>NC_139022.1:83404848-83738263 GCF_964662115.1 Mustela nivalis | reverse complement strand
TCTCCTTACACGTTATTTACTAATTACAGAGAGACAGCTGAATTTATAGTGGCCCAGTCTGGTGGATACCACCTTAATAAGGTGATGAAAATTAACATTACCAATATTGGAATGAATCACCATTATGCATTTCCTGATAATGACACATTGAGAATGCAGCATCAGTTGTGTGGTCCTCCTGGCCACAAACTCCTTCCTTCCTAGGAACTATTAAGGAATCCTAACAGGGTACCAGTCTACAGTATAATTGGTCTGTACTTTTAAAAAATGTCAAGGTCAAGAAACACACATTCACACACACACGCTGAGAAACTGTTTCAAATTAAAGGAGACTAAAGAGATATAACAACTAAATATAATGTATAATCCTTACTAGGATCCTGGGCTAGGAAAAGAAAGTAACAGCCATAAAGAACATTCATAAGGCAACTGACAAAATTTGAATACCGACTACTATTAGATTATACTACTGTAGTACTGTTAAATGTTCTGATTTTAATCATTGCATGTAGGAGACATGCCTAAATAAAAGGGCAACTTATTAGTATTAATAAACAGTATCTGTGTAAGTTGGGTATCTACCAGTTAACAAGGTCATCTTTCTTCTTCTGGACCCCTGTAAAAAGGAGCACATGCCAGCCATTTGCTGTTATCCAGTATTTGTTACAGGGCTGATGAAATTCCTATCTATATTTGGCATGGTTTGAAGAAGAGCCATCCAAAGGACTGTTCCTCCTCAAGCTCCAAGGTACACAATCAGAGAGCTCAGGAATAAGTTTATGTGTTAGTCTTCACTTTTTTCCCAACAAAACAAAAGAGTAAGTAAGGGTAGATGAAATGACACAGTGATTTTTCTCTGCAGATTTTAAGGACAGGAGAAAATAAGTGAGGGTACTGATCAAAGATTGGCAGACCAAGGCCTATGGACTACATCCGGCCTACAGCCTGTTTCTGTACAGCTTTTGATCTAAAAAGAGTTCTTATGTTTTTAAAGGACTGTATATAGAAAAGAGCCATATGAGGCCCAAGATTATCCCTAGAAGTGGGTAGTTATCTGGCCCAAACATATCACTCTGTCTTTCTTGCCAAAGTAGACTCTGATTCAAGCTGGCCAGTTCTACCTCAAGACTTTTTAAAGGAGGAAATGGTAAGAAATTAGCCTCCAATTTTGTTCAAATAAATTTCTACTTCAAGACTTTTTAAAGGAGGAAATGGTAAGAAATTAGCCTCCAATTTTGTTCAAATAAATTTTTTAACAAATGTGAAAACAGACTTTTTTGTGTGTGTATGGTGGGAGAAGAGATTAAGTGCAGCTAAAGGCCCCTGATATACATCTCCTGAACCTATTCCTACACCTCCCCCATCCTTCTTCACATGTAAATAATTTCCTGAATTTCTTTTTTCATTGTTAAGCATGTTTTTATACTCTTACACTTTATACACATATCCCCACAGACATATAAGCTACTGCATTGCTTTGCATGTTTTCAAACTACATAAACATTACACTATATGTATGATTCCTCCTTTTTTTCACTCATTATGCTTTTGAGATGACCAAGCTGAGATGTATGGCTTTAATTCATTCTTTCTAACTGTTGTCCGGAATTCTGGCCTTTGGCTTGCCTTTTAATTTGTTTAATGGTACTAATTTAATTTGTTAATGCTTTATTTGTTAGTTTATGGCATATAACTTTTTAATGCATTAAAATTTATCAATCTTTTACTAGTTGTTTGTTTCTTGTTCAAAAAACTCCTCCACAATATCATACAAATATTATTTTCCTAAAAGTTTTATGTTTTTGTCAACTGAAGTTTTTAATCCACCTGAACAAAATGTGTGTATATGTGTATATGTGTGTATGTAGGAATTAATTTTTTTTCCATACAATCAACTGTCCAAGTACCATTTATTAACTAATCTTTCTCCTTTGATGTGTAAAGCAACTCTAGTTTCCATTATGTGTACATGTTCATTTCTGGGCTCTCCATTTGGTTCCACTAGTATAAGACAGCATCTCATTTTTACTTACTGTCGCTTTCTAAGTCATGTTATGTATCTGCTAGACCAATCATTTCATCTTAGTCTTTTTAAAAGTGTCTCAGTTATTCTTGGCCCTTTACACTTTCATTGCATTTCAGAATCATCTTCTCTGGTTCCACAAGAAAATTCTGCCAAGATTTTGGTTGGACTTGCATTGACTGTATAGAAGAAATCTGAGTTACTGTCAACTACTTCAAAACAAATTAAATGAAAAGATGTAGTTGAAAGCCCAGCAGGTAACACACTAATAAGAAAGTGATTTTTAAAAATAAAATTGCAGCTCAGTTTCCCATAAATTAGGCCACACAAATAGGAACTCTTATTGAGTTCTACAACTGGGGAAAGAACACAGTAAAATAAAATAAATAGTGGGGAATGCTGACAGCGTTAAACTTTATCTTTAGACATTCTGGGTGGCTCTGTGTACTCCAACTATCAGTGCTAAATTCACTGGAGGCAGTCCCTTAATTTCTATTTCAACTGTTTTAAATGTTTTTCTGTCATGCTCCCAGCGCTCAGAACACACCTATCCTTTCAGTTCTAATCTACATTTTGATAAATGATTCAGTAATATCTTATCAGAGACCAGTTCTGGTGCAGGTTGTTCTTAACCAGCAACCACCTTCTTTGGTCTTCTCCCTTCTCCACAGCTGGGATGCAGATGACTTTCTGCTGCCCCCTTCTGGTTTTTGGCTACAGTAAACTTAGCAACATTATACACCTTCAATGAGTTATTATCTTTTAGGTTTAGGCAGCGTCTCCCCACCACGTGATAGCCTTTCCATCTGCACGCTACACTATGAGTGTTCATAAGCATCTATTTCTCCCTATCCCTGAGTCCTGATACCCTCTGTACTTTGATGCCCCAGGTGGGGGTGGTGACAATGGTGGGGGATTATTAGTCTTTGTAACCGAAATTAGAGTTCAAAAGACACTTTCCCTAAGGAAAGAAGTATGGGTAAAGGAATCATCCTTGGTCTTCAAGACATTACAATGTAGGGCAGACAACAATAAAGCTAAAATTTACTGAGTACCAACATACTTTGTACCAAGACTGTTCTAAGATCTTATATATTAATTTCTTCAAGTCTCATAACTATCCTAAAGCACAAACACTATATTAATTCCCATTTTAATGATGAAGAAACTGAGGGATAGAGAATATAAGACAGCCCCTCTGGGATTCAAATTTAGACAGAGTGGCTCCAGAGGCCATGCTCTTATCCACTATACTAACCTGCTTCTCAAGTAAAGAAAAAATAAGAAATACATACTTCTGACTAGTCAAAAGAAAAAAAAAAGCCACATAGGCATGGCTGAGTAGATAAAAAGAAAATGCTATAGCAGAGTGGAAGAGACATCACATTCAAATGGTGAAAATCAGGGCAAGTTTATGGATAAACGGAATTTGGGACAGCTCTTAAAACACAGGTTGCATTTTATCAGAAAAAAATGGGGGGGGGGGCCAAGATAAAAAAACACTGGGCACACTGAGAGAAGAGCAGTCCCTTCTGGCTAGAATCTGAAAGCTCTGTGAAAGTGTATTATCTGTGTTAACTGTCAGTACTTGTTATTATCTTAGCAAATGAAGGACTATCATCAGTTTTATATATGAGACCCACAAATTTCTTATTTTAACAAATAATTTCAGTGTTCTTCAGAACTATCAAAATTCTGCCTGGCTTTCATGAATGAAAACATATGGCCAATGTGAATTTCAGCTCTCGGTAGCATCCATCACTGAGCCACGTTAACAGCCAGTGTGTCATAAATATACTGTTTAGGTGCTGTACTGGCCTAGAGCTGGAAGGCCTGGTTTTACACCCCAGCCTTGGCCATTACTAGCTATGAAATGTGGTACCACTGGTCTTAAAATCAATACTACTACTAAAAAGAAGAAGAGACTAGATCTCGAAATATAAAAAACATAACTGGAAATCCATCATGAAAATGACTGCAGCATGGGCACTAAAGAGAATTCATTCACATCAAATACTTCTAGTTCCTCAACTGTCCTTTTGCCTAGACACATGGCATCCAAAAATTCTAAGGAATTCATTTTGCTACTGGCCTCAAAACTCGTCATGAAATCAGCTAAACTTCAGTTTTCACAAAGGTCTTCTTGAAGCTTCTATTTATCTACTCATCTCTCCCTTAAATACTGTATCAGCTCCTGAAAAGATTTCTTAATTGTATCTTTAAAAAATCAAACACCTTACATACAAAATTGTGAAGACACTCTATTTAATAAACATTAATATGTTACAGTCAGGCCAGTCTCTTGGCCCTACAGCTATAATTTCTGCTACCTTGATAATGACTTTGCAGTTATGAAAACAGCCAAGAAACTGATTTTTTTTTTTTTTTGGCTCAAAGGACTTTATACTGTGGAAAAAACCAACTTGGGATGTATCTTTTTATATGAAGATGTAGAAAATTTTCAGGTTTAATTCAGAGGGCTCATCAGCTATCAGAATAGATCTATTTTAGTTCTCTCCTTTTAAACCCCACATATATGCAAGGCATCAAAAGAGGTACTTTGTGGGCTCTACAGAAAAAGATAATAGGAAAATATCAAATACATATTAAAAAAACCCAGCTCCCTAGAAAACAAGAGTGAATACACAACTTCTCATACCAAAAAATTTACTAAAAGTATTTATAAATGAGATAGTAAATGAAGCCTGTCACCCAAATCTAGATGAGATTAAGAGATCTCCTTACACTTTCTGTTATTCACATCCATTAGTTTTTCTTGTGTATATTCATAGTTAATGTGGCTGAAACTTCAACTTCAGTGTTTATGTAAATAAAGTTCTGAGTAAGAAAATAAACAAAAACCAGAATGTCAGGCTTTCAAAGCCAGGTTTCTAGTGATAAAGTCTAACTTCTAGATCAGTGAGATTGAGAAACAGAATTTTAGTTATGTATCACGCCTTGGGAAGCATCCAAGGTCATTTGCTCATCTTGGAAGCTGATGTCCAGAGTTAGTTCATTAACTGGCTCTAAGTTACAGTTCAAAGTGGAAACTAAATTGGTCCTAAAAATCCATGTCATTTGACAATTTCCTGCCAGCCTGATTCCTTCAGTGTCATTTCAGCACTTTTTTTTCATGATTATGCAGTTTTTATAGTTGTATCCCTGTTTATGCTAGGTTTTTTCCGGGTGGAATTAATTTTATGTCACTCCATAATGAGGTACTGGAGTATCCACGGAGTATTTATCTTCTGCTTTATTACCTAGACTGCCTTAGGACAAAGAACAAGCACAATGAGAGAGACTAGTCGAACTGATGAGCCTCTCTATTGGAATGGAGGCCTTAATCTGCAGTAAGGGCGTGGATTTGACACATGGCTCTAAAGAAACTGTTCAGTCTTCCCAAGTCCCAATTTCACATATCTGGAAGGTTAGTAACTCTTCAGAGACACCTAAAATTTCCCAGCTAGCACCAGGACATCAGGGAGACCCCAATGTAGGCATGTTTTGGTAGCTGTTCTTCCCCCAAAGGTCTGTGACCAGTTCCTCTCAAATAGCTCGCATGTGGTCAGTAGATATAAGAGGTGACACGGCAAACTTAGAAATCTGTAGGTACACGATGAAAAGGCAAAAGAAAAACCCACCACCTTGCTTTCTTCTAAATCTGCTTCCAGTTCAAAACTTCCATCAATGGACTAGCTAGCCATTCTCTCATTAACTGAGGTTCAATTTTCAGCTCATTTTTGACCCTCCTTGTTTTCTATGTTTATATTCAACCCATCATTAATCCTATTGATTTTTTCCCTCCTATGTGCAAAACATTTCTCTCTTCATTTCCACGGTCAACTACCACAGATCAAGCCTTTATCACCTTATGCAGACAATAAACTTCCCCCAACATTTTCCGTTTTCAATCCAAAACTTCTTGTTACTAATACTCCTGATATACCTTTATTATGATACACACTTCTCAAGATGCTACCAATAACAATGTTGAGTTATTTTTAAAAAATAACATAGTAAAAAGTAATAAGTAATATATATCTGTAACACGAAATTCAGAAGGTACAAGACAGAATTCAGTCAACAGTCACCCAGGTCTTTAAAAAAAAAAAAAGTCACCCAGGTCTCCTTTCCCAAAGAAATCACTATTACCAGTTTTTAATGTGTATATATACATATCATTCCAGAGACAGTCTATGCACATACACACATATAGCCACATATATATAAAAGCACATAAACATATTGCATACATAGAATCCATGGCGGTAATATAACAAGTTCTATACCTTGTTTTTTTTCACTGAATGCACTTTATAATTTGTCCCATCAGAAATATGAATAAAGTTTTCATTCTTTCTAATGCCCTGTATTCTACTATAAATGGACTATTCTCTAATGCAGAGCCATTAACAGTAAAGTTTTTAACTCTCCCAGCCCTGTGGTAAGGATCCACAAATAAGAACTAAATAAAGCACTCAGTAATATTAAAGTATGGATGTGTTTTTTTAAAAAATAAAAGCTCCAAGAGTCATTTACCTCCCCTGGCCTTTTACTCTTTTCTTAACAATGTCCAAATATTAATGACATCTGGTAATACACTAGCAGAAAAATCTCTAATTTCATTTTACTGCTGAAATATACAATCTTTATGCCCTCAAAGGAAAATTACTATTGCTTAAAGTCCTAATAAGCTCCCACCTTTCCCTCTTTCAAAGGGCAGACAGATTCTTACAACATAGGCCTAGGATAGTGTACTCACCTTCCAAGGAAACACTAGGGTATTTCTGTTTAGTGAAAAATGAAGCTATTTTGGTCCATCCTTTTTTAGACTGGCTGCCAACCTGGGACCTGGAGACATGCAGGCTGCCATCTGCCTCACCCCAGCTGTTCCTGACCTACCATCCATCTCCAACCAGGGACGCCTGGTATCTGCCAGGTCAGTTAAGCAACTCACGAAAGATTCTTGAAGCCAAGGTACAGTGTGGATGAATGTGTTGGCAGCATACATCCTGCCACACAACCTTGACTTTGTCTCATTAATGGGTGGCATGCCATTTTCATGACAACACAGAGCTGTATTCTGAGAAAAACAGACCTTCTCATGAAGCTCTGCAACTGCCTCTTCTTATTGAATGACAATTAATTCAGCATTCCCCATATTTTTGTTAAAAACCAAAAGGCTACTTTATTTTTTAAAATGTATTTTATTTACTTTAGAGCCAGAGCTCGAGAGTGCATGAGTTGGGGGAGGGAAGGAGGAAAGGGAGAAAGAATCTTCCAGCAGATTTCCTGCTGAGCAAGGAGCCAACTTGGGCCAAGATCCAGAGATGATGGGGCGCCTGGATGGCTCAGTGGGTTAAGCCTCTGCCTTTAGCTCAGGTCATGGTCTTGGGGTCCTGGGATCGAGTTCCGCATCGGGTTCTCTGCTCAGCAGGGAACCTGCTTCCCCCCCCCCACCTCTCTGTGCCTTCCTCTCTGCCTACTTGTGATCTCTGTCTGTCAAATAAATAAATAAAATCTTAAAAAAATAAAAATAAGAAAAAAAAATCCTGAGAAGATGACCTGAGCTGAAATTAAGAGTCAGACGCTTAATTGAGTGAATAACCCAGGCACCCCTAAAAGGCTACTTTAAAAAAATGTTATATTTTAAAAATAGAATATGTTATACACATTAGAAATTTCTATCACTTTGCCTTCAGGAATGACCATTATGTTGCAGATCAAATTATCAGTTCTGATTACTGACACTCTGATAAAAAAAGGAACAAGTCTCATTTCATGCATGTCTAAATTGCCGTGATCCCAAAAAGTACTTGAAAGTCTGAGTAAGACTTTAAAGATGTAATATGCAAACATCCTTGGTAAATAAGAGGATACCACATGGAAAGAAGCAATTTTTATGGCTTGAGGTTGCATTCAATAAATGCAATAATCAAATACTGATATGGGAATTGTTAAAGGTTGTTAGAACCATGAAAACAATAGCTTTTACTGGTGCCACAATTTTACCGAGGACAGTTTTGTCTCCTGAAGATGGAGACAAAGAACCTGCCTCAGGGATCATCAGTATGCACACAGGCAACACACATAAATCTGGGGGGTCCTGAGCTCAGAACTACTGATTAGGTGGCCCAAGAGACGCTCTCCACAAAATGATAAAGGAAAACTCTAGGTAACTTGCTATAACACTGACCTCAAGTTCAAAGAACCTTAAAAGGTATCTCTTGTGAAAAAAAAGCTAAGATCTTAGTTTTTAGAAAGCACTTTTAGAAGTACCACCAAGGACCCACAGATTACAAGAAATATAAGGAATTTCCTTCTATCTCTTCATTTTCATTTTCTCATGCTCTACCATGCTCTATACTCTGGTCTCCATGGAATCCCTTCCATCTCTGCTTCCTTGAAAATAAAAAAAAATGATAGCTCCCTCTGGGATCCTTATTGATAATACCTTGCACTGGGAAAACACTGTATTTTTATAGTATTGGTCTCTGTTCACATTCCATTCTTGTGGCTCCCTTTCTCTGTGTGGGACAGGCAGTGGCTTACATGCACATCATCCACACTGACTGTTCTCAGTGAATCTCTACGCCTTTGTCTCTGCATCAGTAAAATAAAGATGCAAATCTAATTCTTAGGAATGCTCTAAATCTACAGTATTATAAACTTAGTACAGAAAAGGTAGGAAGATTTTTTCCTTCAAAAGCCAAAGGAGAGGGCATAGGAATAGGAAGCAGAAATTAATCCTATGCCCAAAGGAAAAACTGTTTTGCTCAACTCTTTTTAACACTAACATGGGACATATAAACGCTCCCCCCATTTTTTTTTTTAAGATTTTATTTATTTATTTATTTAACAGAACACAAGTAGGCAGAGAGGCAGGCAGAGGGAGAGGGAGAAACAGGCTCCCTGGTGAGCAGAGAACCTGATGTGGGGCTCAATTCCAGGACCCTGAGATCATGACCTGAGCCAAAGGCAGCTGCTTACCCGACTGAGCCACCCAGGCTCCCCATAAAACTCTTGTTAATAAACATCGAGCATGACTCAGCAGTCAGCTGCTTATGCCCAGCAGTCAGATGCCCACTGAGTGGCCCTTTCCTCTCAGCAGCCATCAGTTGTGGGGTTACCTTTCTCCTCGGTGCCTCAAAACCTCTGTTGCTACAGCTGGGCAGTCTCGTGGCTTCTCCCTCATCAAGCCAGAAGGGCTAGTGATACCAAAACCCAGCAGAAGTGTTCCTGTTCCTGCCCCATGCCACCTCCTCACTGGTCCCCTGCCAACAGCATCTAGGCGCCTGTCCTCTTCTCCTCACCTTCCCTTCACCTTCTTCCGGCTCAGCGGGGAAGCTCAGGAGGCAGGCTGTATTTAAGCTTTCATTTGGAAAACAGCACACCTATCAGCCATATGTTTGTCTACTCTACAAAGTCTAAACTAAAATAAGAAAATAAAGCCTTCTTTGTAGGAAGGAAAAAACAAAGATCTAGAAAACTTCAAAAGGCCCGGGGGAAGCAGCAGGACTAATCCAAGCAAAGGACCTTCTTTTCAAACACGATCTCATAGCAGGGTTCTTGACATTTCTTTGTGGCAAAGAACTCTCTGGAACTCTGCAAGCTCCTAAGCCCCTTCCCAGAATAATGTTTTACATGCATAAAATAAGAGCACACAGGATCACAAAGGAAACCAATTATAGTGAAATAAAATTATCAAAATATTAAAAAATGCTTAAGATGTGGGAATTAAGTAGTTTAATTCCAATTTAATTTCTAAGCACTGATGAGCATAATTTAAGATAGCTGCTACAAACATAATGCTATTTGAAAAACCTACATTTATTAGTGAGAAAGACACAGATGCTGCTTATAATACTGTGATCTGTTGCCTGTATTCATAATGAAAGGAAATGCTAAATATTACTGAGAGGTTGGTGAAAAATAACAGTTTTCCTCTGAGTTCACAGACCTCTCTGAATTCTCTCTGCAGATCCTGATCAATAAAGCAGCTGGAGACACAGTTTCTTCAGCTTAAACAGAAGAAGAGGGCTGGTGACAACAGCTCTTGGCTTCTCCCTCACTGCTTCTTCCTCTCGCACCCATACCCCCAAACTCCAGTGAAAAGCCAGCTTCAGGGCTTCTGGGAAGACTGCTTGAAAACCACACAGAAAGAGGGCTGCTATTCCACAAATACTTGCTGAGAGTATTTCTGTGATAGCAGGCCTGTACTTATTTCCCACTCTCCTGTGCATATCTGTACATATTTGGTGAATACAAAATATGTACCTTGTTTTATTCTTTTTCACCCTTTTATTCTCCTGTATTAACCCTTTGTTTTGTTAGAGCCCAACAGCTTTTAGCATGCCTTGTTTTCTCATTTCTTAGCTATTGGGTTTTGTTTACAGTACTTCATCTCTAGCTCATATTATTTCTTTGTTAATGCATCATTTCCCTTTCCTTGTTTTGTGTTTTAAGTGAACGGTGGGGGAAGAGTTGATCATCGGATTGTAGGCCCCCAGTGAACAGATCACAACCCAAAGAGGAAGGTTTAGAAATTCTCGCTCCTGCTCTCTCAACAGCAGCCTTTCTAACTCTCCTTAAAAGATCCCTGGGACTCTTAATCTTGAAGCCCCTAAACTTTTAAACCTGTGTCCTTCAGGAGATTCAAAAGCTAAAATTCTCTCTTGGGACGACAGGATGATAACCAGCAGGCATGTTTGTCAGAAGCACCCTGAATTGCTGGAACTTGGAACTAATACTTACTTGTGCACCTGATGGGATGGCAGATGCTCATTAGCTTGCCACTGATCACTGTAGGGTCAAAACTTCTTTGGCCCTAATACTCTTATCATAATCACTGTGGAGGATCTGATCACATAGCTGTGGCAGCTATGCTCCACTTGTTGAGCGTGGTCTGCACCAGCTAAGGCAGTGAAAGAGCTGAGCTAATGACAGAGGTGGCTGCCCAAAGTTCTGTTGTGGGCCTTATTCTCAAAGACGGTCCTGCCTGGGGAATGAGAAATCCTTAGGGCAGTCGAGCAAGAAGCTGTCAGTTGTATGGGATTAAGAAATCCCTTCAACATTTCCTCACCCTAGACTTCTGATTGACCTTTCCTCTAAGATGCCTGAAGTCATCCCATCTAGAAAGCATGCAGAAGGCTTAGCCAGTGGAAACACCATGGGCCCCTGGTGTCTTCAGGATTAACATTCTTGCTATCAATTAATGCAGAGAACCCCCAAGAGTTCATAACATGTAACTTCTAATTTTGCTGAGGCACAACTGTTTTATATATTCTCTAAGGGTGGAAAGTAAGAGTGAGACATTTAGCTAATGGGTGAATCTAGCCAACCTCCATTATCTATATCTTGATGCAGTTTTTGGGGGTTATACCTAGTCCCATATACATATAACAGTAATCTCATGAAGTCATAAAAATGTTTACTTCTTAAAAAAAAAAAGCTAAGAAAAAGAGCCAATCTTCTTGGCAATGGAAGGGAGAACAGAAATAAAAAAAGTGGTAAGTCATAGTTAGAACATTAGTTTTGTTTTTTTACTGAAGTACTGTTGAAATTCAGTATCATATTAGAACATCAGTTTTGATTAAGCAAAGGATGGGACTTCAAATTAAACAGTGGCTCAGATTTAAGATGGATAAGAGTCTTGTATATGTTCTGTATGGAAACAGGAAGGAGAGATTTTAGGAAACTTTCAGTGAGACTCCAGACCAAACATCATGTGAAGAATCATGGATGATCTTAAAGGCAGGACTTAAATTTCTCAGTTAAACTTTAATGTACAAGGAATGGGACAGTGTTAAACTTACTGGTCACTATACACCAGCACTTGACATAGCCTGGATATGCAGTAGGTGCTTGGTAAATACTTGCTCAACGCTGAGTCACTGAAATCAAATACATGCTACAGACGTAGCTGTAAATTTGGGATGTATTTCTTCCAAGGCTATGGCACTGTGTCCCACAGGATGGTATTCTAAGGAATAATTTCTCTTTAGACATTGTAACTATTTCTGAATTTTGCCATTGACAAAGCAAAAGAATGAGAAGTAGGCAGACGCTAGCCCAATACACCTTCCACCACAGGCAAAAATAACTCTCAAAGGAGCCTCACAGTGCCAAAGAACCACCCAAGAAAGGCAGGGCTTACTCTCATCAAGGAATCCCTTTATATTTATCTTAATGGAGTAGAGGGCACTTGCAATTATGATTTTAGGAGTCAGAATTTAAACCTATTTATTTTTTTTAAAGATCTTATTCATTTGAGAGAGAAAGAGAGAGCACGAGCAGGGGAGCAACAGAAGGAGAAGACAACTCCCCACTTAGCAGGGAGCCCAATGTGGGGCTCAAGCCCCAGGACTCCATGACCTGAGTCAAAGGCAGATACTTAACCGACTGAGAAACCTAGATGCCCCAAGAATTTAAACTTATGACATCTTTAGAGGCAAATAAGTTTTAAAAAGTGTGAAATCTAATCTGCTTAAGATGTACATTTCAACAGAAAACTCCAAAAAGGTGGTAGAATTTACCCAATTCAGAAAGAAGAAAAAAAATCATGTGAAAAAAAAACTGAATAAATTTTCACCGAAATAAAGCTTTAAAAACTGAACCCAGATGGAAAAAATAAAATACTCTCTTAAAGCAAAGTAAGATCAAATGGCAAATTTTAATGTAATGCTTATTAGAAAACATTTTAAGTTTCAACTGGAGTCTATTTTTGAAACGTAGCAATTGGAATGAATCATAAATCAGATTTTTAAAACACAATAAATAAAGAATCAAAGTAAAGAGTTATAGGGTATCATTTTTTACATATCTGATTAATGAAAAACCAAATATCAGAGTAAATCGTAATTTATTTGACATCCCCTTATTTTAATAAGCTTTAGGTTACTCATGTCTTTTGCTACTATAGATGGTACTGTACTGAACATGCTTCTTTTTCTTTGTACACATGAGTATGTATCTGTATTTCACAGTAGAAATGTTAAGAGCTATGAGAAAGAATGAAGTAAATGTGGTAATGTACAGAAAGTTTTAAAATGTAGTGTTAATTAAAAATAGATGAATAGTGCAAACAGATTGTATTTTCAACCAAATAAGTAAGGGAGAGAAGTAGATACATAAAATTTTTCACCTATCAGACTGACAAAAAATCCAGAAATATAAAAATTCCTTTTGACCAAGTTGTAAAAACAGGCCTTTCTCACAGACTGCCAGCAGGTATGTTAGTTGGTGAAATCTCAATGGAAAGCAATTTGGCAAGAGCTATTGTAATTACAAATGTATATACTTAAGAGAATCACATGCACAATTACAAGTGTACAAGGTTGTTAATTACTCCATTGCACCTAATACAAAGAGAGAGAGCAAACAACCTCAAGCTTCTATCTACAGCAGGGAACTGATTTAAATAGTATATTCATAATATGAAATCTGATGCAGTTATAAGAAATGAGGAAGCTATCTATACACTGATATGGAAATATCTCCAAAATGGGAACTTAAAAAGCAAGATGCTAAATATATAATACCTATCACCTTTTGTAAAAGAATATACAGACCAAATAGAATAGAAAACTTACTTATAAAGGTAATACTCTGCATGGTCTACCTCTTCTCTAGAGGAAATGTTGTCCACAAACTAAAAGATAGAAAAATAAACTTTGGTTAAATACAGATTATGCCATTCACTGGATCTAATTCACAAACTGACCTTAAAAAAGATAAGACACCCATTTTATTGGACCACTGTTCGCATGCTATGACTTCATCCTTGAAACCCTTTTATACTAAGGCAAAGAATATACACTGGCTTCTTTCTATGTGCAGATCAATCCTGGTTAGATAAACTGAAAACCAAACATGAAACTTGCTCAGAACAAGAGAGAACACCTCTTACTATGTGTATAATTAGCTATCAGTATCTCCCTTTATCTTTAAACCCTGAAATTTTCTCTATGTTCCAAGTTCCAAACGTGAGAACACCATTTTCCTACTCTGATTTCCTACTCTGGTTTTGTACTCTGGTTCAGAGTCAACCTGTGATCCTTGCACCAACAAAGTCTTCCTTTGAACCACAAAATCTCTGTGTGTGCTCCTTAACTCTAAAGAAACAGAAAAGAATTATTCCAAGAATGGATTCTACCCTGACACAGACACACAGGCAAAGAGGATGGAGTAGGAGAAAATGCACGTTGTGAATATAATTAAAGCCTCATAAAGAGGAAGAGAGAATAAAAAGGAGAAGACTTTCCAAAAATGCCTAGGACTTACGGATTTTACTTAGAAATCTCATTAAGGAGCAGTGAAAATACGCTTCAAACACAGGACTGAAAGTTGAGAACTAGCTCTCCTGATTGCTTGCTGTGTGGCAGAGACAGATGGCATAGTCGATTCTGGAACTTAGCTGCTCCATCTGCATAACTAGAATAAAGGCACCTGCATTGAAGAGTGTAAGGCCCCAGTGAGAAAATGTACATGAAAGCCTGTTAAGCTCTAAAGTGCTGCTTACAAGTATCAGGCATTATGGCATAAAGAAATTATATCCATCATGTAAGAGATGAGCAATGGCTTTTCAGTTCCCCTCTGAAAATGAGGAGTCAACACAACTTAGGTTATGACCTAGTTAAAACTATTTCCCTACTAAAAGGAAAATATCAAAAGGGAGAAAGAAAGGACCCAGACCAAAAAGGATAAGAGTTTCTTTACTTCTCCTCATTTAGACTTAACAACATCTTGAATTTTATGGTGCCATTAATTTCAACAAAGAATTTTCACAACTAAGATTTCATTTTGGCATCGCATTAGGCCTGTAGGGTGATACTATTGATCCTACACTGGAAATGAGGAGATTGAGAGGAGTAGATAATGTAACAAAGTAAATTCATGATAAAGAAAGGATCTCTTTGAGGGAGGCAACTGAAAAACAGTTGGATGTCACAGAGATCTAGGTTCGAAGCTCACTTTTTTACTTATGAACTGTGTGAACTTGAGAAAGTTATCAACCAGTCTGAGTCTTACATGTAAAATGCAGTTTACAGCGCTTATCTCAAATAGCCGCTGTAAGAATGAACAGAGATAATGTATGTTAAGAAACAAGTAAAACGGCTGGCATAGGTGTTTAGTATTGGTTACTATCAACGGCTATTTCCGATTCCCAGCCTAATATTATTCTCCTCTCCACTGCACTGCAGATAATTTAACAGTAACAATATCCTTTCTTTTACAGACTTCCTCAAGTATCAAAATCACTTCCAATATTAACAAATGAATACTATTACTTTGAAGGGTGTACCAACTTAAAAAAAAATCATGATATCACAAAACAGAATATATTCTGGAAAAATAAAAAAATAAACCAGATACATAAAAATGATCAGTGATATCAGAGTCTGGTAAATTTATTACCTTTTATTTTGGTTATAGAAGTTTGCTACTTTACCACAAAACACTTTAAGTAACCACAAAAACGTACCATATTCTGGAGAAATATTTCCTATGAAGTCTTTATCTACACAGCCTCATCTATATAAAGAGCCTCTCGTCCTCCCTCTTTGAAAATATACATGTTTAAGTTTTCTTACCCGTGATATTGTTAGAGAACTAACAGGCAACTTTCTCTCATATGTTTTATCCATTAAAGATGCTAGATCAGCTGTGAAGACAAAGAAGGAAAAAGAACCTTGTTAAATATACATATTTCTTAAGAAAAATCTAACAGATACACTCCTGCCAGATGGCTGCCAATACTGTAAAGTTACTATTAAAACAGATGCTCTTCCTTGCTCTTTTTAGAAATCATTTTTGTATAAATTAAAGAGGATAAAGGACCATTAATAATATTTTAAAAAATGATTTATTTAATTGGAGTAAAGAATATTTTAAAAATCCTACCATGTTTTTAGCTTTTAAAAAATAGATCAGTATCTCAGCTCAGGTCTCAATCTCAGGGTCGTGAGTTCAACCCCTGATTTGGGCTCCAAGCTGGGTGTGGAGCTTACTTAAAAAAAATAAAAATAAAATATCGATCAATAGGGGCACCTGGGTGGCTCAGTGAGTTAAAGCCTCTGCTTCAGCCCAGGTCATGATCCCAGGGTCCTGGGATGGAGCCCCGCCCGCCCACATCATGCTCTCTGCTCAACGGGAAGCCTGCTTCTCCCCCACCCCCACCCACCTCTGCCTACTTCCGATCTCTGTCTGTCAAATAAATAAATAAAATCTTTTTAAAAAAATTGATCAATAAAGTATCTTTGGAAGGAAGCACAGGGAAGTGTTATCATTGACAGACTCCAGGGAAAGGAATTAGACAGTAGGGACCCAAGGAAAGAAGACAGTTCATTGCTTACATGTTATTCCTTTTGCATTTTGAACCAGGAAGCTATATTAGCGATTCAAAAAATTTAAAGGCTGGAATTTATCAAATGACTTTTACACATTTTCTGAACAAATCAGAGAAGCACTCTGTCTACATTTAATGACTTTTGGACTGAACTATTCCTATTCTGGTTCCTTTAAGGAAAATATTCACAGAAATATGTGGCATTCCTGAGATTACACTATCTCAGAGTCTAAAAGTCTGAAATACTAAACAACATACTCTCCAAAAGGATTATTTCACACCTTCCCATTGCTTCTCAAATTTACAATATGCTCTTTCCCCCTCTCCCTTCCTCTCAGCTCATGACTTTGTGTCTTATTTTCCCAAGTGTAACATATAAGCAATCAAGAGAATTTCATCCTCCTATTATCAGGTTTCCAGGCTACCAGGATCTGTGCACATAGACTCTGCCTTCTATTTTTTTTTACAAAGGATGAACTTTATTAAACAAACAAAAAATCAAAATGATAAAAATCTCCCTTGACTTCATATCTCCTTCCAGCTTCTCCTCTGTTCTGTTCCCCTCAGCAGCAAGAGTTTTTAAAACAGTCCTCCTTAATACAAATACTCAGTCCCTGGGTGATCTCATGAGCTCTCTCACTCTCCCACAGCTTTAATCATCATCTACGGATTATTTGCTCCTCACGTACAAGCTTACCCTGACTTCTGCCTGTTAGTTCAGACTTGTGCTTCCAACTTCAGAGGGGACATCTCCCTCTGGAAGTCTAATACATATCTAAACATGGCATGTCCTCTTAATTCTCCAACCTCAAACCTGCTTTCCCCCAAGCATTTTCTCTATCAGTAAATGGCCACTACATTTGCTGGTTTATTCAGGTAAAAAAATCTAAGCATTATCCTAAACCCCATTCTTTTTCATTCTATAACCAACTGTCAGCAAATCCTATGGGATCTAGATGAAATATATATTTTTCACCATTAGCACAACTAACCTCCCGCCTCCTGACTAGTCATCTTAACTACTAATTAACTACTACTAACTACTGCCCCCACCCTTACGATCTAACCTTCAAAGAGCAGTTTGAGTAAGCCTTTTAAAAGATAAATCAGATCCTGCCATTTACTTTTCTCAAGCAGCCAACAGCTTGCTATCTTACATAGAATAAAATCCAAAATACTTTCTATGATCTACAAATGCCTACATAAGTTAGTCTGTGTGTGTGTGTGTGTGTGTGTGTTTCTGTCTTTTATACTTAAAAGTAAAATCCATGAAGGCAAGGGCTTAATTCACTGATGGATTCTCAGTCGCTAGAACAGTTTTTATAAATGGAACTCAATAAATATCTTTAAAAAATTAATAAAAGGCACGGACCTGTACCCCTGGGGCTAATAATACATTATATGTTTATCAAAAATAAAAAATTATTAAATTTTAAAAAATTAAAAAATAAATTATAAATTAATAAAAGGAAGAAAGGAAGGGAAAGAGAGAGGAAGAGAAGGGCGAGAAGAAGGAAGGAGAAAGAAGTAATTGAATTTCCAAGATTCTTATTCCCTGGTAGAAGAAATTTGTGTCAAGTAAAAAGAAGACAAAGGTAGTCAATCTACAAGTATCTGTTGAAGACTTTTTGCTGTGCATTTAACATTTTTTCCTTCTTTCCTTTTCCTGGGGCAAAGCTCTCAATGACTCAGTAGCTACTGTGAGAAAGCAACACTAAATCCTGAAAACCTGATATGATGTAAAAGTGATTACGTTTCATATATGTTTATAAAAAATAAAAAATTTTTAAAAAGTGATTACGTTTCTTATGATTATCTTAAATAAACTGACACCAGGTGATTAAAGAATACACACACATACACACACACACACACACAAACACAAAAAGAAGTCCCCAAAACCTATTCATATTAAGGCAAATTAATATTGCAAACAGAATGATATTAAACAGGTCTCATGATACCAAATTTTTATGATAAACACTCGACTGAGTTGGCTTCTGTACTGTGGTAACTCAAGATTCCCTTTTAATCCTTCACACCAAGACATCATCAGTCAAGTGAAATTGGTTGGGAGCTTCAAAAAGGCAACAGCTGCAGAGCCAGTATCAGAGGAATAACATTTGCATATTAGAAGTCAGAGAGGGATCTGCTGCTAGGTATTATATGTGACCAATCACCTTACGTGACAGTGTTGGTGTGATGAATGAGGCAGAAAAACTGCACAGAGCAGGGATGGCCAGGAAAGCTCGGGCAGCTGTGGCCTACAGAGGGCCAGCACCCCAGGCTTCTGGACCATGAGCTTTAACAGTCAAAATCACACTTCACATTTCAGTGAGGGGCCTACAGATGCCCAGGTTTTCTTCAAAGAAATGTGCTGAAGAAGATGCCTTATTGCCTGTCGTTCAGCTCCTCAGGAATATACACTGCAGAGGATGGCTGAGGTCAACAAAAACTATATGGGAAAATAGATCTTCACCTAACAAAACTTAAAGCTGGACAGACAATCTGAAGTATGTCCAGAAAATGAAATGTATACTAGTATAAAATGTTCTTCTTGTCTGAAGAAAACAATACCACTGATGATCTAAGGTCATAGAAGATTTTATTAAGGACCCTATACACTATTCCAAGTATAGGAGTGTAACCATTCACAAAACTGGCTAAGGATCTGAATCACTTGCAAGACTTGAAAACTTCAGATTCCTAAGTTTCACACATGCAGAGAGCAACTCTGATTCTGCAGGCTTCAGGTGAGATCGGGAAATAAAAACTTTTAAACAGTTTTAAAAGTTTAAAAACTTTTAAACAGCCCTAAGAGACCACGATGCACCCCTTGCAGGAACTAGAATGAATTATGTCTGAGAACTACTATGGAGACAACACGAAATAAGTGTTGGAGGTTGCTCATAAGTTCAAAGAGGATATTAAACTGAATTCCATTTCCAGAATCAGGTGAAAAATAAAACACCTAAATAAAATGTTTTTTAAAAGTTCAAGTACATGACTGTGTTTTAGGTGAGAAATTATTAGATGGTTTTGGTTTCTCATGATTTTGGTGTAAATGTGTATTGCTGTTACCCAATCAACACTAACCTTTCTGGGCTTAAGAATATTTGTGCACCTTATCTAATTTATGTAATAAAGAATTAGATACAAGTTATTGTACCCTCTAGAAGTGATCAGAAAACAGTCCAAAGCTATGTTTTTGTTTCCCACATTTAAAAAAAACTATAAGCACATATAACCTATGTATAGAAGCAACAGAAGGAAGTAGGACAAACTAAACTAGGAATCATTCTGAACATAGATATTTAGGTTTCCATGTATCTATTTGTCACCAGAAGCTTTAAAACAAATAGTTCCAATAAAGAAAAAATCTAAAGCCAAGCTTTACATACATATACACTAAGAAAATGAGGATGATGTGCACAACTCAGACCCATCTCTAGAACTGCCAGGAGATGATAAATATGAAGCCTAATAAATAAATAGATGTCAGATATAGATGCAAATATGGAACTGACAAAGTTAGAAAGGCAGGTTTCAGAAAATGTGTTGAGCTTCAAGAGCAAAATTTGAAAAATCACTGCAACAAGCCAAAGACCTCCCAGCTGAAATGACACAGCAAAACTAAACCTCAGCTAATGGGAGAAATGCCTGTAAGAGATGACCACAGAGCTTAGTTTCAACCTGAATTCAAATGTGTCAATGGTGTAATTTTCTTTGAATTTGGAAAGGGAATTCTTAAAACAAAAACCAAAACCAAAAGGTGTCCTTGACTTTATAATTACTTATAATATGAAAAATTAGAAACAAAATATTTAACTCAGTAAGGCTCAGAAATCCAATTCAGCTCATCACCAGGGCCCTTACCCCTAGCAAGATGACCCAGCAAGCAAGAGAACTTCCTCTGATGGAATGCAGGCAGCTTCCTCATCAGGCCTGCCCTCCTACTGACACTGTACTCAGTTCCCCAAAATGGTTTTCTCCTCAGCCCTCTTCACTGTGGGCCCTAGTCTGTAATTAAAAAGCTGCTAACTGGCTAATGCTGTTAACTTGCACCCTCTACCTTCTCAACAGATGTGCATGGTTAGTGGAGGAATTTGGACACAATGCTTTAATTCAGTGTTTATTTTAAACAAAGGGAAACCCAGTACAGAAACAGTGTAAAACAGCAATCTTCTGACTTGAGTTGGAAAGCCCAAGAATCCTAAGGATCTATAAAAAGTCCAGTTGGAGAACTAAGGCCCTTTCAATAAAAACATCAACTGTAATGGATTAAAATATGTGCAATGCTTAACTCCAGGAGTTCATAACGTTATTAAAAAAAATATATCCTCATTGATCATTTTTGGAGGATGGTAGGAGGATGGAAGGATGGTAGGATTTTCTTGAAAGCTGCCTCTTCATAAAAACTGTATCTTAGGATAATTGCTGATGAAAAAAATTCTTATAAAAAATTTCTCAGTAATAAATGAGTAAGAAATGATAGAATTAAAATAGTAACATTTTGCAGCTCCTAATGAAATAACAAGTATATAAGCAATGATCATGAATGGCCTTTCATATTACAGAGGGATAACCAAATGCTGTGTACCTCCTGATAAAAGTAAACAATACTTCCTATGAAGTATTCATGCCAAAAGAAAAACAAAAAAAGAAACCCTGAATCTGATCAAGTCTCCTACTCTAACTGCCAGCTTTACAGGGCATATGGAAGATAGAGGAACATGTAAACACCACCATAAGGATGAAAATAGCAAATCTAGGATGCAGGAAACTCTCAGACAAAAGAACTGTTTTCCTCAACAAATAAATTGCAAGAGAAGAGAAAGAGAAACTTACAGATTAAAAAATAATTAAGAGACATCCCAACACCTTACAATGTATGACTCTTATCTAGGTCCCATTTCAAGAAACTGTAAATTAAAAACAAACAACAACTTATAAGACAACTGGAGAAATTTAAACATTGATGGCATATTTAATGATGTTAAGGAATGACTAATTTTAAAAAATAAGAATGGTATTATGTTTTTTTAAAAAGCCTATATTTTAAAGGTAATGTGAAAATACACATAAAATGATCTGCTAACAAAGATGCCAGGTGATGGAAAAGAGGATTGATGAAATAAAACTAGCAAGGAAGTGGTAATTGTTGGAGTCAGGTGACAGTACACAGGAGGATTCATTATACTATTCTCTCTACTTTTGTATGTTTCTATAAAAAATATTTTAACAGAGGTAAGAGAAGGGGACAATAAATGAATTGCACTGTATGGACCTTATATGCATCCTGATTCAACCAAACCATTAAAAAGATTTAGAAGAGTATCCAGGTAATTTGAATACTGTATCTTTCATATGTAAATAATTACTAAAATTTTAAGTATGATAATGGTATTAAAAATACCCTTGCCTTTGAGACATATAGGTTAAAACATTTACATGTGAAATTACATCCTATCTGGGATTTGCCTCAAAATAAACCAGAGGGTCCTGATGGGGAGTAGAATTAGAGATGAAGTAAAATTAGCCATGATCTGGTAACTGTTGAAGCCAGATGATGGGTATGGGTAATTCCACATTTCAATCACTCTACTTTTGTACGCTTGTATTTTCCATTATAAAACTTTTTTTTTTTTTAATTTTACCCATGATGTTAGAAGTCCAAATAATAATTCCTACCTTTACGGAGGAAATGGGAGCCACAATAAGGGCTTCTTGAGTGGGAGGATTCTTACATTTCTTACACTAGTTCGCTTGGCTCATTGATTTATACATTATGGTTTATGCACGTTTCTGTATACATTATTCTGCAACCAAAATGTGTATCTTAAAAAGCAAGAAATCCACTGTTCAGTCCAAGGGAAGACACTATGGTAGGAATGAAGGTTCTACAGCAATCACTGAGAAAGCTGTTTTTCAGCATAAAGGCAATGGCCCTAAGTGTCAGAAAACAGCCTCAGTTTCCTCATCCTTAAGGGGAAATAGCAGCAGCTTCCTTAGCTTGCTGTTGTGAGCATTAAATGGGATGCAACCTAGAAAGTGCTTACAAAAGAACTAGCAAGGAATGAAGGTTGCCTTTGATTCTTATGTCAGAGGACCTGCCCTGCATTCATGGCCTGCCTGATCCCTAAAATGCAGTGTAGGTACTAAACAGCACTCCTGGTTTTAATTAAAGAGCTCCGTAGCAATAAATTACTCTCATACTGGGAGCTGGACAGATCCCTATTAGCCCGCCCCCAAGGCTCTTAATGGAAAACCACTAATGAGACCGAACAGAGGCACCAGAGCCTTACACCCATCAAAGAAAATACCGAACATCGCCTCCCCTCCGCCCCCAACCTCCGGGGCAAGTACTCCACGCGGAGGCGAAATCAGTTAAGCAGATGGAAGCTTAAACCCCACACCCACACCCAGGCATCTTCCCTCTTCAGCCCCGCTCCACTCCACCCCACGCCCTCCAATGGAGACGCGCGGAGTAAAAGCCCCATATCGCAGCTTCTCCTCCTTCCAATCAGCGAGCTCGCACCAGGTCGCAGCGCCCAATCACAGCACTCCACATGCTAAAGGCAGCACCCTGCGCAAGCGCGTACGGGGGCGGCTTCCGGAAAGGTCCGCACCCAAACGCCAGGTTCCAAAGGCTGCGCAGCGGTCCCGGCAGAGGCGGCGCTGCCACCTACTGCACGATCAACGGGATGCAGCCCCGGGCTCGGTGACTGAATTCTCGGGACACAAATCTCAACCCACTCAAGGGTTCGGGAGTACATACAGTAATATCACACAGGCACGAAAGTTTTAATTACATTTTGTTACACAGCAGAAAAAAAAAAAAAAAAACTATTTCAAAGAGCCTCTTTTTTCTCCCAAGCAGTTTGAGTTTCAAAACCTTACTCATACCCTAATGTTTTATAAAGAGGTAGAATCAAGGGGCCTAGAAATTCGTTCATTCCACATTTCTGGAGCACCTGTTCTATGGCAGGGTATTAAGTGAAGCAGGCATTATCGTTATCCCTAATTTATGGCTACAGGAACAAGGTTAAATGATATAGCTCTGAAAGCTGGCTGAGCTAGGGCTCACATCGATCTCTGCCTCCCAAAAGGGCCGACTTTTCACATTAAATGGCGCAACGATGGTATAAAGTACTGGGAGAATACAGGGTGAGGAAAAAAGCCAATTCTGCCTGGATAGCGATTCAAGATGTACAGAGAGTATTCAAGGACAGTAGTCATCAGTAAAAGGTAGTTGTTACTGCTTTTCCAAGTATACCAATCTTAACAGACAGTTATCTACATTTGATATTTATTTACTGCGGACATACTATACTCATTCTTTGGCAAACAGCTTCTGCTTATTCAGGAATCTATGTAAAAGTTCCCATAAATTTGTCCCCTAATAACAAAGAGCTGACTATATCCTATACCAAGGCACCAAATACAACAGTCTTTTCTAATCTTCCCTTCATGTCTAGGAAAGTTTTAACAATAGCTTTCCCAAAATTCTTCATTTTCTTCTCTGCACTTCCACAGCACTACTCTTACAGTTCGTGAATGGCATATCAGAACAAGCTGTTATTGGTTTCATCATTGGACCGGTGGTTCCTAAAAGGAACCCCAGAGGGCAATTAAAATATGGGGGTGTTTTCTATCACAATGACTGCAGGGAGTACTGCATGAGCAGAAGACAGGAAAATTAGATAACCTGCAATGCAGAGTCTGTCCAACACGTCAAACATTGGCCCTGTTGGGAGCCAGACTTTTCGTATAGAAAGCTGATATAACTATGGCCTAGGGAAGGTAAGGAAGAACTCTGTAGGGATGAACCCATTATTTGTAAAATATGTTCACATAAGCTTATGTGCATATATGTGCATATATGTGCATATATGTTTATGTGGCTATGTATATATATTTTTTTCCTAGTTCTAGTCACTGAATAGCCCAAGAAGCAAAAACTGCACGGTAGCAAGAGCACAACTAGTGAATAGATCTTGGTTTCTAATACCATTCCTTAGGAAAAGGAACCAGGACTCCTTGGAGAAATACTTAATTCCAGGGCTGGAGCAGGAAAGGTACAAGATGAGTCAGGTTGAAAGGACTTCTACCACCCAACACTGGAACAATTTGACCACCCAAATAACAAGGATGGTAATGAATCATTAAAAGAAAAAGAGGAATTCACAATACCCAAGACCATACTGATAGTAAACACAGAAAGAAATGGGAGGGAATGGAACGCTTATTTACATTATAATACTGAGTACTAGTTACTAAATGTGGAGGTATTAACGAATTGGAAAACCATCATTTTGCAACCACCATAGTAAGGATTGATTCAGGCAAGAAGCTAAATGGATACTAAACTTAGGGGGAAACTTTTGATGAGCAGCAGGACACTGGCATGATATTAAAGTATCTCATGAAGATTGCCCATTAGTCACAATGGAGAAAAACAGTAACCCTCCAGGGTAAAAATCACACACACTTGACTGGGTGATCAAAGTTAACTTTACCAGTGAGGGCAGATGGACATCAGGTGTCTCCAGACGAGAAGACATCCTGAGAAGGACACAACATTACTGATAATATTTTGCCCAGAGGACCATTTCTTGAATCTAATTAAGAAGAAATACAAGACAAATCCCCAAAGAGGAATATTCTATTAAAAAAAGAGACTGGTTTCTTAAAAAATATCAGGTAGTATACACCAAAGCACTCAGCTTAATGGGCTATAAGCTATGTAACAAACTCTCAAATGGTTTAAAAAAAAAAAAAAAAAGTGCGTGTAGAGAATGAGAAAGCAAAAACAAAAGGGTCAAAATAATGACAAATGGTGAATCTGGGCAAAGAATATATAGATGCTCTTTGTGTTACTCTTACAAGTTTTTGTAAGTTTAAAACTATTTACAAATAAAAAGTTAAAATATCTGCCCCACATACCATGGCATCTACGACAGGGCAGGCATTAACACACACACACACACACAAAATCAACCTATTGATAATGGACAGAACTGATTCCATTTTACATAAAAACAAAGGCAAAGTACTTTTTCGGGTGAAATCTAAAAAATAAGCTGAATCTTCCATAGATGCAACTACCATGTAAACTGAAGAGGGTAATTAGATATGTTCAAAACTTTCATATTGAGAGTGTACACCATTTTGTGAATAAAATTGTGTCCCACACGATGTCACTCCAGACATTGGACTTAAGCAGCATACCACATCTGTAGCCATCCGCATTTCTATCTACTCACAGTGATTCTACATTTCAGTGCAAGTATGTAGTTACTTACCTTCAGATTCTCCACAGCTCTGCTTTGCTTATTAGCCCCTGCCTACATAGCCTTTCCAGGATGTACAAACCAATTTTGCTCTTGCAATAACATCATTAGGGGAGAAAATGATAAGTTCTTTGAAACCCCTCTCCAGCCCAAGCTAGCCATTATAGACAGCTACAAAAGAATGTCTCTCTCCTCCCTCCCCACCACTTATTAGAAGAATCCATAAACACAGGGGTACTTTATTCTTTAATATAAGCCCAAAAAAAGCAGAGAAAGAAATTTAGGGGAGAATATTAGATCAGCACTGGAATTGATCAAAAAATTACATCAGTCCCATAAAACCATTGCCAATCGTCTGACTTTATCTACGTCCTCATGATGTTACATATAATGTATATTACATATTTACAAAGTGCTCATGGTATCAGTGACTTCTTTTAGAGATTTCATTTATTTAGAGACAGAGAGAGGATATGAGGGGTAGGGAAAGGGAAAGAGAATCTAAAGCAGACTCCATGCTGAGTGTGGAGCCAGATGTGGGGATTGATCTCACAACCCTGAGATCATGACCTTAACTGAAACCAAGAGTTAGAGTCAACACTTCACTGACTGAGCCACCCAGGCACCTGTAGGCCTTGTTACTGTAGAAAAGAAAGGCTGCTATCTGTGTAATATGACCTAGAGAACAAGGAAAGGGAAATATAATTAGAAGCCTACTGCCTGAGAAGATGTTTGCCAACTATTTTCCCTAAATGGTTTATATGAGATTATAACACTGCTTTCAAATCTATCACCTGGTAATAAAATAGAAAAGAGTCAGAAAGAGCTGTAAAGACCACAGGTTACGAAATGACAATAAAAAAGAATGAAAATGTAAAATGTATCTTTCTCTGCAGATAATATAAAACAAGAGACAGCCTGCTTGGTAATTAACTATATGACTAAAATGGACAAAAAACAAGAAAGAAGAGAACTGTTCATCTAATTTAGGGACTAATTTAGGGAGACTAATCAAGGCAAAAATGAAATAGAAATTTGCAAGACAGCAAAAATGATTTTGCCACATGCAAAATAACAGTCTAATTCTTTTTAAGCCTCAATGGGGTCATCATAAAAGCATCACTTCATAAATATAGCATACGAACATAATGGTAAACATAGAGTGACTGACATGACATATCTAACAGCCCAATAGGTACGTACCGAGGTGACAATGTTCTTTTTCTCTTGCTTCCCACTTGTGACTATCCACATAAGCTGCAGAAAGCAAGCCTCTTTCACCTGAGGAAAAAGTCAGTAATTAACAGGTGCGGCTCCACAACAGGTTCAGTTTATATTTTATTAACCATAGTTTGTCATATTTTCAATGTACTAGTTATATAAAGATTCTAGTATGATATTCTAACCAATATCTCAGAGTTCATAAATCAGTTCATGGCAACATGCATTCCACTTCTAACAAGCAGAAAATACAGAAAAACTGGAAATTTCTACAATAATGTTATGGGTAAGAATGCTGATAATTTGTCCCTATAACTTTAGAACTAGAAGCCATTTGTTGTCCCTAAATTATAGCCTAAGTGAGCCCTAGAACTTCTTTGTAGAACCCAAATACTTACTGAACTGTTGATTAACTCATTAATCAAATGCTTTATAATCATTAGTTATTCCTAAAAACATTTCCATCTGACTTGGATCAGCATATTTATCCTTACTTCACATAAAGCAAGGGTATCTTACCCTTGTGGTATATAAGAGAAACCAAGCAAGCCAGAGTTAAGGTAACTCATTAGATGGCATAGCTGTATTCCCAGCACCCGGCACAAGGACTGGTATATGGCAACGCTTGACAAACATGAGCTCAAGAAACGAATGAGAAAAAATGAGCAGCAACTTAATTAACCCAAACTACCACCTTTTGTGTTTCAAAAGACACCATTAAGAAAGTTAAAGGACAACTCACAGAATGGAGGAAATATTTGCAAATTACTTTCCTGATAAAGGGACTTATACCCAGAATATGTAAATGGCTCTTACAAATCAAAATTTAAAAAGAAAACACACTGAAAACTGGGCAAAGAATAGACATTTCTTAAAAACAAACAAAAAAGCGCACATAAATTCCCAACAAGTACATGGGAAGATGTTTAATATGATGGAAATACACTGAAATACAACTTGACACTCACTAGAATGACTAAAATTAGAAAGAAAATAACAGCTATTGATAAGGATGTAGAGAAACTGGAACCCTCATATATTGTAGGTGACAATGTAAAATGGTGCAGCCACTCTGGAAAAGTTTGGCAGCTCCTTAAAATGTTAATGATATGGGAAACAAAGACAAAAGAAAAATTATTAAATTTCCTTTCTACCTATAGCCTACTGACAAGTCCTTAAAACAGACAGAGTCACATTTTCCTAAGGACTCAACTGCCTTTATGTTGATACTTTGCTAAGGGCAACAGGCAATCTTAGCCCAACCCCCAAGCTCCTGTAGTCTACTTTCACATATAAAAAATTCCTTTGGGAAACTTCCTTTATCTCTACCCCTCAGGATACATGTTGGCAGTTATCCCCCAAGTATATGAACCATTGATATACATCTGAAGGATCTCACAAACTGAGTTTTTACTACACAGTAATAAATGACCTTTCCTAACAACAGCTAGCCCCCTCAGGATCCTGGCTTGCCCAACTTGAAAGTACATAATGGGCCACTCCTCATGACCCCAGTGCAGCTCTTTCTGCCCTCTAGTCCTTGTACTTTAATAAAACCACCTTCCTGCACCAAAGATGTCTCAAGAATTTGGTCTCGGCCTTCGACTTGGAACCCTAACGTCTTTCTTACATCATTAACATGCAGTTACCATGCAACCCAACAATCTCACTCCTAGGTATATATCCAGGAAAAATAAAATCAAGTATGCAAACAAAAATTTCTATAGCAATATTTATAATAGCCCCAAAGTGAAAATAATGCAAATATCCAACAACTAATAAAAAGATAAACAAAATGTGATAAATCCTTAAACAGAATATTATTTGGCAATAAAAAGAAATGAAGTACTGATACAGGCTACAAATGGATGGACCTTGAAAACTTTGTTAACTGAAAAAGAAGCCAGTCACAAAAGGCCATGTATTACATAACTCCATTTATATGAAATGTCCATAATAGGCAAATCCGTAGAAACAGCAGATTGGTGGTTGCCTAGAACTGGAGAGGAGGTAGTCAGGAAAGCTTGTAGGAAAATGGGGAGTGACTACTAATGACTGACTACAAGGGGTTTTCTGAAGTGATAAAAATGTGCTAAGGTGATGATTGTACAACACTGTGGGTATATATATATTTAAAAAAAAAAAGAACCATGGCATTGAATTATTGAAAGGGGTGAATTGTAATGATATGTGAGTTGTATCTCAATAAAGCTATTTACAAGGGGAAAAAAAAGGAAGGAAGGAATTGCAGGTAATATCTCAAGGTCACACAAAGTTCATAACGCGACTTTATGAAGTCATAACGCAACTTTAATAAGGTAACTGTGGAAGTTACCTTATCACCTTAATTAAAGGGAGTTATCCTCCCTTACCATAATTACAGGTCAAAACTTTACTAGAATAATATGCTAAATTTGAGGTCTAGAGCTTAAACAATGATGCAGTAATATGAAAAAGCTTCCAAAGACTGCCTCAAAGAGGACCTAAGATATTTTTAAAGAAATAATAACTATTAAAAAGTGCCTACACTTCAAGTGGATTATTAAAAAAAATTAGATGCTTGGCATAGTACATTTTCATAGAAACATTTTTCATATTTTTTCCAAGCACACATTTTTCATAGAAATGATGTTATAAATTGTTAGTTACACTCCTAGATTTGCCAAGAACGATGAATAAAATCCAACGTCATTAGCTGTGTAGCTGCACAAGTCAGGAGTGGGAGACCTGAGATTTGGTCTGAATTTTACCAGCTGGTGGAAAACTAGAGATCTTGCAGTTACAAACGAAGGAGCTGACCTTGGTGACTGTTAAGGTCCCTGCATGGTCTTACACAGAAGCAAAAGAAAAAATTCAGCTAACAGCAGCATTTCTTTACAAACTGAATTCCAATTTCTAAAACCAGGAAGCTGTCTCCTTTCTGTGGAAACAAAAGCAGCTCTTCTCTATATGAGCTCAAGCTAAAAACTATTAAGCTATATAAACCTCAGGATACCAGTGACTTATTCTCTATTATTATTATAATTTCTTACTTATTCTCTGTTTCTTCTTCTAGCACTTGCCTCTAGCATAAGAAATCACCCTTTCATATTCTGGAGTCAAAAAAGACAACTATGAATGTAAATGTTCAAAGAGTTTCTAATGGGAAGACAAAAAAGCAGGGAAGGTAAAGGTGGGGAAAGACAGGAGTCCAAGAGTGCCCTTTGTGTACAGTTGATCAAGGGGTCACGAACTGAAAACAAACGAGGACCAGTTAATCTATAAAAGGCAAACTCAGCAACCCTTATATACGTGAACCTTTAAATGTTTGCTTTATAAGAAAGTAACCAATCATCATTTTCCATTTCCACTGAGTATAGAGCAAAAGGATATGGATTCAAGGATGAAGAATTTATATCTGGCAAATGGAAAATTTTCCTAGACTAAAAGAAACTGATGATAAATATAGGAATGAATGGCCAACTCTAGTAGGCAGAATAATGACCCTCCAAAAGATGTCCATGTCTTTTTTTTTTTTTTTTAGATTTTATATATTTATTTGACAGATCACAGGTAGGCAGAGAGGCACTCAGAGAGAGAGGGGTAAGCAGGTTCCCTGCTGAGCAGAGATTGCCAACATGGGACTTGATCCCAGGCAGAGGTTTTAATCCACTGAGCCACCCAGGCGGCCTAAGATGTCCACATCTTAATTTCCACAGCCTGTGAATGTTAGGAAACACAGCTCAAGGGTACTGAGGTTAAGATCACCAAATCAATTAGTGTTAAAATGAGGCGATTGTACTGGGTTATCCAGGTGAGTCAAATCTAATCACAAGGTCTTTATAAGTGAAAAGGGGGGAAGGCAGGTACTACTGCTGAAGGATTATTGGAAGGCAGTCAGGCAGGGACAACCCCCTCCTCCTCAAGAGGAAACCACCCTTAAAAGGATTTTACATCACTCTGGAAGGAGGCCTCCACCCTTTCCCATAAGATAGATACGTGACCTAAAAATCTGCTTGGATGACAGGTACAGGGAGAATTAATCAGATTGAAACAGCCCACCAAGAAGCCCATAAAGAACTCCTGTGGCAACCCCTTTGGGAACTTTGTACTATGACTTTGTTATTGCTCAATTATTATTGAGCAATAACTCAATTGATGCCCACCATTCTGTCTGGTCTAACTCTTCATTCTTTGAAATGGCATGACCAAGAACTGCAGGCTCCAACAGAGAAAACAAATCCTGCAACACTATGATGTGTGAAGGACGAAGTGATATAAGGCCTTGACTTGCTCATGTTCAAGATGTTTAAAAAAAGGGGAGCATCAGCCAAGGCATGTAAGGGGTCTCCCAAAGAAGGAAAAGACATGGAAACAGATTTTCCCCTAGAGACTGCTGAAGAAAACCCATCTTTTTCAACATCTTGAATTTAGCACAGAAAGACCCTATGTCGGACTTCAGACCTACAGAACTGTACAATAATACCTGTATGATTTTAAACCACCTAATTTGTGGTAATTTGTTACAACAGCAATAGTAAATTACTACACCTTAAGACAAACATTTCATTTTTGTAAGCCTTTTAAAGCAAGACATTTATATTTCTGATACCTTACAAATGACATCATTTAAAAAATCTTTGCATTTCTGTATAGTAATTGCAAGGTCTGCATATTAACATTAGAATCAAAGATTTCCTTGAAGTCAGAATGTTAAACTAGGTGAACAATGGTAAAGTGGAAAATCTAAATCAGTTTCTTAAACTTTAATGTGTATGTGAACCTTGATAAAAATGAAGGTTCTAATTCAGTAGGTCTCCAGTAGCGACAGAGACTAACAACTTTCCACGTGATACAGTATTAATCCTCAGACCAGAATGAAGTAGTTATCCTTCAGCCAGTTAGCTTTGAAGGCAACCATATTCTCTAAGATAGAACTCTCCACCATCAAAAGAAATATTTTCTCTATTCAATTCTAGAAAAGATACCTCCGAAGACCAGAATTTCAAAGTTTAGGGAAAAGTGATTGGTTCTGTATATTTACTCATTTTACAGTTATTTTGGCCTTCAGACCAACATCTCCAAACGTTTTCCACCCAAAGAAAACCAGTGTGATTGTTAACACAGATACACCTTAGTCACAAAGTCTTAAGCTGGAATCCTTGCCTGGCTAATAAATGGTATGAAACGTGGGCAAGTTGCACAGTCTCTGAGTCTCTTTCATGATGTGTAAAATAGATTGCCTTGTTAAACGTTGAAATGAGGGCATGTTAAGTGCCTACTCGAATGTTCACTACATAATAGGTCCCAATAAATTTGCTATCTGTACTCTCTTCATAAATTTAAATCACTTTTCTAGTTTGTACCAAGTACTCCCCACCCCACCCCCTTATTTTGTAATGGCTCAAGATGTTATGCTGACTTAAAAGTCAATCATCTTATCTGCATTCTCAAATCTGGGATGGTCCTTAATGCACTATCTGGCATACTTCTATTACTTGCCTTATAGCTTCCCAGTTCCTGATTTTCAGGACTCCCTGCTTCTATAATCTAACTTAGTGCTTATTCAATAGAACCTAATGATGAAAATGTTCAATTCTGAGCTGTGCAACTGTGGCCACTAACTACACATCTCTACTAAACACTTAAAATGTGGTTAATGTGACTAAAAAAACCTGAATTTCTTATTTTATTTGTTTGACTAATTTCAATAGCCACATGTAGCTAGTAGTTACTACAATGTAACAACACAGGTATATCCCACTACAAGTTCACCAGTTTTAGAACAAAATGTTAACTGAAAATTCTCTCAGTTCACCCTTATCTAATATTAGATGATTGCCTCAAGCACGATGCAACCATGATAGTCTCCCTGATACACAATTCAAGGTTCTGTGTAAATTGAAAAGCATTTATTAAGAGCCATAAAATTAAGCATGCTAGCAAACAGATACAGCAACTAATTCTCAGAGACAACAGGTACTGTACATGCCGCTTTACCTAATGTGTGGCACTAAACATTTTCACCTGCTAGGTCAACCAGTTAATCCTCAGAAAACCTGGAGGCCAACAATGATGTTTTCAATTGATATTCAATAGCTGTTCCTAAAGAACTGTAAACAACAGTGTAAGTGTTGGTTTTTAATAGGAGCTAGAGGAAATATGTTGGAAAAAGAAGATAAAAGGCACTGGAAACATCAATTGTGATTATTGCATTTTAGTCATATAATCATACACCTATCAGGATTGAGCTTGTATAAATGTCAACTTTTCCTAATGTCTTTGTGCAGATCCATTAAAAACATTTTGAGTGAGGTGCCATTTACTGAAATATCCAAGTACAGTTGACCCTTGAATACCACTCTGAACTGCAGGGCTCCACTTAACACAGCTTTGCCTTATTTATTTATTTATTTTTCAGTACATACAGTATAGTCCTCTAAAGCTTAGTTCCCTTAAGATTTTAATAACATTTTCCGTAGCTCACTTTAAGAACACACTATACAACTACATAAAACATAAAAAATAAGTGTTAATGTACTGTTTGTTATGGGTAAGGTCAACAGTAGGCTTAAGTGCGGGGGGAGTCAAAACTTACACACAATTTTCCAAATCCCTGGCATCATGCCCCTAACCCCTGAGCTGTTCTCGGGTCAACTATACTTGGGAAGTAGCTATTGCCTCTACACGTGGAAAACTGTGGCATAGAAAGGTCACTCAAAAAGTTGTGCCCCAGGTCGCCGGATGAGAAATTAGTACTTAAATTCTTATCCCAAGTGGAGACCAAAAGTCTTCAATTGTGAAGTGGTGAGAAATAGATTTAGGACGCCCCATCAAAGACAGTTAAGCAGAAAGGAAAACTTCCTAGCTCTGAAGTGGGAACATTCGGGCTCTTCATGGTCAGCAAAGAGACGACCACCCTAACACACAAACCATGCAAATCTTACGCAAAAGACCTCACGCCTTAACTTCATCTACTCTGCACACCTCTGGACCGGCTGGCAGTATTTTGGGTAAGGAGACGGATCCGAGGCCACACTTCCCCTTTCCGCGCTACCCAACGCTCCAAATGGTTTCTCTAGCAACTAGATCCCAGAAGCATTTCCTGTCCTCCTGAAAGCCAACGGTTCCCTTCACTTAAGGAAGAGCTCTCAAGTGACTAAAGAAGTAGCTCCACAGAAGCAGAACAGCCACCAACCTGCCAAGAAGAGCGGAGGCAGAGGCACTTTCCGCGCCACAAGAAACCACCGCCTCACTATGGGGGCTGCCATCTTGGAACGTACCAAGAGGACGAACGTCCAGGGATTGCGGGCAGCGGAAGGGGTGGGGTCATAGGCCGACGCTCCGCCCCCCGCCCCCGCCAGTTCCCGTGGTTGGTGTGGCCCGGTACAGCATGGCTGCCACAATCCGCCTGCCGAAGCACGACCTTCTGCAGGCGCTGCGGAGTTCGGTGTATCCTGGGGTGGGAGGCTCAGGCTCCACGTGCTGCCGCTGCCCTCTCGGAGGTATCTGCGGCCTCTGGTCGTGAAGGAGGGGAGGAATGGGAAAGAAGGGAGATTGACACCTCAGCAGGCATCACTTGGGGGAAATAATAGCGCCTCAGTCACGCACTGACCTGGAGCCCGGCAGCTTGCTCTCTCGTCCTCTGGTTGTGTGCGTGTGCAGCCCTGGCCCTCCCTGTGCCTGGGAACCAAAGGACAGCCAGGCTGAGGTCTCGACCTTGGCGCTGTAGTAGTCCCTTGGAAGAGGCGACGCTGTTGTCCGGAAAGCCCTCTCTCCCTTGGGTGGACTGTCCTGCAGTTTGGTAGCAGAGGTGTACCTCTCCGAGTTTCGCGCCCCAGCTAATAACCTGAAAGACCTTGTGCAGGTTTCTTCACCTGTAAAATTGTCCCTTAATAAGTTTACGGAAATGATAAACTTTGAATATACTGGTGAGTGATAATAAAATACTTAACACTTGGTGTCAGTTGTTACTCTATGCATTTTACGTATTTTAATTCCTTTTCTGCTCACAATCCCCAGTGAGGAAGGTTCTGTTCTTTTCTCTAAGGAAGTGGAGACAGCAAGGCCAAGTCAGCCCACGGTGGGATTTGCACTCAGGCAGCACAATAGGACAGCCCTGCTCTAACAGTTCTCTGGGCTGTCTCCCATAAACAGACCACACTTTTTACTGGTAACCTGTTATTGCGGTATAGAGAGGTCTTCAGTGCATGGTTCTTTGACCAAGCTCCTCTCCATGCACAGGCAAGCATCCGAAAGAAAAAAAAAAACGTTTCCCAAACTTTCCTACTAAGCTGTGGTCAGTGATTTCTGTTACATCATGAGGATACCAACAGTCCAGTTCTGAGAGGCCTTAACTCCTGATTTAACAAATGGCAGAACCGGGAATTACAATGGTCACACTCTAGCTGTCTGCACTACACTATGAGTTTTCACCTAGTTAAACCAAAACTAGACCTACTACTCTGACGTTTAAACAGTAACCTTTAGTTTTGGGCTTTTGTTTTTTTATTCGCTTGTAATCCCATAACTAGTTGGGGAATGTATATTTGTCTTTCACGTCCCAGATTCCTCTCAACCCATCTCCATAACAGTTAATCACTAGCTCCTTTCACACAAAAAACCGAAACTTGCTGAGAATTTGAATTCTCTGATAGTTTAGAGATGTTTACTTTTCCACCAGAGTGACTCACTTGTAGCTGTCCAGATAGATTATTTATATTAGGTGAAGATCAGTTACTAGAGGCAATCAACTTCTATGCATGTTTTTGCTTAGTACAAGGTAGTGAAAATCATTTTACTTTTTTCATTGTTTTTTAGCTAAAAGATACCTACTTACAGATAGTATTGTGAAATTGGAAGAATTTCAGCACAAGAAGGTGGCTATTGCATATCATCTTCCTGGCACCAAAGGTAATTGAATCTATTTTGTTAATTCTTTCAGTGATGTGTCATTCAGGTTTTTTCTGACTTTATCGCTGCTCAGTCTCCAGTGATCTTTGAGAAAAAATTGACATGGATTCGTAATTTCCTAGTCTATCCCTAAATGTACTTTTCATCTCATTTTGTACTACTGTAGTCTACCCTCTCCTCTTGTCACTTTTCCCAGGATCACAGAGAAATGCTAAAATTAGTGTTGGAACCAGTCCTCTCTAGAGGACCCAGACTAAGGATCAAGGGTCAGCAGCATCTGGGAGTTTCATAGAAATATGAAACTTGAAGCCCCAGACTGTTAATATGCACAGTAAAGTGTGAGAACTGCTCAAGATGATTGACTTTCACATTTTTGATGCACCTCTGAGTAAGAAGTGCATTTTACATAGTATCTCCAGTATACACATGCATCTTCAAAAACATGTGAAATATAGTGAAACAAAACCATCCCATGTGTGATGCATTTTCTTTCTTTCTTTCTTTCTTTCTTTCTTTTTTTAAATATTTCTTTGAGAGAGAGTGAGGGGGAGAGGGGAACACACTTGATCCAGTGACCCTGAGATCATGACCTTAGCTGAAATTAAGAGTTGGAAGCTCAACAGACTGAGCCACCCACGTGCCCCCTGTGATGCATTTTCATATTTTGCTCCTCAGCTAAAAAATTTAATAGACTAAAACAAAGATTTTTTTTTTTTAATTATCAAAATATTAGTCATTATTGAGCCTAGGTGATGGACACAGGAGAGTATAATGTTCTATCTCTGTTTTGGGCTATTTTTGAGTATTTTTTTACAAAAAGCTGAAAACACACCACCACACTAGGTCTTACTCCTTTCAGCATCTGGGAAATCTTGTTGAATTCATTCCCTCTCTCCTGCACATTTTTTCCAGTACTTTAAATTCCTTTAAAACGTAACGATATTCTTGTGTCTTTCAGTAACAGTTTAGTTTGTCCCTGCTGACTTAAAATCTCCTTACTCTCCCTTTCAGATGTTTCTGAGCACTTAATACTTATTGCTTCTAGCCCTCCAGAAATCAGTCTTTCCTCACCTCTCCACTAATCGTATTGTTACGTTATACCACGTGTGGAATGAGAACACAAGCTTTAAAAGTGAGGGAGAATATGTTCATCTTCAGTGTGGGACACTCAGTCTGTATTTTACCTCACTGTTCTTTTTACCCCTTTACCTTTTAGAGCTTTGTGAAGTTGGCAGAATTAGGGGTTTGTGTCATTTTCTAGTTAAATCCAATTGTCATAGTCATTCTAGGGCTGTGACAGTTGTGCGTATGTTCTGAAAGGCAATTAATATAATGAGTGCCAATTTACTCCATGGTCAGATTGATATTTATAAAATCATGTCAACATTTCTTCATTATGAGAACCCACAATCATCCTCTGTCATACATCACATTGTGTACACAACTCCCTGGCTTCCTTGCTCCTTCATAGTGGACCTTACCCTTTCTGGAGTCCAGTATGATTTCCTGTTAATCTAGTCACAGTTCTCCCCTCATCACCCCTCACCCCCATTCTGTGATATTATTTATGCTGATTGTCATATCAAGAATGCTCCCCTCTTCTGAGTTTCTCTGAGTCCTGTCCAGCCCCTTCCTTTCTCTCTGGTACTTCTCCACTCAAATCTGGTCTGTTTCTGCCACCCTGATTTCTTTTTTTCTGTATCGTGTATATAGTTGGTCACTTGTCACTACCCCAGCATTTTCAGGTTGCTTTGTATAAATATATCTTGTTTTCTCAAAAAGACTAAATTCTTTCAGGGCAGGAACCATAACTAAGCTTTCTCTGTGTTACAAGCACTTAAATCTTGATTATTTGTTTTAAAATGTGAATTAACATCTATTGAAATTTTGGATTATTATTATTAAATTATTATTATTAAATTAAGAGTTGGAAGCTCAACAGACTGAGCCACCCACGTGCCCCCTTGAACCAAATGAAAGACACGTGAAATATTACTGAACTGTGTGGTTCAACCACTGTGGCAAACCCACCTTCATTGCATATTTTCCTTTCACTTAACCAAGATATCCAACTGCTAGGTATCCTGCCAGTTGATAGTTTGGACATCTTGGTTACTTTTTTTGTTTTTTTTTTTAAGTCTCCTAATGGGTCACCTATAGGGGCAATTCTTTGAGGTAAGCCTCTGGGACATGAGTTTTTAAACTTCAATACGTGAATCACCAAGGTAGTCAAAATTGCATATTCTTGTGTTTGTACTCCCAGAAATTGTATGTTACAAAGTTCTGAGTGGGCTTTCAGCCTATAGCACAGAGAATTTGCTTCACAGACCTTCTGTGACATTGTTCTTGAGGAGACTAGCCTGTGATGGGAGCTACATGGCCATAAGCCCCGCTAAGTGCCCCTTTGCAATATAGCAGGATCCAGCTTCCCCTTCTTCTTGAGGTCAGATTCCTGATAATCCCAGTCAGCCTGAATGATGACCATTAAACCATGCTTTCTTCCAGCAACCTATCTGAGAAACATGGAAGAGAAATTGACTCAGAACAAACTCATCTTGAAGGAGGAGTTGAAAACCTTGCTTCATTTGTGCGATTCCAGGGACGATATGGAACTGGTTAAAAATGTCATTTACAGGTGAGGCATTTCCTTAGAATTCTGCCAGCTGTGGTGTCTTCTCATTCTGTTCTTTTGCCTGAACAATCTCATCTGTTTAACTAGGTTTCAGCTATCACTTGTGCATTGATGACTTTCAGATCTCTTGTCCACATGCCTGCACTGAGCTCCAGACGTTTATATTCATTTATCAGATGCTTACTGGATTCCTTCTATATGCCAGGTACTGAGGATAGAAAACCAGAATCCATGCCTCAAGAAATCACTAGCCTGATGAACTCTGCTTCTGTGTCCCCTAGGTCTTCACATTCACCTTTTACAAATTGCCACTCAGGAGACACTGGGGAACCTCTTTCCCCTAATCTCATTTGCCCTCCTCCCTGACAAGATAACAAATCCCACTGCTTCCACTTCCCTGGTATCTCTCATCTCTAGCCTTCCTCTCTCCTCATTACCAGTGCCTTAGTTCAGGCCTCATTTTACCTCACTTGGATCACTTCAGGGGACTTCTGGCTCAGCTCCCTCCTCTTGGCCTATGCTTGTTATGTTTCATTATCATTTTCCCATTTCAGGAGAACTCAGGGGTAATAACCTGCAGTTGGGAAAATCAGCAAAGGTTTCACTTACTCAGGAAGTGTATGACCCAAAATCAACAGGCTTCATTTCTGAAATCAAGTTCATGCTTTTTTTTTTTTTTTAATCAACATATAAGGTATTATTTATTTCAAGGGTACAGGTCTGGGGTTCATCAGTCTTGCATAACACCCAGTGCCCCCCATTGTCCATCATTTAGCAACTCCGTCACCCCCCCTTTTTTTCTTAACCATTCTTGAAAGATATATTGCTATACATGGACCTGCATTTATATTGTACACCTGTAGAGAGAACTACTAGGTGTTCATATATAGAATGCTGGAAGGATATGTACCAAAAGTTAACTGTAGTTCTCTGGCAATTACACATTTTTTGGGGTCTAAACATATACTTTTTTGATTTCTCAAACTTGTCTGTTATGGGCATTATCAGTTTTATAATGTGAAAAAATTAACGTTATTTTAAAAAGGAAAAAAACACAGTATTACACTAAATTCATTGAAAGTTTGAAAATTCCAAAAAAGTAGAAGAAATGTGTCATAAATTCTAGTATTTCAGTTGTCTCTTTTTGCACACCAGAACTTAATGGCTTAACAAGACAGCTGTTTATTATTTCTCTGTCATCTATTACTGTCTTTTCTCTATTATTACTGTGGGTCAGGAATTGAAGCTGGTTAGCTGGGCAGTTCTTTATTGGTGTCAGCTAAAGTCACTTGCTGGTCCATAGTCAGCTGCTCTCTGGGCTGAGCTAGAAGGTCCAGGAAGCTTCACTTGTATTTCTGATGCCTGAGTCCATGTGGCCCATCTTTCCCCTTGGAATGTCTCACCATTCATGAGTCTAGCTGGGCTGCACTTGCACCCAGCACAAGTAGAAGCTGCAGGCCTTGTAAAGCTGCCCAGAACTGGTATATCTTCACTTCTGTCACATCCTCTTGTTCAAGGCAAGTTAGCTGGCCACCCCACATGGAGGGGGAGAAGCAAGAGTTCCACCTCTGAATGGATCAACCACTGTTGATATTTTTAAACATTTTCTCACCGATTTTTTTATGTGCAAAGATCGTGTGGGTTTGTTTTGTTTTGTTTTAAGATTTTATTTATTTATTTGACAGACAAGAGATCACAAGTAGGCAGAGAGGCAGGCAGAGAGAGAGAAGGAAGTAGGCTCCCTGCCAAGCAGAGAACCCAATGTGGGGCTTGATCCCAGGACCCTGGAATCATGACCTGAGCCGAAGGCAGAGGCTTTAACCCACTGAGCCATCCAGGCACCCGGGAATATTTTTTTGATTTTTAAAGGTGTTTTCCATGGCATTCCTTACATTTCTTAAGAGCTAACAAATATGGAAGGTTTTCTGTATGCTAGGCATGCCATCTCATTTAATCCTCACAAAAACTCTTTGAATTGAACTTTTATCTTCATTTATAGGTGAAGAAATTGAGGCATAGGCATAATTAATTTGCTCCTCATTATACAGTTAGTAAAAGAGCTGGGATTTCAACTGTCAGTTTGGAATCAGAGTCCAAAAATCCTTAATCACTATACTGTGTTGCCTTTTAATAACTTAATTCTTTTTTTCCCTCCAGTATTTTTGAAGTATAATTGACAACTAAAAGTCATGTGTATTTAAGGTATACAACTGAAGTTTTGATATAATTTAATTCATAACTTGTAATGAAGCAATGAATATATTTTGTTTCTTCTACAATTCGTTTATGAAATGTATCTTTAAAAGTACATATTCTTGAGGCGCCTGGGTGGCTCAGTCAGTTAAGCATCTGCCTTCAGCTTACGTCATGATTTCATGGTTCTGGGATCCAGCCCTGTGTTGGGCTCCCGGCTCAGCAGGGTGTCTTCTTCTCTCTCTGCCTCTGTCCTCTCCCCACCCCCCAGCCTCCTCCTGATTGTTCTTTTTCTCTCTCGCTTGTGGTCTCTCTCTTGCTCTCTCTCTCTCAAATAAATAAATGAAATCTTCAACAACAACAAAAAAAAGAGGGGATGCCTGGGTGGCTCAGTGGGTTAAGCCTCTGCCTTTGGTTCAGGTCATGGTCTCAAGGTCCTGGGATCGAGCCCCACATTGGGCTCTCTGCTGAGCAGAGAGCCTGCTTCCCCCTCTCTCTCTGCCTGCCTCTCTGCCTACTTGTGATCTCTTTCTCTGTCAAATAAATAAAATCTTTAAGAAAAAAATAAATAACATTACATATTGCTATTCTGTTTGGCAGTATATATGTTTAGGATACACTATCCATAATGTTACTGTGACTTTCCTCTGTGATTTCAACAGAATGGTCAAAAGTATTCTGTCTTTAAAGTCAGCATCTCCCTGTGGTGTGGGTGATTTATGTACATAATGAGTCTTACTAAAATCTGGTTTACATGTAATCATGAGATACTTATTTTGTCACCAGATTGTCTTGGTGTCTAAAACAGAAAGAATTGGTTATTGAAAGTCAATTTATGCTGGCAGTTTTCAGTTCTGTAGTTCCCACTAGTTGACTGACTGCTTATAGAAATCTCAAGCCACATATAAGATGTCACTGTCTTTGAAATTAGCCTTTTCCTAAAATGAAACTTCAGAATGGTGTTTAATTTGTTTAATTGTTAATTGATAGTAGCTCACATAATGCCTTTGCCTAAGCAGAGAAAAAGAGAGATGGGTCTAAGTTGTAAAGTACATCTGTAGGTTGTCTGCCATCCTATATGGAGAAGTCAGAGTTGAGAGGAATGGAGCGTGGCATCACTTCACTGTTTTCTCTAGATGAGGTCCACACAGAAACAGTGCCATTGTCATGGGCTTGCTGATGCAAGGTTCCTATTATTCCCTATGTATGCTAATAGTTAGTCCTAGTGGGTTGTTAACAGATTGAGAAGACAATTACAATGTACATTTTTCTATTATTTTATTTCACATGATTATGAATGTGGGCCTCTAAAAAAACCCGTTATTTAAATGCCTGGTACACTTCTGCACTCCAGAATTCCTCTGTTTATCCTCATTTCTGGACTTTTCACCCTTCAGACTGAGAATACATGAGGCTTTATTGTGTTCCCAGTGTTTAGTAGAGTATATTCCACAATCTTTCTTTTCTTTTCCCTGCATCTCAATGATTGGCTCATTGAATCATTTTGATTACCAGGTACCATGCAGAGAACAGAAATGTGACTTTCGGAGCATATAAATTTGGACCACTTTTCATGAGATTGTGCTATGAGTTGGATCTTGAGGAATCTGCAGTGGAACTCATCAAAGACCAGGTTATTGTTTTCTGATTGCTTTCCCTGTCAATGATTTCCTTTTGCTGATCTTGGGGTGTTTTTAGTGATGTTAGCAAAGGCATCTCTCTTACACACATTATTCCGGGGTGAGATTTTCAGAGTAAGGCTGCTGGGCTGAAGGAATCACTGTTTATTTGCATTTTAAGGTGTCCTTGGAGTTCTTGTTATGAAAAGGCCGAAGTCTTTTTATACAGAGGTATAGGACAGGTGCAGAAAAGCTGTATGTACAAATTGCTTTGGGTGTGACCTGGTACTAACCTCCTCTCTGAGAAGAATTTCGTGGGTGATAGTTTAAGGCTGGCTGCCATCTTAAGATTGCCTTTCCTAACCTTCTCATATGCTTCTCCTGTGTGGTTATATTTTTTACTTCTGGTTGATGGCCACATTATAAAGTGCTTTTCTGTTTTCAGAATCCTTTCCCATCTTCTGATTTTCTTTTCCTAAAGCAAAAATAACAATTATTTTTGTAATTATTTATGGAATATTTGCTGTGTCCTCACTACTGTGCTAAGTATTTTATCTGTTTGATTTGTTTCCCACCACGACCCTGCTGAGGGAGATACTGTTGACCTATCCATTGTACAGATGAGGAAACTGGGTCTTAGAGACATTATAAACTCATGCATGATCAGAAACATTTATTTTGGAGCCAGGGCTGGCCACCTGGGATACTTTTGTATTTTTTAGAACCCTCCTAAGTTTTCTTTCTGTCTTGTACTCTTCATCTAAAGTGTTCTGTGTATGGTGGAACTGTTAACTCTTGACTTGCCCCTTACTTTTAAGGATACCCATGGCTTAGAAAAATGACTGTAATATATTAGTAACCAAAGAAAAGGTGGATTTGCAATGGTGTGGATTAGTTTGAACCAACTTTTTCCATAAAAGACAAATACACATATTTACATTTTAGTATATATTAAAATTCTGTAAGAATCTAATGAAACCCCTACTGCTTATCTTTAGGGGGTAGAAGTACAGGAAATTCTTACTTTTTACTCTATACCTTTTTGTATTGTTTGACTATTCAGTAATCATGTGTTGTAATTAGAGGGAAATGAAAATTTTACTGTAATGATAGCCATGAGTGTAATGATAAAAACAAAAAGAAAATGCAACTTTTTTTTTTTTTTTAACTTAGGGACTCATGTCTGAAATACTCATCTACAGCCAAGTTTCCTGGAGTAGCAAAATAAACTGAATTTGAGTCCAGTAACCTAAAGCCTAATCCTGTGTAGCACCACTCTCAATTTAGTGTGTCCCCTACCCCTACCCAGAATCCTGTGGTGCCGCCAGTGCGGTAGCCACTAGCTGCATATATCTCTGGAGCCCCCAGACTGTGGCTAGTTCAAATCACATGTGCTATAAGGGAATGCATGATGCATTTCAAATCTTGGTATAAAAAAGAAGAAATGAAGTACTTTATTCATTTTTTTATTGATTACATGTTGAAATTACATTTTGGATTTAGAGGTTTAGGTAACATTATTAAAACTGATCGCATGTATTTTTAGTTTTCTTAATGAAGCTACCTGAAAATATAGAACCACATAGATGGCGTACACTGTGGATGGGGCTGCTCTGGGGACTCTCCATCTCGCTTAAAGTCAAACTCCGATCCCTGATCATGACTTAGATGCACCTTGTAGTATCTCATTGCCTGCCATCCCTCTTGCCCATTCCACTCTGGACCTTCTTATGCTTTTTAAGACATGCCATACCCATGTCCTCAGACCGGAGTGGTCTACATTGTCATTATTGAGGCTCTCCTTTACTTCACTGAGGTCTTTTCCCGGAAAGCCTTTTCTGACAACCTTCTGCCATCTTCTCTGTCCCTTTTTCCTGCTTCATTGTTCTTTATAGCCCTTATTGATAACTTGAAATTACATTTTAACTTTTTTTTTTTTTACAGGTTTTACTCCCATTTTCATTTTTTCCCATGCCAGAATTTAAGCTCTACTAGACCATAACCCCCACTAGAGTTAGGGCAGGGCTATGTGTCTTATTCATCATTTCTTTATTTTCAATCCTTAGAATAGGGTTTGTGTAGTAGGTTCTCAAACTAAGAACAAACTTGAGTAGGGCATTTAATGACATATTTCAGTAACATGTGTTGTGTTATCATGAGTAAAAGTGTTGAGGAAAAAAAAAGTTAAGAACCACTTTTAGTGAATTATTGCAAAAAGTGAATTACTGTTTATTTTTCATTTGTCAAAAGAGAATCATAGCTGTGTAAGACTGTCCTTGCTCAGTTTTCAAACATACTGACACCTGCTATTTCGTATCAATATGCTGCCACCCATGTTGCAGGACAACCCCATCAGGGTTCATTGGCTTGTTTCTTTTCCCCTAAGCAGGTGAGCCATGTTTAATGAACATGTTCTTCAATATATTTTTGAAACTCTGAGAACTCTTGCCATACCTCCTGTCTCTTGTTTGGTGTGCCCATTGCCAAAGGCACGACAGCCAAAAGAGTGGGCAGCATCTGATTTTTTTTGAAGAATAAATCCTAATATATCAGAAATTTATTAGAGAATTCAGGGGACCAAATGGATAAAGTATACACAAAAATAAGTCCTAGATAGGGAAGATGGAGTATAAGAGTAAATATTCACTAAATAGTTATAGCTTTTAACCAAACTGGTGTTGTTGTTGTTTTTTTATTAGCATTTACGAGGTTTCTTCTCAGACTCCACATCATTCAATATTTTGATGGATATGTTATTTATCAAAGGCAAATATTCAAGTAAGTATTGGAATTTATGTTTGCTGAAAAATTCTGTCTTTGCTGGTATAAGTATAGCAGTTGGGAAAAACAATGGACCATGCAAAAATGATGTTTATATTCCTTATGAGTGGCTAAATTATGGAGATTTCATTCTTTGAGGTCTAAAAAACAACTTTATTAAATCTTATGTAATGCCTTAAGCTAAATACAGAGTTTACTTACCTTGAAAATATAATATGTTTTAAAATATTAGTTCTTGCTGTATGACTTAATATATATATATATATTTTTTTTTTTAATTTAGTTAATTGCTAAATGACTTTGACAGATAGCTTTTATTGTGGTTCTGGAATACAATTTTCAGTAGGTGGTGCTGAACGGATTAGAACTCTGGGGATCAATAGCCAAGAACTCTGAACTCCTTCCAATGCATTTAACACTGCCAACCCACTTGTCACTTTTCGTAGGTGCATTGGAAGTACTGATAGAGATGAAAAACCAAGATGTGAAGTTCAACAAAGATACCTATGTCCTTGCTTTTGCGATTTGCTACAAACTGGTAAGCCTGTCTTCCCTTAACTTTTAGAGCACTGTGGGTAGTGTTTGAGAGAGAATTTATCATTTTTTTTCCTCTACAAAGAAAAATTTAGTTCCTCTGAAATCTTTTTTCCATCTGGTACAGATATTTCCATTTTAAATATGTTCTTTTTTAGAAGACTCAACTTAGCCACATCATACAGTTTTATCACGGGAAAAGCAATTTTATCATCTTTCACCCTTCTCTGGCAGTTGTGTAGATAGGGAGAACAAGAGGTATGCTGGGTTCAAGCTCTGCTGTAGAGTCCAGTCCTCTTGTTATTCAGCTCAAGCTGGACTCCACTAGACAAGTCTTTTCTCTAGTTCTCGCCCATGGAAATCTGACCATCCTTAATCAGTGAACTCAAGGGCTACTTCATTGTTATCTGTAAAGTTTTTGGTGGTTCAAAGTTGGAAGTAATGTCTATCACCCAACATGCTCTAATTGTGTTCTGTTAGTATCACTTATATGACACTTAGCACTGCCTGATATTATTCTAAGTAGGTGAATGTTTCATCTTCCCCTCTAGACGTAAGGCTTGAGGCATTTTTGTATGCCAACACTGAACAGCCCTGGTATACAATTGATCTTTAATAAATGTATGTGACATTGAAGTGAACTCTTTGATGACGGAAAACATGACTTACAAGTCCATATGTCATTACTGTATCAGGATGGTTTTTTGTACTTAGAAACTATTTCTCCCTCATTGATGGAATGAATCAGTAAATAAAGAATAACTGAAAGAGTGCGGCGGCCAAGGTTCTGTGCATTACTGTAGACACTCATGTCATTTAAACTTTGGAAACTTAACAAAACCTTATTATGGCAAAAATGAAGGAACACCAGGCAAGGTGAATGAACATGGGCCATTAAAACACTTCCCTGATGGACACTGGGGAGGATATGTGCTGTGGTGAGTGCTGTGAATTGTGTAAGACTGATGATTCACAGACCTGTACCCCTGAAGCAAATAATACATTATACATTAATAAAAGTAAATAAATAAATAAAATAAAACACTTACCTGAAAAGTGTAGCAATACCAATTTTCCAAAACAAGAGAGGCAGTGGGGTTATAGTGGAAAGAAAACCGTCCTGGAAATTGAGAAACTTAGAGTTTTAGCTAAAGTCTCAGCTTTAGCATTAACTGGCTTTGAAGTGGTCACTTAATTTATTTGTGAAATGAAAGGGTTGAATTCAAGAGCCGCAAGCTTTTACTATAAAAGGCCAGATAGTAAATGCTTTTAGAGGCCATGTATGGCCTCTACCACATATGGTCTCTCTCATATATTGTAATTTGTTTTTGTTTTTACAAACCTTTAGAAATGTGAAAACCATTTTTAGCCTTAGACTAGACTTGGCCTGAGAGTCTTAGTTTTGCTCATTGCTAGATTATTAACTAATCCTTTCTCTATTTTTTAAGGATTTTATTTATTTATTTGAGAGAGAGAGAGAGAGAGTGTGTGTGTGTGTGCGCACGCACGCGCCAGAGCTGGGGCGGAAGGCAGAAGGGGAGGGAGAGGGACAAGCAAACTCCACTCTGAGTGCAGAACTGGACACAGGGCTCGATCTCATGACCCTGAGATCATGACCTGAGCCGAAACCAAAAGTCAGACACTTAACTGACTGAGCCACCGGGGCACCCTTGTGTTATCCTTTCCAGTCATACCATTTTCTTTGTCTGTGAAACAGAAGGCCAACCGAATACACAACACTTAAGCATCAGGTTATTCAGCACTGTAATACTGAGCTTTCTGACATTTTTAGAGATGCCTCCTTGAGTGGCATCTGCTATTTAGGAAGGCCAGATGACATTTCTCCTCTATATTGTATCTAAAAATAACTTGTTTTACTCAGTGGAGAGGAGAGTTGAAAAATTGAACTAGTCAGCCATTACAAATTCCAGGTCAATTCTGGGAACCGCCTTCACTCATCAGATTCAGTTTTTACTTTAGGCTTTGAGTTGTGAATCATGTCATAACAGATAGACGTAGATGCAAAGCTAATACTGTTCTCATAAACCTAATCTACCTCTAGGATGTACAGAGGAAGAAGATTCAGTTTTACCATTGCTCTCTGCTGGTTTGTGTGTCATTCATGTTCTTGGATTTGGATTTGGATTTTAAGATTTCTATTTTCATGGGATTCTCTCATGACTTACATTCACATAAGTGTTCACGTTTTCAAGAATTTGACTTACATGGATATTTTCAGACTGGAAATCCCCTCAGGAAAACTTTTTAGTGTTGCTGAGCTTTATACATTACTTAATATAGTAACAAACTGAGATTTTTACACCTTTACATTATGGTACTTATGTCTAGAAACCAGTCTGCCCAGATACAAAGAGACCTACACACTTGGTGGTTAAAAAGGCCCTAGTTTGGAAAATTGACAAAGAGCTTTACAAATGAAGTTAATGTAGATTTGAAGTGCTAATGTGTAGATAATTAGCTCTGTCTGCATGTGGTCTCTATATGGGGCTTCATCTATTAAGTGGCTTGAGATAGGCGCTGGGAAATTCTTACACAAGGAAATCCAAAATGCTGAGCACTATTAATCATTTTATTAAATTTAAAGGTACATGACATTATTTACTGAGCAATCCTGTCTCCTGCCAGAATAGCCCTGAATCTTTAAAAATCTGTACTACATTAAGAGAAGAAGCCCTGATCAAAGGAGAAATCCTCTCCAGGAGAGCATCCTGTTTTGCTGTGGCATTAGCTCTTAATCAGGTAAGGCTTTGGGGAGCACATTAGTGAAGAGAGAGTGGAGAGACTTGACTGTTTTCATTTGTTCTTGTTTTTATTTATTTATTTTTTCCTTCTGACTGTATCCTAAAGAAAAAGTTTCTTTAGACCAATGCCATTCTAACTGGTGTAAGGTGGTATCTCAATGTGGTCAAAAAGACCAATGCCATTCTAACTGGTGTAAGGTGGTATCTCAGTGTGGTTTTAATTTGAGTCTCCCTGATGGCTAGTGATGATGAACATTTTTTCATGTGTCTGATAGCCATTTGTATGTCTTCATTGGAGAAGTGTCTGTTCATATCTTCTGCCCATTTTTTGATATGATTGTCTGTTTTGGGTGTGTTGAGTTTGAGGAGTTCTTTATAGATCCTGGATATCAACCTTTTATCTGTAGTGTCATTTGCAAATATCTTCTCCCATTCCGTGGGTTGCCTCTTTGTTTTGTTGACTGTTTCCTTTGCTGTGCAGAAGCTTTTGATCTTGATGAAGTCCCAAAAGTTCATTTTCGCTTTTGTTTCCTTTGCCTTTGGAGACATATCTTGAAAGGATTTGCTGTGGCTGATATTGAAGAGGTTACTACCTATGTTCTCCTCTAGGATTCTGATGGATTCCTGCCTCACGTTGAAGTCTTTTATCCATTTTGAGTTTATCTTTGTGTACGGTGTAAGAGAATGGTCGAGTTTCATTCTTCTACATATAGCTGTCTAGTTTTCCCAGCACCATTTATTGAAGAGACGTTTTTCCACTGTATATTTTTTCCTGTTTTGTCGAAGATTATTTGACCATAGAGTTGAGGGTCCATATCTGGGCTCTCTACTCTGTTCCACTGGTCTATGTGTCTGTTTTTATGCCAGACCATGCTGTCTTGGTGATCACAGCTTTGTGGTAAAGCTTGAAATCAGGTAACGTGATTAGCAAGACAGGAAACAACATTGATATGTACAGTTATGATATAACACTGATGCATTTATCCTTGTGAATCTGTCACTGTAGCATTATAAAGTGACTCTCATGGTCTTGTTTCAGGCTTCAACTCTGAATTTCCCTTGCCTAATGTTAATATCTCCCCCCACCCCCAGTTTTTGTTTGCCTCTTTGGTTTATTTAGGTTTGTATTTACCTCCTATACACATTTTCCTATCCTTTTATTTGCAGTCTTTCTGAATTGGTTTGTTTTTGTGTATCTCTGGTACACTGCATAGATTTGAACTTTGTTTCATGATATACTGCTAATCTTTCTTTTAACTTAACCTATCTAGGTAGACAGAGCGTATTTCATCTTAGGTTTCAGTTATGCTTTGTTTTTATAACATTTAAAATTACTTATTTTGTTTGTTTTCTTTGTTTTGGTTTGTATTTTTGCTTTAGTGGTTACTCTAAAACCATAACTTGATTTAATATATTTAGTCCTCCGATTACCTTCACTTCACCTGTTAATTCCCTAATGTAAGTAATGCTGAATCTAGTATATTTCCTTTTTTCTCTCATTTTCCTTCTCCACTATCCAATTCTGGTTGATACATTACCTTTCATGGTACTCATTTTTCTCTTAAATGTGCTTGATTTGTCAGCTTTAAAATGCTATTTTTCTGACCCCATGTAATAAAGACAAGGCAGTAAGCATACTTTCTCTTACATTCTTTCTCCCTTTGTCTTCATTATCCAAGACTAGAACACTTGTGCTCCATTCTGTAACCATATTCCCCACATTTGTTTTAGTGTTATATATATTTAAATATATATTCTTACATATATTTAAATATATTCATATATTGAAAAATATTCATTTACTGTTGGTTTTCCAGTCATCCCTTTGTTGATTGAAATGTGTCTTCTAGTAAAGCATCTTCCTTCTTCAGAGGGAGAGTGCTCCCCAAGTTCTTGGTATTTAAAATTATTTGCCTGGTGTTTTTTTTTTTTTTTTTGTCTTGAACTGCATTTTGACCAGATATAAAATTTTGAGGTGACACTTGGTATTTTTGAGGTTTTTCTGTGCATTGCTCTTCTATCTTCTAGTAGAGAATATTGCTGTGGAGATTCTGAGGCATGCCTGATTTTGTTTCCCTGCTTTTGAGTCATTTGATCTTGTTTGTTTTTCTCATTACTGTCCTCTGTATCCATGGAAACATTTCTCTATTGGGGCTTCTTCATCTGCCAGTTATTTTCTGATTTTGTTTCTTTTTCATTTTTATATCCCTTTTCTCACTCTTTTGTTCCTTCTAGTGTCTTTATATAGATTATGTGCTGGTGCATTTTTGAGTACTCGACATTGGAAACAAGTTTCTTGAACCAACCGCTTACAGAAGATTCATGTCAGAAAGAGACCAGAGCCATGTTGCCATGCTCTAGACTAGTAGGAATTTTTATGTAATGCGTAGGCTTTATTTCTCCCTGGCTAATGGGAATAGGCATGGAGGCAGTTTTCAATGAAAAATCTCATTCTCTGACACTACCGTGGCAACAGATTGTTTCCTGCAAATACAGATCATTTGTTTAAATTTTTGGTTAGCCTCACCTTTGCCACAAGAAGTGTTCAAAGGACTTCTCATTACTAGTCCTAAATTCCATTACCATCACCGTAAATGGAATTCAGGTTTCATACTTCAGGGAATGCCCCTCACCTTTGAGAACCACTTGGTGGGCTCTTGCTAAGACAGGCAGCAGTGGTGTCTGTTCACCACTTTGTCCAGACCTTACCCCTGTGCTCTGTCTCCTATGTTGTTGGCAGTGCGTCCATTTCTTCTGTGGTTTGAATTTTCTGCTTTCTTCTAGTGATGTCATAGTTGGAGTTTGCATTTTCATGGTTGGGAGTTTGCATATCTGCTTCTCCATCTTGTTTTCCTTCTCTCTCTCTTTTTTTAAATCTTCCATTGGGATATGGAGAAATGCCACCTTTATGCCTCCATCTTAAAAACTGGAATGCAGGCAGATTATTAAAACATTCAGTAATCTTCAGCTTTAGAATGCATAGGTCACGGGATGAAAGGCAGAGCCTTGGGAATATAGTTGATGGCATTGTGCTAGCGCTGTATGGTGACAGGTGGCAGCTACCCTTGTGGTGAACATAGCATAATGTATAGAGTTGTTGAATCACTATGATGTACATTTGAAACTATTACAACATTGTGTGTCAATTCTACTTCAATAAAAATTGTGTTTTGGAGGCATTTTTAAGTTCAGCAGGATGCCTGGGTGGCTCACTGGGTTAGGCCTTTGCTTTCGGCTCAGGTCATGGTTGCAGGGTCCTGGGATCAAGCCCCACACTGGGCTCTCTGCTCAGCAGGGAAGCCTGCTTCCTCCCTCTCTCTCTGCCTGCCTCTCTGTCTACTTGTGATCTCTCTGTCTGTGTCAAATAAATAAAATCTTAAAAAAAAAAAATTCAGTAAGATGCAACTGTAAGAAACATTTGATATAAGAAAGTTCATTTTCAATTACCAGAAAAACTTTTTCTTTGTGGACTTGAAAACCCCTAGGGCACTATGAACAGGAATATCCTACTATCATTTATTTTTTAATTTTTAAAGATTTTATTTATTTGATAGAGGAGACCACATGCACAAGCAGGAGAGGGGCAGAGGGAAAGGGAAAAGCAGACTCCCTGCTAAGCAGGGAGCCCAATTTGGGGCTTGATCCAAGGACATTGGAGTCATAACCTGAACCGAAGGCAGATGCTTAATAGACTGAGCCACCCAGGCGCCCAGGAATATCTTGCTATCTTTAAATAGTCTTTATGTGGGACACCTGGGTGGCTCAGTGAGTTAAATTCTGCCTTTAGCTCAGGTCATGATCCTGGGATACTAGGATCAAGTCCTGCATTGGGCTCCCTGCTCAATGGGAGGACCTACTTCTGCCTCTGCCTGAGGCTACCCCGCTTGTGCGTGCTCTTTCTCTTTGTCAAATAAATAAATAAAGTCTTAAAAAAAATAAACAATCTTTATGATAGCAGTGGAATGTTCATATGACTTGGAGTATAACTTGTTTTTCTTTCTTCTAGAATAAGGTGGCGAAAGCAATATCCATTTTTTCCCAAATCATGAAGCAAGAAAACGTACTGTGCACTAATTTAAATGTAAGTGACTTCTTTATTGTTTAAAGTAAAGCTTGGAAGGTGGTAAAATGATATCTAAATTTTTTTATATATGTATGTTGAATTTTGATGTAGCTAAATGCTGCAAGTATAATACATGACTACAGAAGGCTATAGATACAGAGAGGAAGGACTCTATTTTCTCTTGACTAAGACTTGAGAAAAATCTTTGTGCTAATTGCATCCGATTCATTTTACCAAACATAGGGATTTAGTATACCTATGGTGCATAAAATAGTGCTTGGCATGGTAAACACTCGGTATATGGTAGCTATTTTCATTCAATGTTGTCAGCCTGCCACAGCCCATCTGCCCCAGTAAGCAGTGAGTTATCCATACCTTCCTGGAGCAGTGAAAAAGACAGGGAGCCTCTTTGGTCATTAGAGACATCAATGACCACTGGCCTCACTCAGCCACCCCCTACTGAGGCCCTGTTTATGCTGAGTATACTTCTGCTATGGGCATTAAAAAAAAGCCCCTAACTTTCAAGAACTTAGTCTCGAAACGTTAAGGGGCCAAGGTGAGGAAAACATTGTCAAAAGAACAGAATTCTGTTCTATTATAAACTGTCCTAGTGTAAACTAGGATAAGGGCTCACAGCCAGTGCAGTGTTGCAGCATGGGGAGTGAAGGGCTGACCAGTGGGAACAGACTGAGCATATCTCAGGGAGGAATTGCTGAGCAGTCTGGAGGAGGACGGGGCCATGGGATTGGAGGGATGAGGGTGAAAGGGCCTTCTGTGTTGGGAGATGAGTTTTGCTGAGGGTTCCATTTAAAAGATTGTGAACTTTTAATCATAATCACTTCTTACTAGCCTTGAGCTCATCCTTAGCAAATTACTTAAACCCTATGTTCCCCATTTTCCTTTTATCTGAAATAGCAGTAGTAATGAATACATTACTGTCTTTTCCTTGAGAAAATTGAAAGAATAATGCATTTAAAGTAGTTAACATAGTACCGGCATATAATCAGTGTTCAGTGAATGCTTTATTTGTTTGAAATGAAGTGTGTTACATAAAGAAGAATATTTATATGTAACAAATCCTATAACCTAGTGAATAGGAATTCAGCATTACTCCAAGGTTCCATGGTTTTCATTTCTTCCACAGTGATTATCCTCAGATGTCACCCCCAGAACAGTGCCTAGATGACTTTCAAGAGAAAGACTAGTTGAGCCTTTATAGTAAACTTTGGACAATAAGATTGCCAAGATGTCTGAGATAAGACTACCTTATATTTGATCTCACGTTGACTTTTCAAACTCCTTTTATGTGTGGGAAGGATGAGCCTAGGCAACCAGATAGATGGACACAGTGATAGTGGTGATCCTGAAAAAAAGATGATTTTGAAAGGGAAGAGACTAAATACTAGAAAAGTATCCAAAAAGAGATCTTGCAGTTTTTAAAGTACGTGAGCCTCAAGGGGGGATGAATGTCAGAGCTGTCAGGGAAGAGCTCATTTATATAAAACTAGCAGTGGGTCTGATAGGAACTGACAAGTGCCACAAAAAAAAGTAAGAGGACCCCGAAGTGAGTTAGTAAGTCATCAGTGGTGAGGCAGAGGAATCATCAGAAAAAGACAGGGAAGAAATAGCACCAGTGTGTAGAAATCTAAGAGAGCTGACAGCCCTCCCTGTCAGAGCCTACTGCAGACAGCCCCTATCCCAAGACTACATGCCTCTGCAGAAACTGCAGGTCAGAGCAGATGGATCAGCCTGAAAAGCTCACAGGCATGAGCAGATTTGGGAAGTCAAAGTGGTAGAGGTCCAAAGTCCAGAAGCTCACCTCGTTCTAGCCAACAGTATCAGTAAGCCAAACACATTAGAAAGCCTGGCCTCCCAGTAGGTGCCATATGTGCTGTACCTTCTTCTCTGCTTCCTACTAGATTTGGACAGCTCTGGGTATCCAAGTGTATCATTGCTTCTGAGAGAGAGAGAGAGAGAGAGAGAGGCTTGCAAATGAACTCATTTCATGATTGGGACAGAAGTAGAATTGTTAGCATTTCAGGTGGTTCATAGAATCCTGCAGGAAAGACATACCAGGGAATATGGTGAGAGGAGTGTTGTATGGGTCACTGGTAGCTTTTCTTAGAGTTGAAGTGAGCTTGGGGGGATCAATAAGGGTTGGTGGTGAGAAATTGAAGAGCTACAGATCAGCAGAGTTTTAATTTAATTTAGCTACTTAATATTCATTGGTTTGTTTTATATGATACTGTAAAAACAATATTTGGCCATCTCATACATGTGGAAAATGGAGATTCAAAGGGTAATTAATCACCTAAGTTCTTAAAGCTAATTATGAAGCAGAGTCAGAGTTTTAACACAAAAATGTTTGACTACAAAGTCAAGGATTTCCCTACCACTCGAGACCTACAGAGACAAGGGTGTGTCTTTTTCTAATCCAGGACTGGGATTAGCTGCACCTCTGAATGATGAAAAGGACATAGGAGTGGATGTCAAAAAGCCAACTTGCCGATACTACACGCATTCCTTGTCCCTGAGTTTAGATGCTTCAACTCTTGCAATCCTTGGCTATCTGTCACAGTGGTTATGAGAATCTAGTAATATTTGTATAGGAGAAATCCAGAGCACGGTGGGAATATGCTAATGAGCCCGAGCAGCAGGAGTAGCTCCTATTCTCTGAGAGCTAGAAAGGAAATGGAGGCACTTAAATCTGGTGGAATGAGCATGTTCTGGGCAAGCGCTATATAAGGAACCTTGAACTGATCTTGAATATGATTCATCCCCTCCATGAATTGGGTCACAGAAGTATATGTTGTTCAGAAACTTAATTAAAGACCATTTTATTGTTTAAAAATGCTCACTCAGGAACTTTTTCCAAATGTCCAGTCTAAGTTGGTCATATTTCATGTAAATCTGTTTTGGCTTCCTTAGGGATATTGAAAAAGAGGTGGGTGCCATTCTAAGGCTTAATAATCTTTCAGATTCAGATCTCTGTTATTAGAGCAGGTTTTAAAAAACTGATTTAATGGGCCCTTGCTTCTCTAAGGCTGAGTCATCTACTTGGAATCCTTAAGGGCACTTTGTTAATTATTAAGAAACAGAAACCTGACAAATAGGCTGAGTAGAAAGTCTGTCAGTAGTAGCAGAAATAAATGAAGTTTTTTTTCTGATCTACTTTAAAAATTAATGTATTATACTAAAATTTTTTCCTGCTGCTATTTGGAATTTGAACTCACCTCATTTTTTTCCCCCCTCAACTTAATTTTCTTTTCATCAAAATTGCTTCTGCTGCCAATATGACCCAGAGGGCCTGATTTTCCATTTTCCCAGCTAATACTTGCTGCACACTGAATTGATTTAGCAGATGATCTCATTGAGGCACATGCATTTTGGCTCTGCTGTCTGAATTTAAACCCATCAATCTCAAAAGAACTATAGTCCTCTCTTTAGCAGTGTTGATCAATATCAAAGGATTAATTTTCACTTCTAAATATGTTTAAAAGTAGCCAAGACAACAGGGGGTAGCTTTCCACTGGTGCTATTTGAATTCTAATCATGTCTCTAGAAATAAGGCATGTCTCCAAATGGACACCCATTTTGGAATTGAATTACCTGGCAGGGGAATAGGCAGTTGGTTAGTTTTGCTGCTTTTGTCATTATTTGTCAACATGGATAGATGTTTTAATGCCCCTTTCTCCAGTCACTAAGGTCACCCTAAAGTGAGAGCCCATGCTAGGAAGTCTCCTAGGCTTCATGGGGTAGGCAAGGAGACAGAACTCATTTCTCATAAATCCCTTTGTGGCAGCATCTCGCCTGGAAGTTAAGAATTGCATTTTAGTTGAGAGCAGTGTAGACTTGAGAAAAATAAGAGTCTATACAAATGAACAGCTTTGTTTTTCTTCCATGTAGAAAACCAGAGATGGTCAGTTTGGGTCTGGTGTGACATTTTAGGGTAACATCAGAAACCCAGCCTCTTTCTGTATTTTCACAGCATCGTCCTGAGCATATGATTTCCATCCATTACACCTATTCCAGCAAGAAGTGGGAAGAATGGATGTCTCCATGAATGGATGGATGTCTCTTTGCATTCATGTCTCCATGTCATCCGTGGAGACAATGGTTGTCTCACCCAGCCACTTGTACTTACATGTTATTGGCAAGAACGTAATCCTGTTGACCATACCTAGTAGCAAAGAAACCTGAGAAATAGAGTCTTTGAGTTTGGTACATGGCAGCATCAGCTGAAGTTAGGGAGTTCTGTTAATCAAAAAAAGCGGGGAGGGGGATGGATATTATTTAGAAAACTAGCAATCCCTACTCCACTATGGTATTCTACTTCAAATATAGCAGACTTGAAAAGGAAAAGATGAAATGCAAATTACTGCTTGGTCAGGGCCTCTCTTCCCTTTTTTGGTCAAAGACATCCAATGATTTGTGAACATTTCTTAGGGTTTCAGAAAATCAGAGGGGCAGGAAGTGTCCTTCTGTAGTTGTTTGAATAGTTTCTCCTAACTAAATTCCCCCTATTCCTTGCTAATTTTCTCAGCCTTTTGTTTGGAATTTGTAAGATTAAAGCAGATCTAGTTTACCTTAACCATAACCTAAGGTTTCAGTTGAGACAGGCTCTCCTAGCTTTACATTTTTTCTTGGCTTTTTATCAGTAACTGCCTCATCTCTATTGCTCTTCATCAGTATATTTCGAGGAATTGAACTTGACTTTTGAAATCCCTTCTGAGTCAGAGATAGTAGCTGGAGGCAGGGAGAAAAATTGGGAAAACTTAAGAAGAGATGTTGAAATCTTCCAGGAGCACATCATTAATAGTTTCTAGTGTGGAGCTCTAGGAGACTTGTCTGTGTAAATTGCTGGGGGACCTCAGCTCTTCTCATTCATTATTGTTGAGGGTCTACTAGGTGCCAGGCACTAGAGACATAAGATGTAACAAGGTCGACTTCTCCTTGCCCTCAATAGGATAGCTGCCAACCCAGTCAGCTGGTTTTTATTAACAAGAGTTTGAAGTACTATTAGTAAGAGATTTTATCCTACTTTTAAGCTAACAAGTTAATCTTCCGTAGTTTGTGATACAGTAGAGTTCACAAGTCACGGAGAGGTGAAGTGAAGTTTATTAATTAGAGCAGTGGTAGTAGCTACAACATTTGCATTTTGCATTAGTTTCTTAAATCCAATTCCCATAGGGTGACATGAGGTCTGTATTCCTTTTATACGTACAGGAGGTTATAGTTTAAGAGAGGAGTCTTGAATTTGGAGAACTCGGATCTCTCAAAATGGGCAATAAGCATGCCTGCCCTTTTGTCTGCCGTGTATGTCTTTCCAAGGTGTTGGTTATATGCATATCCTTGAAAAAATAGCCTGGAACAAAGGCAGTATTGGAAAAATAGTCTGGAACAAAAGCTTCTGCTTGAATGTGAGAAATCTGTGGAGTGCTGCCTCCTAATGAAAGGTGTGCTTATGATTTTGCCTTTGCTTTAGAACACTGGACTTACATTGGGTTCTTTGGATTTAGTCTACTTGGAATCTTTTCATTCTGTTCTTTGGGACCAAAGATAGTCAAACTTAAATTGTTTTAAAATGGGCTATAGAAAGAACTTAACTGGTTTGCTATAAAAAAGAAGGAATAGCTCTTCCAAAACACTACTTTTCCAAAGCATCAAGAGCCTTTAAAATGGTTACATCCTTTGACTTTGTAGTTTCACTTCTAGGAAAATCAAGTCTTAGAAGTTAACAAGATTTTTTTAAATATATGCACATTTATCAATATATCGAAGAGTGGTATTGCTTAATGAATCATTGTATGTATATGATGGATTGCTATGCATTCATTATTAAAAATGAGGTATTCTATAATTTGCTAATGAGAAATAATAATTATATAACAATTGACAGGAAGCAGCATCAGATCAGAGGAAAATTATAATTTCATGTCCAAATAAATAAAACATGAAATTATAATTTCATCTCCAAATATATTAAACAGCAGATAACATTAGTTGGGGAATTCTGGCTTATTCTTGTTTTCTTTAACCCTTTCTGTATTTTTCAAATTGTACTAGCGAATGTTGGTAATGAAAAGGGGAAATGTGGGTTGTTGTATTTTTTTTAAGATTTTATTAACTTATTTTAGAGAGAGAGAGAATATTAGAGAGAGAAAGCACGAGGGGGTGAGGGTCAGAGGGAGAAACAGACCCCCTTTTAAGCAGGGAGCCTGGTGTGGGACTCTATCCTGAGACTCCAGGATCATGACCTGAGCCGAAGGCAGACACTTAACCATCTGGGCCACCCAGGTGCCTGGGAAATTTTTCTTTTCTTAATCGTGTCTATCTGATGGAAGGTAGTTAGTGGTATCATTTTAAAAGCCAAGTACGGTACCCAGTTTTGAAAGTTTCTTAATGGCTGCAGTGTAAATAGGAGTACCTCATTAAGCCTTGAACCAGCTTCTACTTTATACCTCCAGCAACTGATTTGCCTGCAACTTCCTAATGTAAATAAGTAAACAAAGGTAAAGGTTTCTTTTGCCCCAGAGTCAGTCTTACAAGATTGTGTGATTGTCTTCTCTAAATCTAGAAGGACTAGGGAGGAAGAAACTGTTAATAATGTTTGAGTACCTCTTGTGTGCTGGCATTTTATTTGATGTTCACAGTAACTCAAATGTGAGATGTAAACCTATTTTCCTCATTTTACAAATACAGAAGTTGTAAGAGATTAAATATATAGCCATTCATGTAGCATATTAAATATATGACCATTCATGCCAGGATTCCAGCCCAAATGTGCCAGACTCCACAATCCCTATTTTCTGCAATACTACCTTTAAGCAAGTTTTGAAGTTGAGATGTTTTGATTAGCTATTGGAAAATAAGTTTTGGCTGGTAGACATATATTCGAAGTATTTTTCAACTTGTGCAGGGGAATGAATTAGGAAATAGCATGAAAGCAGGTAGATGCCTCTAAATGTAAGCTGGTATAACAGAGTACTTATCTCATTGTTGAGCCCTGGCTCAGTCTTGATTTTTTTTGTTTTTTGTATTCAGATTTTGATTCATATCCAGGCAAATATGTTGAAAACCCTCATAGAGATACTAAAGGATGCAGCAGAAGGAAGTTTATCAAAATTTGTGAGAAGACAAGAGTTCTCAGAAGAAGTGGTGAGTATGTGATTGCTGCAGAAATCATTTAAAGGTGAAAGGGCTCTCATTAAAATGTGCACTTACTGTCTTCATTCTCCAGGCTGCCACCTTAAAGAGTGTCAGATATGGCAATACCTGTCTTCTTCCTATTATAAGACTTCTGAGTTTGGGTGCAACGATATTTTTCTTGCAACAGAAAATACCCTCTGAAATTCTAGGAAAACCTTTGTCCTTTTACTTTTTTCTCACCATCTTGCTTCCCACCCCAACTTCCCACACAGACTGTTTTCCTGGATACTGCTCCCCTTTTCGCTTTACTTTCTCCTCAAGCCTCCAGTGCCTTCTCCCCACTCCCCTACCCCTGCTTCCTATTTCCTGGAGGAAATGGAAGCAATCCACAGAGAATGCTGCTGCAGGGACAACCTCTTCCCGTCCTGCCGAGCCTGTGGTGACCATCCACACCTCTCTAGAGCAGTCTCCCCCATTGAGCCCTGGAGCCCATCCCTCTTACCGACTGCAGGGCATCAGTTCAAAAGATGTCTTACTCTCTTTTGAGCATCATTAATATCCCCTTCCCTGTGGATCTTTCTTATCAGCGAACAATCAGCTACAGTATTTCTCATCCTAAAAAAAAAAAGGTCTTGGGGACCTGGGCTGCTCAGTCAGTTAAATGTCTGCCTTTGGCTCAGATCTTTGGGCTCCTCACTCCTCAGGGAGCCTGCTTCTCCCTTGGCCTCTGCTGTTTGTGCTCTCTCACTCGCTCTCTCTCAAATAAAAAAGTCATTAACAAAAAAGTCTTCCCTATTTAAACAAAAGACAAGACATGCTGTGTGTTGAGATAGGAAGACTCAACCCCATCAAATCAGTTCTTCCCAAGTGATTGTGATTATGTAACCTCCTAATAAAAGTGCCATTAGGTTTTTTTCTCTAGTTAACGTTTACTAGAAAGAACAAACTAACAAGATTCTAGTACCAGAAGAGGTACTAGACCTGCCAGATATAAAAACATATTAAAGTTTGTATAATTAGAACTGTGGTTTTAGGTACTAAATAGGCCAGCTAATGGAACTGTATAAATGTTTCTGCAAAACTGTAAAACAAAATTAAATAAAAATGGTAAGCAATTTCCAAAAATTGAAAGCAAAGGGAAATGAATGAACCCATGTCTCACACTGATGGCAAGCACACAAAGAGGACAGGATGCCTGGGTGGCTCAGTGGGTTAAGCATCTCCCTTCAGCTCAGGTCATGATCCCAGGGTCCTAGGATCAAGCACCACATTGGGGCTCCTGATCAAGAAGCCCACTTCTCCCTCTTCCTCTGCCTGCTGCTCCCCCTGCTTGTGCGTTCGTTCACTCTCCTCTCTGATAAATAAAATCTTTAAAAAAAGGGAGGGGGATAACAAAGAAGAGTTACTGTAAGTCATTTGAAATTTATTAATTTGTACATATATAGCTAAAGGGAAAAAACTGTAAAGAAATCATAAATTACTGGCAGCGATCAGTTTGTTAGTAATGATACTTGTGTTGTCATTTTGACTTATGAAGGGGCCTATTGCTAGCTTCTTCCTCCCTCCCTTGGCTTTTGATAGTACAGGTCCCTGCTCGAGTCTGAGATAGCAGGGTTGGTGGTAGAGTGCAGCTGGCTCCTTTCTCCCCCTCTGCCACACTGTTGCCCTCCCAGCCCCTTTGCGTTTCCACACTTCCACCCAAACTCTTCTTCCTGCTGGCAAAGGTTGCTTGTCAGGAAACTGTCAGGGTTCAGTTAATTTAAAGCTCATTTCTATTATAATTCTTAGCTTTCTGGAGGTGGTGGTCCACCCAAGCCCTTTTGGAGTATGTTGTAAAAAGGTAGGGGAACTGGAAATATATACAGGTTTTAGGGGCACCTGGGTGGCTCAGTGGGTTAAAGCCTCTGCCTTCGGCTCAGGTCATGATCCCAGGGTCCTGGGATCGAGCCCCACATCGGGCTCTCTGCTCAGCAGGGAGCCTCCCCCCCCCCCCCCGCCTAACTCTCTGCCTACTTGTGATCTCTCAGTCAAATAAATAAATAAAATCTTTTAAAAAAAAAAACAGGTTTTAAAGTGCACAATTGTGTACATCCATTACTGACACACTTTAGTTTTCTCAATAGCACTGATGTGAATCACTCTACTTAGACCTGGTCCATCCATATGTTGTCCCAATTACATGACTTAAGCATCCAAACTCCATATTGAAAAATACGGGTTTTTATCTGATATTTTTTCCCCCAAAGTCTGTAAGACTGATCTACTTCAAAATCTCCACCTCTCATCGCGTGTGTTTGCTGGCTGTTGTGGGGCGGTGCAGGGAACTGCTATCGAGAAATAAGGGACTGCTCTGACTCCAGCAGCCTTTGAGCCAGCTCAGAGTATGCCTGTCAGACAGTAGGTGCAGAGGGTCCTCTGTAACACTTGTGTCATACAGATGCGCTGTGGGGTGTTGATAACCAGCAGTTGTTAAAGACGTCTCATGTGTGGAGATCAGGTGCTGGTATACCACCAGCGGAATTTGGAGAGTTATTGATATTCTTAATTACTATGACTAAAACCACTCCAAACATGAGCTGTTGCTTCATTGATTTCTTTTTTGAAACTAAACTAACAATGAAGTACAATCTCTTTTCTGCTTAAACCATAGAATGGTTCTAATGACACCATTTGATATTTGTGAGAGAGAACTGATGTGGTCTATGCATTTAGAGCAAAGTTATCTCTAGCTTGGTATATTTACTTGGCTGCTTTGGGAAACCATATGCTTCACTTCAAGTCATTTTACCTACGACATGAGGTAGGGAATAAAGAAGCTATTCTTTTTAAGAACATAATAAAGTGCTATAAAACTTCTTACCTAAAGGTTCAGTGGGGAGCCCTTGTTTGAAAGAAAGGTATGCCAGCAGCAAATAAGGTTATGATATATTTAGAAGATGACCAGAGGATTTCTTAGGGACCTGGAATACAAGTAACTTTCATCAGAAAATGTTTACTTGGGAGCGCCTAGGTGACTCACTCGCTAAGCGTCTGCCTTCGGCTCAGGTCATGATCCCAGGTCCTGAGATTGAGCCTCACAGTGGACTCCCTGCTCACTGGGAAGCCTGCTTCTCCCTCTCCCACTCCTCCTGCTTATGTTTCCCTTCTCGCTGTCTCACTCTCTCTGTCAAATAAATAAATCTTTAAAAAAAAAAGAGTGGGGGGAAGGAAAGAAAGAAATGTTAGGCTTTATCATTCCTTTTTAAAGGGAAGTTTTTTGTTTTTTGTTTTTTAGATTTATTTATTTTTTAGAGGGAAAGAGTGTGTGTGTGTGTGTGCACAAGTTGGGGGAGGGACAGAAAGAGAGAGAGAGAGAGCTGACTCACCCTGAGTAGGGAGCCTTATGTAGGGCTCCATCTCACTTCCCAGAGATCATGACCTGAGCCAAAATCAAGAGTAGGATGCTTTACCATGGGTTGTATCATTAATAAGGATTGAACTAAGTAAATGTTGATTTTGTTTACAAAGTAGCTCTGCATTATAATTTAGACCTCACCTATTTTTATAGAATTAAATAGCATTTATACACTTGTGACTCTGATATTTATACTTTTGGTCTAAATATTTATACTTTTTATACTTTTGGTCTCCTCCTTGCATTATATTGGTATATATCTAACAGTCCCTTGACTTGCCTATTTAGACCTTTCACAGGCATCTCACCCATGTCCAAAACAGAACTCTTGATTTGTTCCCCCTCCAAATCTGGTCCTCCCATCTTCCCCATCTTTGTTAATGACCTCACCCATCACCAATTTGTTAAAGCCAAATTGGGAAGATATCTTTGATTCTTCCCTTTTCCTGACATCTTCAACAATAAATCCTTTCAGTTGAACCTCCCAAATATACTTGTTATACATCTATTTCTCCATCTTATGTATACATTTTCCGGTTTAGACTGTCATCCTTTCTCATCTGGACTATGATACTAGCCTCCCAATTAGCCTTCACCCTCCATGTCACTACACAGCCATTTAAACCTAAGTCAGATCATATCCCAATTTGGACCTTCTGGTGGCTTCTGGAATGAATTCCAGAAAAGTTAGACCATGTGCTATAAATCTTCACATAATTTGGCCCCACCTCCCTCTCTGATTGTCAAATTGGGCAAACTTTGTTTCCACTGCTATTTGACTCTTTATCCTATTATGTTTCATTGTATATTATGTACCATTTGAACACCCTTTTTATGAGATATTAGGAATGATTTTCAGGTACTAATTCTGAATTTTGTGTATAGCTTGTGAAATCCATTCATACTTCTGTGTGCCCTGGTACGCTGGTTTTCATCATATAGGTATACACCGTACATTTTTATGCATTTGTATCTCTGCTTCTTGGAGGATAAGAAGAACAAAGAAGAAATCTTGCAGACATATAATGATCTGCTTTTCTTTATCCCAGCTGGCCAAAGCGAGGGAAAAAATGAAGGATGTGCCTGCCCTTCTAGCCAGATTTGATGAGATCTATGGGAAACTGCATGTAAATGGCCAGGTCACCACTTACACGTTGGATACTCTGCTCTGCCACACCCCTGGGGACAGGAAATCCCACATGATGCTGTTAAACAAGAGGACAGTCAGCCATCGGACCTTCCAGCCGCTCAATCAGTCCCTGTGGGCAGAATAACACTTGGTTTAAACCTCCCATGGGTCTGAGCTAGAAGGGGCCTGCTTTTAGTGAGTCAATGGCTTCCTAAGAAATCAGGCATTGTACACCAGTGGATGGCATATTAACAAACACTTGGTCTTCTTAAACTTCCGAGTGCATTGAGGACTGACTGGTATGCTGACTGAAGAAGTTAATGTTGTGTTGCTGTGAAGATCTAAATACAATCAAGCGGAAAGTTCTGTTCCTTCAGGAAGGATACTTCCCCTGTGTAAACCTCTGAGGATCTGTGAAGGAACATGGCTGTAGTCTGCAGTCCAGCTCTGGTACCAAAGTAGAACCCAGTAAGCCTCAGTGGGAAGGAATTCACCTTAGGTGGTCAGCTTCAGTGAATTTTCAGGGGAGTAATTACTTGCAGATTATTCCCTTAATGAGTTCAGGACGTCTAAAACCTATCGTGCCACACTGGGCAATAACCCAGGATTTTCTCATGGCTTCTGTCATCCTTTATCTGTGACCTAAAATAAGATACTTATATGGACTTGAAATTTCCACTTAAGGTTCAGTAGTGTCAAATTTTCTCAAAAACAAGAGAAATAAAATGTTCTTGAGAAAACATCTTGAGGTCGTTTTGTTTTCTCTGCAGCACAAACTAACCGAGAACTGGTAGGTAAACAAAATTTAGATGGTTACCACTGTGGTTATGGACAGGCCATGTGCTTTTCAAAATAAGTGCCAATAAATACCCCATAATGCTATCTGTATTGTTTTGTTTTTTATGTGGATCATAAATGTTTGGTTCTACAATTGTCGTGTTAATGATCTTCTCTTTTCTCTTGGGATACTTTATTTTGTTTGTGAAAAGAAATGTGCCTTGACAGCAGGTTAATGCTTCCTCATCTTGGTCTGTCAAATGATGGTTTGAAACACAGCACTGTGCTGTGTTTTGTGAGTTGTGCCTTTTGTTTCTAAAGGCCCACCTGATGTCCAACCCTCCCATCTGTCGTCTTAGTGTTCTGTACACTCTTTCTTCAGTGTTGTTTCAAAAACTAAGATTTACTTTTAACTTGATTGTTTTTCGGAGTCAAGAATTGTTCACAGAATCAGCAATTTTAGAGTAGGAGGAATGGTCTGAATCTCCTCATTGAATTCCATCATCTTTCAGGTGAAGGAAATGACTGGTGCAAATTGGTAGAACTAGTTAGAGGTGAAGCTGAGATGAAAATCCAGCTTCCTAGTCCAGTACCCTTCCCAAGAGAGCATGTTCTGTCTCTTTAAAGAGAGAATACTAGGAAAGGGCTCCCATTTATTGGGTGGCTTAGTGTGTGGCCACCGACTCCCTTCACTCTCCTCATTTGTTGAATGGGGTAATCAGAACCACCTCATAGGCCTGCTGGAGAATGGAATGAGATAATAAATGTAAAGCAAGCAGAACCATGGGTTATACAGAGTAAGTGCTACTAAATGCTAACTATTGTTATTATTGTCAGTAGCATTCAGAATGTGAGTACCTAGTTGAAGAATCCTATAACAAATGCATTCTTCCTTCTGCTTATGCTCTGTGAAGACTTAGCCCCTTCTAAGGAACATTCTGTGCCTTTAGAAAATCTTAATTGTATTTTTTTGTGTCCGGTGTTTGCAGAAAAAGGCATTTGGATTTCTCTACCTTCGAAGTCTGAGGGAATAATAGGGCGTGCTTCCTGTCCCCCAACTTATCTTTTATCTTCTCTGGCGTTCGCAAAGAGCAGTCGAATGGCTATTATGCCCTGTATGACTGTGGCCCTGGTTGTTAGCTAACAACCATTCATTAGTTTAAAAAAAAAAAAAAGTGTGAGCAATAAATAGCAGTCATGACCTTCCAAAGCCCTGCTGCTCTGAACAGCCAGTGACTATGGTGGCTCTGCTGCTGGTAAAAGCTGGGCTCTTCGACCTCTTCCCATAAGTTATGCTGAAGGGCAAGAGTACAGAGGGAGCTAATGAGCCTCGTTTACTCCAAAAATTAATAGATGATTCTAAAGGCTAAAGAACCATCAAAGAAAAAGTTTGCTTAGTCTATAGTGAGCATTTCATTCTTCAAAATTTCATAATTTCTTTGAAAAATGGTGTTTTTTTGCAATCGATAATTTGCCTAAAGCATGTACTTATTCTGTAATGAGAATATTTGGACAGAACATCTTATTCCCCAACTCTATTACATGCCTTTGTAGATTGTTTCATTTATTATAAAAATGTCTGCTGCTTCAAAGTCCAAAAGTCACTGTGATTGAGTCCAGCACAGTATGAGAAGGAGACAAAAAGATATCTCCTTTGTTAGGTGTTACCAGGAGAGTGTTCTGGTTCTCTCTTTTTATGTCTGAAACATGCTAGTTAAAACACCAATCGTTTTTTTCATTATGGTTAGAATTGACTGGCTCGGCCAAGCAGTGCTTACTCAGGTGGTTCTTAGTCACTTGATGGCTAGGATTAGAGTCACCGCAGAGGCTTCCTCACTTAGTATTTATGGCAGCTGATGGTGGGCCCTCAGCTGAGACTGGGGTCAGAACATTTACGTGTCGCTCCCTGACAGCACAGTGGCTCAGTACTAGGGAGTGTCTCAAGAGGACCAGGCAGAAGCTGTTGTCACCTTTTACGACCTGGTTTCAGAGGTTCCATGGCAGCACTTCCACTCAAATCACAGGCCTGTTCAGATTCAAAGGGAGGGAGCATTCATTCCAGCTTCCATTGGTGGAAATGTCAAGGAAATACTGACATGCTTTAAACTATCAGAGACTTTTTTCCAGCAAGCTCTCTGAACTTCTTTCCCATTGCTACTTCTCTAATTAAAGCAACCATCCTCAGTCCTTTCAGCTGTCTTTACTACAACCGGTGAGATTTCCAAAACAAACTTGTCCTTTTCTGTTTAAAACCTTCTGAGGGCTCTTCACTCCCCTCTGGATAAAGCTGTCTCTTTAATGTAGTTTTAGAAGGTTCTTCATAACCTGGCCCAGGTTTGCCTAGCCCACCCCATTCCTTGCTACTCCACACTTCTTCCCTCCTCAGGCCATAACTGAGGCATCTTGTTGTCTGAAAAGGCTTTCTTGAGCCTCCTGCTTGCTTAACTTCAGGTTAGGGGAGCTGCCTACATAACTTGTACTTCACGCATCCACACACTGACCATCCTCCTACCACTCTCTGTTCTTCACTAGATTTAGGTATCGTGTCTGTCTTGTTCTCCACTGTCAGCCCCATACCTAGCCCGGTAGGGATCATAGGAGAGGATGAGTACTCATTTAACTCACTAATTCATTTTGTTAGCTATTGGTTGTCATCATAAGCCCCTGTGAAGAGTGTTTTCTCTCCGATGCCTTCTGCTCAGTCCCAAGCATTTAGACCTGATCCCAAGCTTTTGCTCAGCCGTTATGTATCCTTTCCTCCTCCCACCTAAAATGCCCTCCCTTGGGGCACCTGGGTGGCTCAGTGGGTTAAAACCTCTGCCTTCGGCTCAGGTCATGGTCCCGGGGCCGACCCCCGCATCGGGCTCTCTGCTCAGTGGGGAGCCTGCTCCCCACTCTCTCTCTCTGCCTGCCTCTCTGCCTACTTGTGATTTCTGTCTGTCAAATAAGTAAATAAAATCTTTAAATAAAATAAAATAAAATGCCCTCCCTCTTTATCCATCCTTTTCTGCCCATTTTTCAAGATCTAACTCACATGTCACCTCTTCTAGCAGGCATTTCAAGCTGTAGAACTCTTATGGTTTCTCCACTTCTTCACCAAATCAATATTAAGCAGCTACAAAGGACAGGGCACTATGAAAGGCTCTTAAGATGCCACAGGGAAAAGACCTCCCTTTCCTAAAGCAGAACACTTTTACACTGCCGTGTTGAACTTAAAGACCTTCGGCCTAGTCATTTGCTCTTTGCTTCGGTAGGTAGTACTCCTTACAAAGTGATCAAAATCCTCCTGAAGAATAGACTCTGGTGAAATAGACAGATCCTGGGCAATTTGGGCTGACATTTTTGTTGACAGTGATCCAAGGAATTAATACAAAATTGAACTAATTCCTAAGGACTATTACTGAGAAAATGTAATGGAGAGGTTAGGATTCATCTGCTACAATTCAAGCAGGCAAAAGTACAGCTTTCTCTGTTTCTTTGCAAGCAAATAAAAACTTCTTAGGCACTCTCTACTCCTGTTGAGAACCTCAGAGAGGAATTCATGGGGAACTTGATCTTGCTTAAAGGATATTTTAAGCTTTGATTTTTTTTTTTCTTTAGGCAAATCTTTGCTTTCTGGATATGTTCCTTTCACCTCTTGTTTTGATAGCCATGATGACAGCTCAGTATAAGGCGGTGGTCCTCAAACTTTAGCAAGCATCAGAGTTATCTAGAGAGCTTGTTCAAACTGAGAATGCTAGGCTCCATCTCTAGAGTTTCTGATTCCACTGATCTGGAGCAGGGTCCAAAAATGTGACTTCCTAATAAATTCTCAGGTGCTGATGTTGCTATTCTGGGGACTATATTATATACCACTATTTTATGAGGAAGCTTGTATTTGTTTTATGTGCACAGGAGACTTGGATTTCAGATACTATCTCTGGGTCCTCTGGTCTCTGCTGTCACAAAGAGGGAAGAGCCGGTAAGAATGGCCTTGTGCCTGGACTCCTGAGCAAGTACCCGATGAGGTGTTGTATGTGTGCCTTTTGTCTCTACTCCTGAGGATCCTCACTCTGATGAACCACCTCAATCCCAAACCCTCTCCCCTGGAATCAATGATTCAGGAGTCCCAGGTCATTATGATTTAAGATTAGTAAAAAGTGTATCTCTTTAGTGTTTTCAGATCATATATATATACACACACACAGACACATGTATACATACACACACATGTGCATACATATCCATGTAAACTAAGGCAATATGGCAGAATAGAACGGAGCTTGACAAAAATAACTCAAGTTTCAAATTTACTTAATAATATTTCTGTTTACAAATTTGACATACATTATGGGTAAAAAAAAAGTGTGGTGAGCCAAATCATTGTGAATTAATCCCCTGGTGGAAATATTTCAGAAAAGTAAAAAATATTTTTTAAAATTATTTTTATTAACATATAATGTATTATGTGCCCCAGGGGTACAGGTTTACACACTTGACAGTGCTCACCATAATCACATACCCTCCCCAATGTCCATAACCCAACCACCCTCTCCCTATTGCCCAACCTCCAGCAACCCTGTTTGTTTTGTGAGATTAAGAGTCTCTTATGGTTTGTCTCCCTCCTGATCCCATCTTGTTTTGGTAAAAAAGATTTTTTAAAGGTATATGGTTTATGCTACTTATGGATATTGGAGAGGGTATGTGCTATGGTGAGTGCTATGGAATGTGTAAGCCTGATGATTCACAGACCTGTACCCCTGGGGCAAATGATAATTATATGTTAATAAAAATTTTAAAAAGAGAATGTATACTTTCAGCTTCACAAGATTAAAAAAATGAATCAAGGAATTACATTGGTTTAAGTGGTGTTACCTCAAAAGTACCTGGAGCAAAAATTGATATTGGAGTAATCCTGATTAAAATATTTTTGTTAACATGCATGGAGTCAAAATGGGATTTAAAAAATGACCTCTGTTACCATGAGCTTGCATTCTGCAAGAAGAACAGACCAGCATCTGTGGAAATGGCCACACTGTTAACGACTGGCGTGATACTTCTCACCCCGTAGATAGTAAGTGGCATGTGCCTGTTTGCATGTGCACACACTCACAAGGACCTTTTCTGATCTTCAGAAGCACTGATAGTCTGTCATCCATTTTGACAGGTACATTGCCTTGTGTTGTTAAAGGACTTTTTCCAAGTATATCTAGTGTCTTCTGAAGGACAAACTATCCTACCTCTGTTTTACATGACCCCAAAGTTCCTATGTAGTATAATACTATACCACAATACTAAAATGTGGCCTTAATATTTTTTGAAAGGGTGAATTAATTAATGGCAGGTTTTGGTTAATATGTATAGCCTGCTATGCTCTGCTTTCAATATTTCACAACTTTCTCATAAACCCACTGCTCTTTCTATCTTAGTTTTACATGAGCCAGAGCCAAGCCCTTAAGAAGCAAGATGGCAAAGAAGGGAGTGTAGGTGATGAGTGCATTAACACCCTGGCCAGAGCCCTCTTTCTTAGTTTTTCTCCATGGGGTTTCCCCCCAGTGTTTGTAGGCTCTTGGCTAATCTGAGACAGAAGTGATTTGGAAAGAAGGGAGAGTAGGGGGAGGACATACAATTTGACATGAAACTTCCCAGCTACTGGTGGAACAAGACCAGAACACTGCCAAACAGCACACCTACACACCTGCCTGCCTTACTGAGTTGATCTTCCAAGGACTGTGGCCTCCAAGAGCATCAGGGGCAACTTGACCACAGTGATTAAGGTGAGGTCTGGGAAAAAAGTCCCAGAGGAAAGAAAACCCCACATCTGGCTGGTAATCTCTGTCCTGTAGCTGAAATACTCCAAAGGTGGGTGCTTAGGATAGAGGAAGTCCTCATTTAATTAGGCCCTGAGAGGAAAAGGCACCTGGAGCCCCTATTCATTGCTTAATTAGTATCCCTCATCTTTCTTGATTCCTTTTCCTTGCCCTAACTCAGACCAAGATCCTCACCCAAAAGAGCCCAGCATCCCCATGTCACTTAATTCCCCAGATCTCCCTCATTTCCAGGCAGCAGGACATCGTGTTGAAGTACATCACAAAAAAAGGCGTAACCCCCGCTTGTGACTGCCCTGCAACTCGAATGGATTTCGAATCCACGAATCGAAGTCACACGCCTGGCAACCCAGCAGAACCTCCTGGTATGTCCCATGGCACTCTACGGGGACACATTGTGTCGCCATTAAGTTCAAGAGGATTAAGGAGGCCTTCACTTTCATGGCTGGAAATTACTGAATTAATACCAGTTTAAAGAATACGTTCTGTCGCTGGTGGCAGGATGGCCACATGCCCGTCCGAAGATAATTCAACATGAATGCTGCTCACTGAAAAGCCAGGACGGATGAAGCAACTCCACATGAGGCTTTTGGGCCACAGGGTTTATCTCCCTGTGTAAAACTGTGGAGAACAGAGGAAATGTCATCTCCAATTTAGATGAGCACAGCGTTTTCTTTGATACACTGATGCTGAAGTAACAAGGAATTTAACAACAACAGGGCTCGGTATGGTAGGGTTTAAAAGATAAAGGCAAAAACCCTGCTAACACTTAATGAGACTTAACCATTGTCAGGCTCTATACAAAGCACTTTATATACAGTATCTCATTTAACCCTCAGGAAAACCCCATTTCACAGATGAGGAAACAAACTGAGAAGTTAAGTGCTTGGCCATTGATGTAATAGCAGGGAGTGGGCACGCACAGTTGGTCTGATGCCAAAGCTCACATTGTTAACTCTGTCTGTGTATTGTTGTGCCCAGATGGTGGCTCTGTGTGTGTGTACATGTGTATACATGCTCATAGGTGCACTTTTCAGGAAAGTTTGTGCTATTGATTCAGCAGAACCTTGAAGGGGCCACGCAGTAAAAACAGTTAAGGTATATATGCATGCACACAGACATACATATAATATGCATACATTACATGTACAAAGAAACACATATACATACTTAATGTTTGTGTATGGTGTATGTTTGGATTTTTTCAGTAATCCCTCCCTGCCTTCATGCCTTGCTTTTATCACTGGTATGCAGCTGAAGAACTTAAGTATTTGACAGCAGAGGGCGCCCAGAGTCACTATTTTTAAAAAAGTGTTAGTTTTTGAAAGCATCTTCCATTTCTGGAATTCAGAGAACAGAGGTCCACAGTGCAGTCGAGGTGGGAAAGGTAGATAGACCTCAGGGAAGATATAGAATGCTGCCTTCACTCAAATTGGAGAATTACTGTGTTGAAAGGGTGTTTTTAGAAGAGAGAAAACAGGATGACCCTCTGTAGATAGCATTCTGATGCATGTGTGTGGGGGGGGTGGGGAGCATATGCTAAATGTTTCATGGAAAAATATCCTCAGCTCCTTATGAAAGAAAAAGAATGAGCCTTTGTTTCACTTGCAAAAGTTTCCTCCTAAATTAAGAATAAAGAACCCAGAATGAATTGTTTGCAGTTACTTACTAAAATCATACTGATCTGTTAGAGAAGTGAAAAGGAATTAGGCTCTAAATTATTTAAATTATTTGTTCTGTCTTTCTACCTTACTCAAATCCATCAAATCGCAGCAACCGATCTCCTCCAGCCATCATCATGGAGTTACTAAGTCTTGGAGATTTCTCCTTTAAAATAAGGAAGACTTCAGTATCCTGGTATATTTATCACTGCCCATTTCTAGGAATAGGTCAAAGATCACCTTTTCATTATCACAAACCTTAATATGCATTGAGAATTCACAGAATACTAATTATTACGGTGGTATAGGGAATTCTGGTAAAGGATGTCCCTGACAGACACCCAAGCCTGGGAGGAGGGGAGTGCAGATGTTCTTGCTCAAGATGACTTGTTCATGAGTATACAATAGATAACTCTCAGGTTACCACCGAAAGTACCTAGAGGAGGGGTGCCTGGCTGGCTCAGTCGTTAAGCACCTGCCTTCAGCTCAGATCATGATCCCAGATTCCTGGGATCAAGCCCCGCATTGGGCTCCCTGCTCCACAGGACACCTGCTTCTCCCTCTCCTACTCCCTCTGCTGTGTTCCCTCTCTTGCTGTCTCTCTCTCTCTCTCTCTGTAAAATAAATAAATAAATAAAATCTTTTTAAAAAGTACCTAGAGGAGTTTCTGTGCAATTGAACATCCTATAACAACTGATGGGGATAAAATAAAGAAACTTTGAATGATTCTGAATGTGGCCCATGGAGTTGGTATGGCATGGGGACAACAGCTCAGGGACATAGGTACTGAAAAATAAAAGGCATGGGTAAGAATCCTATAGTCCATGCTATCCCACACATACTCTCTTTGATTTTTCTCACTCATGAAATGAAATACTCCTGAAGCAACTGCTGGATGGACATTTTGTCCTCTAGGAGTTTGGAGTGGACGTGGCCAGGAATAAGTCTTTATTTACACTCTGTATTAGCAGGCTTTGATCCCATCAGGTGTTGCAGGCAGAGGGAAGACCATATGAAGGAAGTGTCCCACTACATTGCCCAGGGTGGGGGTGATCTCACCGTGACATAAGGCCTACACTGCTGTTAAAGAATCGGTAGTATGGGGGCACCTGGGTGGTTCAGTGGGTTAAAGCCTCTGCTTTCGGCTCAGGTCATGGTCTCAGGGTCCTGGGATTGAGCCCTGCATCGGGCTCTCTGCTCAGCGAGGAGCCTGCTTCCTCCTCTCTCCCTGCCTGCCTCTCTGCCTACTGTGATCTCTGTCTGTCAAATAAGTAAATAAAATCTTAAAAAAAAAAAAAAAAAAGAATCGGTAGTATGAAACTCACTCAGGCAAGATCTGTTTTTGACAAGGTTGAGAGCTAAGCAGTTAACCAATGAACCAACTGGTATGAATGGCAGCTCTGGACTTCTATATCCCTGACCTTCCATAACCTTTATTATCCTCTTTGAGTCAAAATCCTAACCTCAGTGGACCATGGATCTGGACCAAAAGTATAAATCTTTTATTCATGTGGATCATTTGGGTTTATTTTTAAAATCCTTTTTTTCTCCTCCAAACCATCTCAGTTTTACATTTCACTTTCCATTTGTGGGCATGGCTTATAAGTTACTGATTATTTCATACTTTTAAGTTGTTATTTCATACTTTCAGGTGTAAAACATCTGAAAAGATAGGAGGAAACAAAGATAACCGGCACACCATTGCTACTTTAACTAGCATATCTCCTGACACCGTATGGAAAATTCTGAGATAAATAGGTAAGAGGAGTCCCCATGTCTCCGAGTTAAAGTTTTGATAGGTAAACCCCGCTAGAGCAGGTTGGGTGTGATTTTGCCTTTCTCACATTTCAATGGACTAATGCCTTATGATTTTTTTTTTTTTCCTCCTGAATTCTACTTCCTCTTTCTTCTTTCTCTGTTCTTCTATTTTGTGTCTTCCCCATCATTTTATTCATGCTTCTTCTTTGAAAAAAATATTTTAGATCCCTTTTTTTGGGCTCTTTGGTGACAAAGTCTAGCTTCCTGTGTTCTCACTCTTTCAATCACTGACTCAGAGTGGAGGCTGCTTTACTGGAACTTAGGAGAAACCTCAGGTTCATTTTCAGTCCTGCTTTCTCCCTAGCATAAAGTTCTAATTTCAAGGGAGAAGTTCTGAATGGGCCATATTGAGAAAAGCAAGCAACAAGCCTAAAAGCTCATGCTCTTCACCAACTCCTCCTGGGCTATATTCTGTAGAAAGGCAACAAAACCATCTGAAGCTGCCCATTTGCTCCCCAAATACAACTCCCATGCCCGCAGTCTTATGCAGCCTTCAACATGAGTTAAGTCCTTCAAAGTAGGGCATCGGCAAGATTCACCAGCTAAAATTTTCTTTAACAGGAACCCAAGATACATTACAACTTTCTCAGTTTGTTCAACGGAGAATATTTAACAAGTGTCCATTTTCCTGGAAAACAGAACAGATTAGAAGTAACACAATGTGTGTGCCAGTTCAACATTTCCAAACCTAATATTCAGATACCTACTAACAACTCTGAAATTCAGATCCAAGTTTAAAGTCCAACTCTGGGATTACATCCTCCATCCTCTGTTATAGCTTGGAAGATGCTTATTTGCACAAAATTAATATTATTCCATCACTTTCATCTTTATTGTTTTAAGCTGAGGTACCCAAATTGCATTCATCCATGGCAACTAGGAGTTGGTCTGATTTGCTCATTTTTAGAAAGTGATAAATGAATAGAAGATGCTCAATCCGACCTGTGGGTATCAAGTCAGACTGTCTGTGCATGAGATTAGGGGAAATCGTACACCTAATGAAGACAACAATGGGAAAAGAATGAACCACGATGCTCATTATGACTCAGTTGACAACACTTTTAGGTAAAGTCCACACTGTTTGGAAAGCACATTTTCATCCCTGGTGTCAAAACCTCCAAAAGCACATAGAAAAGTAAAAAATGCTGGCCTATGATAAGTTTGTCACGGGTTGTTTTGGAAAGCCCTGCAGTATTTAATGAAAATGAAAATGCATTTCATTTCTTCATCTTGTCTATCAGAATCCCTGTCCAAAACAATCAGTTAAAAGGAAGGAAGACCATCTAACAAAGAGGGAGCGCGTAGCTGGATTTGTTCCCATCAGATCCAAGAAAACCAACCACATCAAGTTGCTAAAAAGATTTACCCACTGACAATGACAATAGCACAGCAGCATTTGTATCATATTCCCCACAGTTACTAGGCTGTTGTGACTCAGATTTTGAGAAATTTAACCTGCATGTAAATGTGTGACAGGGCTTTCCTGACAACCTGTAGTTCAACAAAGACCAGGAAGTGAAACTGTCATTATCACCACAAGGTTTCTTTTACACAAGTTTTCATAACTTAGAGAGGCACCTTGCTGCTTACTCTCTGCCCTGTTTGCTTCATCTGTACTCCTCTGCCTTACCTCAACATGAAGAAAAGGAAGAGCTTGTTTGAGGGGTGAAAGGTCTCAGGAATTGACTCTGACCCCTGGGGAAAAGGAAGGGATACCCCTAAGATTCAGTACCCTCCCATTTGCCCCAAAACACTGAGCTGGAGCCCCAGAAACCATTGTCTTAATGACAATACTTTGTATACCAAAGATGTCAAAGTCCTAGAAGGGCTCAAGAATACCATTTGGTAACATTTGATTTGGAGTTTCTTAAGTAACTTAAGCAGCACTTAAGACCATGGACCGTGAAGTCCAAACTTTATCCCAACCACAGATGCCTGACAGAGGGGCTGACTGGAGACTAAAATCCAAGGCTGCTTCATCCTATAGGAAGCGCCTTTTCCTAATTCACCCAAATCCACCATTGGACAAGTGAGGGGTGGATGTCAAGTCACCCTGACCACTTCTTATTGGTTACTCCCTCTCGCAAAACCTCTACAAGCTTCTCATCACACAGAATCAACTCCAGGTCCACATGGTAACACAGTCTGGTCCCTTTCACCTCTGCAACCTCAGCTCTCTTACTTCCCTTGCTTGCCTCTTTCATGCCATACAGCCCTTCTTACTGGCCCAGGAGACCCCAGCACATTCGTACCTCAGAGCCTTCGCACTGGCTTGTCCTCTGCCTTGCTCCCTCACTTCATTCAGATGTCTGTCAAGTGTCATCTCCTCAGACAGGCCTTCCCTGACTAACTTTACACCTTCTTTCCTCTCTATTCCTTTTCCTTTTTTTTTTTTAAGCACTTACTATTTGAATTATATATTTATTTGTTTATTATTTGACTTCTCTCCAAAACAGAGGTTGAAAAACTAGTCCAAGGGCCAAATCATACTTGCTACCTATTTTTTTAAGTAAAGTTTTATTGATATATAGCTACTCTCACTCATTACATATTGTCTTTGACTATTTTCACACTACAACTGTAGAGTTGTGTAGTTACAATGGAGACTGCATAATCCACGAAGCCAAAAATATTTACTATCTTGCCAACCCTCACTCTAGAATGAAAACCCTATGAGGACAGGGGATTGATGTCTTTTGTTCACTCCTGTCTCTCCAACATTCATATTGCTTGGCACTCAGTAGGTACCTGATAAATTTTATTTAATGATTGGGCATATGGATGAATGAGTATCCAAATATATCTGGAAAATGATGTTCTTAATTCAGCAATTATTGAGCCCCAACTTGTGCCAGGCATTGGAATCCATGCAGAGGATACCAGGTGAGAGACCAGTAAATTAAATGGTGCCAGAAGGAATGGCACGTTCTTCACGACAGTTATTACAGGAGCCATAAAGAAAGATAACTGGCCACGGCATCTAAAGACAGTGATCCCAAAAAATGAGTTCTCCAAGCTAAAGGCATTGCATACGAAGGGTAGAAATGTAATGGTCCAGAGACAGGCATTTAAATAATAGTAGTAGTCTGAGGGATCAATAGTTTGTGGGTTATATGACAGTTGTTTGAAGGGGGTTTGAACAATTTCTTTATGGGTGTGAATAATCACTCTCTTCCTTTCTGACTCTTATTCCCTTTGTTGCCATTTAAAATTTGAGGGAAAATAATGATTCTCTTCAAAAAGGCTACCATTTTCCTGCAGATGTTTTTGGCCCAACCTAAAACACCTTAAATGTGTTTTTTGAAGAGATGTCTCAGATATGTTATATCAAGATAGCTCACCTTGGCACTATTGACATTTGGACCAATAATAATTGTGTTGTTGTGGAGGTGTCCTGTGCATGTAGGACATTTCACGTCATCCCTGACCTCTACACACTAGATGTCAGTAGTACTCTCACAGTGTGACAATCAAAACTGTCCCCAGAGATCACTAAATGTCCCCTGAGGGGAGAGGGGGGCAATATCACCCTCTTGGTAACCACTGCATTAGACAGTGCCAGTCACACACACTGGACAACCTGAAGATAAAATGTGTTAATTTTTGTAAATTTGTGTAAATTACAAATACTGGATGCAGGGGGATTTTGCAAGCCCAAGGCACTTGAGCCTCTGGAATAAAAACTGCCTGTTCTTTTTTGCCTCCAGATGATCACCCAACATGGTTCAAGTAACTATAGAATTAGAAAGATAAACATTTGCTACTTCTTCACTTGGTTACCCTCGTGCCATATTGTCTACAGAGTCATGGGGTCTGGGCTATGCTGAAACAGGCCAAGTTAAATATGCAGTTGGACAATAGAACCCACCTACGCCCATGCCTCTCTGAACGCACCCGATTTGTCTGACCTCGGAAGCTGAGCAGGGTCAGGCCCGGTTAGTACTTGGGTGGGAGAACAATAGAACCCTACTCAGCAGTAAAAAGGAATAGCTATTGGTAAATGCAGCCACATGGATGAGCCTCAAAGGCCTGGCGCTGAGGGAAAGGAGACAGCCTCCAAAGCTTACATACTTTCTGATTTCATAGATATGACTTTCTGGAGAAGGCAAAACTATCGGGAGCACAGATTAGTGGTTACCAGAGGTTGGGGTGGGGAGAGTTGTGACCACAAAGGGACAACATGAGATTTTTTTTAGTGTATGTTAGTGAAAAAAAATAAAGAGTAGTGACTGAAGAATGACGGGCTTTTAATACTTAATACATGTCTTCTTCTAACCACAATGAAGCCTTCAAAGCCATATTTTAAAGCCATAAACCATTTAAATACTGGGCAACACGGCCTTGACCACCAGTAATGGGAGCGTTCCAGGGGAAAGGGGCAAGCAGATAATCTGGAACCAAATGATGAGCTTTAGCTTCCTTGCTTCAATTCCTCTTTCACTTTCCATAGAACAAGGTGATCTTCACTTCCCAATCCAGGGTTGCCAAATTTCACCCTAGAATTGCTTGGGCCTCCCTAGGCAGAAGAGAGAAAATACTTCAAAACGTGATGTATGTGAGAACAGGCTTACCAGTGTCCTTTGAGTTGTATAACATTGTAGCAACATGACAGTATTGTGTAGTGATAAAGGAGAGCCCAAGAAAGCATGGGGCTCACTTTCCAAGGCTCCAGGCGAGAGAAGGAACAGAGAACATAATGAAATGAAAGTGACTTGATTCTCAAAGAGATCAATATCCTGTTTTATTATTCATATGAATAATGACATGAGACTCATGTGTACATGAAATAATCACCATTTCTGAAGAATTATGTACTCACCTGAAATATGGAGTCTGTTCATCTATGATGATGGGGCCCAAGGTATATATGGGAAGATAGTAGTGACCCTAGTCTAGAATCTGCCCCATGAGCATCCAGGTTGGGGTAAGTATATTCAGCATGCCTCTCTTTCAGGGGGACTGCGGGCTGTGGTTTACCTACATATGAAAGGACTGTTCACAAGAAAATGTTGCACATGTGCTTATGTAATCATAATAGTAGACCATAGGACTATCACATCAGAAATGAATGTGCTTGACTTCTCAGAGAATGAAATGCATGGCAACAGGAAGAATCGGAGAGGGTCATCCGCCTGATATTCATCCTGAAAGTGACGCGAAGCACAGATGATGTCACAGTCACAAATATTATACTTCTTTCTCTTTGCCCATCATCATCCATTTGCAGCAACAGGACTTCAGAGGGACAATTGCAGTGTCTCTAAATGGTTTCAGAGATAGCCTTGTACACCAAACATCCTTAGGAGCTGTTGATTCTTTTTCCCCTTGGCTAAATATGACTGTGAAAATGAAGTAAAAAATGACAGCTGTTCTGTGTGTGTAGGGTGAGGATAGGACAGGGTGACACAGGTAAGAAATACATTGCAGAAGAACTGGCTCATGACTTCAGTCTTCTTAAAGGCAGAGCTTTGAACTTTTTTCATTTTATATCTTTTAACTTATTTGATCATCACCATTACTCTCCCTCCCTCATGATATAAGGAAGTATTACTTTATGTCCATTTAACGGAAACTAGAACAAAGGCATATGTCCATTAAGAATTCCCCAGAGGGGGGGCGCCTGGATAGCTCAGTTGTTGGGCATCTGCCTTCAGCTCAGGTCATGAACCCTGGGTCCTGGGATGGAGCCCCACATCAGGCTCTCTGCTCAGCACTCCCTGCTTTTCCCTCTCCCACTCCCCTGCCTATGTTCCCTCTCTCACTGTGTCTCTCTCTGTCAAATAAATAAATAAAATCTTAAAAAAAAAAAGAATTTCCCCGAGGTTGCATAGGGGATTAGTAGAAAAATAAGGTGTAAAACCTGTCTCCTGATTCTGGACCCCAGGGCTCCATTTGGTAGGCCATATTGTAAAATGTCATCCAGTTTTACCAAACATAGACCAAAAGCAGGAGTTAAGGATGGTTACCCTCTGTAGGAATCAGTGTAAGTCCTCATCCCCATCCTTCCCTCTACCTGAAGGTAGTAATGCATCCACAGTTGAGAAAGTGCCTGATTCCTTTGAAGATGCATCTCAAGCATCAAGCCTACAAGAAGGGCATTCCTACCCACAGTAGGGTATTCCCACCCTACCTATTCCTTCCTTGCCATACCTTAAATACAGTGCTATCTTTGTGCATGTAACTTTCATGTGCCTTGGGGCCTGGGTCTTGCTGTTCTTAGATTCCTAGAGCCTATTACAGGACCCGTTTCATAGGAGGCACACAATGCTTATATGCTAAAAGAAAGGCATGGCATGGACTTTATTCTTTGGAAGTGCAAATAAAGGGCAAACTGCGCCTGAAAAAAACCTTGCAAAAGTCATTTACCCTCTCAAAGCCTCAGTTTCTTCATCTATAAAATGAGGATAATTAGAAAACAATAACCCTCAAGAACTGTTGTTTATAAAACACTTGGCAGGGAGCCTGTTTCACAGCAAACTCTCGGTACATGGTAGCTTTCTGTGGTAGCCAGCCTCCAAGATGGCCCTTAGTGACTTTCACCTCCTAGTATCCTAGTGTCCTAGTTCCTTCTCACAAGGAATAGGGCTGACTATGCGACCAGTAGGACATCAGAGGATTGACAGTGTGGCTTATGAGTCTGGGTCACAAAAATTATTGAGACTTCCACTTTGTTCTCTCTTGGATCACCTGCCCTGGGGGGAGCAAGACATCATATCATGAGGACACTTCAAGCAGCCCTATGGAGAAATACATGTGGTGAAGAATTAGGCTTCCTACCAACAACCAGCATCAAGTCACCATCCATATGAACATGCCATCTTGGACACTGATCTTTCAGCTCGTCAAGCCTTTGGATGATGTAGCCCTGGCCAACATCTTGACTGCAACCTCAAGAGAGACCTTGAGCCAGAACCCCCTGATTAAGCAGCTCCTGAATCCTGACCTACAGAAATTGTGTGAAATAAATGCTCATTGTTTTTTTAAGCTGGTAAGTTTTGGGCTAGTTTGTTACAGAGCAACAAGTAAATAATACAATATCATTGTAAATTGTTGTATGAGTATCAATAAAGAGAGAAGCGCCACACAGTCAATTCTGGTTCTCGATCAGCCTGAGGTCACAAGAGCTAATGGGTAAGGAAGGCTGGTTTTAACCAAATTAGGCCTTGTCCTTACCCCATACTGAAGAGGTAACCAAGATAGACATTCTCAGCAACTCACCTGAGGCAAGTATGAAGGTCCCCTTGGTGCTATTTGCCACATATAGACAAACATCTGGAGAATATCACTAGACCCTGAATCAGATATTCTAATGTTATTTAATTGTGACAGGCATGTAGATCATCTCTCTAAATAGTGGGACAATGCTGACCCCAAGAGCTAATCTTAGCCTCTGTTTTCTCTCCTCTACCCCAACCCTGTTGCATACCACCCAGACTTGTCCCTTTCTTGTGTTTTCCTTCCCCAGTCTTTTATACCACAAAACTTTGATGAAAATGGTGATGACTTTAAAGGAGCAACGTTTCACTGAATATTGAGAAACACTCATTTTTTCACTCTACACAGGCCTTGTTGATACTTACAGCTTGGTTGATGGTCATAAAGATATTTGGCACTGAGCTTTCATGATGGTTGAGTTACTGTAACTCTAAACTTTAAGTGCCTCCCTTCCCTAGTTATCCCCAGTATCTTCCTCGAGGATTTGCCAGTGCTATTAGACTGTTCCATTTCTCAGTAAATGCTTTCATTCTTTACTGCAGTCCCCAATTCTCCTGTAGTCCCTGACTGATCAGTTACTCCTGAAACTAGAGGTTTGTATCTTAATCCCTACCCCAAGCAAAAACAAAAAACAACAAACAAAACTTTTCCAGATAATTTTGAATTGTGTGACCCTTGAGTGACCATAGACTTTGAAGGCCCCTTGAGGCCATCACTATGCAGGAATTTACTAGGTTCCTGGACAGGAAGACACAGCTCTCTGTTGTACTCAAAAGCATTCCTTGAGTATGAAGAATGCATGTCTCAAGATGGGGAATATGAGCTATGGTCCTCCTTCACCTCAGAAAGTTTTTTGCCTTCTTGGAGTTCCTCTTCTTGCCAAGAGTTTGGCACAGACACAATCCCCTCTCTTTGTTCAAGAATCCCCAAATTCCCACTGTTTCTCAGGGAGCTTAAACACCTATCATCAACCGACCTACTGTGGCCAGTCTGCCCTGGATCCTGGAATTCCTAAAGATACGAATCATAGATATGACCATCACAACTCCCCTGGATTAGAACCAGATACCAACAGAACTGTGCACAAAGCTTATCTGGACTAACTCCATTATGTTGAATAGATCCTATTTTTTTACAGTTCTTACCTAAAACTCTTTTAACCCTTCCATCTACCCAATCTATCTGTGATGGGATCAAGAGGAGAAAATGGTGATCCTAGCCTCCAGACTACCTTAAGGAGTTGGTTTAAGGATCTCCCAGCATCTGGCCTTCTTCTATATCTGACAGCAAAGCCCTGTGACAGGATGGCCAGCTCCTGCTTTCACATCCAGAGAGTCTTCTGAAAATGCAGCTTTTTTTGGTAATCCACGGGTTTTATATTGTCTGAAACATCAAATGGCCTATGCTTTAAGCACCAGAGAAGGCATGAGTTGACTTCGGCACTTGGCAGAGAAACCATTGGGTGAAGAGTGTGTCCTTGGAGTTGTTAAATAGAACTTAAAATCTTAACAACTCACCTCTGCTTTAATACTGACTGCTACTAAGACAGGATGAAAATTCTCAGTCCCTAAACGTTAGGAAAAAGTATTCAGTGTTGGCTTCTAGCATAGTGCTTTACACATCGAGGGTGGCCAGGTAAGGTTTTTGATTTGGTTTCATTAATATTTCATTGAGTGGAAGGAATCACCAGTTTAACTTTTGCACAGAGGACTTCTTCCTCTGTTTTGTCAAGGTTGTAAGTTTGTTTTATGACTTGAGCTATTTCAGGGAAGAGAGGCTCCAAGTTTAGCCTGGGGCAAAAGGAAAAGGCAGGTCAACCTGTCACCATTTGTATCCACTGGGCTTCCACCTATATTATTACAGGACCCCTCGGGGTCTAGGGGTTAAACTACCTCTCCTTCAGTCTTCTCAGTGGTAAAACTGACAAACAAACTCACCTCCAAACTTATTGCTTAATATCTAGGGACAGAAAGACTCATTTCTTTGCCAACATTGTGTTGTTGGCATGCCCCAACTTTATAAATAGCCTTGATAGCTGTAAAAGGCAGGGAAGAAAATAAAATGAACTGATTTTCACTCTTCCCAAGACAAATCCACAGGTAGCTTAGCCAGATTGCCTGCAACTTCTTGTAAATAATTTCACGGTAATTTTACTATAGAAAAGAAAAAGGAGAAATAGAAGGTAAAGTCCTAGGAACTTCTCCTTTGTCTTAGTCGTCCATCTCTTCTCATACTTGGAGTGACAGGAACAGAGAACAAGGATGGAAATGGTATGATTGATACATAGACAAAATCTCACCAGTGGTTAAGACTTTCAGGGGAAATTTAGACCACAGCCTCAGCTTCCCAGTGCTCACTACCCTTTGGAGTAGTTCTGTTTTTAAAAATAATAATTTTAAAAATGCAACACTTGGAAGCTTCTGATTAGATATATTTTGAGAGATGAACAGCATTTCTCCCCATCAAAGGTGATGCTTAGTTCCCAGAGGACTAACATTTGCAAGCTTGTGATTGTCACAGAGAAGAGGAGGAGGTAGAGGACTTGAAAGGGGTCCCTGCTTAAGACGATGAGGCCAGCTATGAGTCATGGCCTAAGATTACAGGGGCCCACCGTAGCTATGCATGCCTAAATCACCTCGAGTCTTTTCCTATTCCAATCCTTCTGACACCTGTCTCCAGACTAATCCTTCTAATCTAAACAGCTGTCTTGGTCATGTCATGCTTCACCGTTAGTGACTCCCCAAGGCCTCCAAAAATGTCAGTTACACCCTAGGCTGGCCTTTATATTGTGCAAGAATCTGGCTGCCTCTGACATTTAATCTCCATCTCTCTCCTACAGGAATCTGCCACTCCTGGCGAAAGTCTCTGCATCACTTCCTATTTGCCTGCCTCTATACCTTAACTTGAGATGGTCTCTATTCTCTTCACCTAGAATAACCTCCTTTCCCCGCCCCTTCTAAACACCCAGCTTTGAGGTCTGTTACAAACAGATTCCAGGGGTGCCTGGGTGACTCAGTGGGATAAAACCTCTTCCTTCGGGCTCAGGTCATGATCTCAGGTCTTGGGATTGAGCCCCGCATTGGGCTTTATGCTCAGCGGGGAGCCTGCTTCCCCCTCTCTATCTGCCTGCCTCTCTGCCTGTTTGTGATTTCTCTCTCTCTGTTAAATAAATAAATAAATAAAATCTTTAACAAAGAGATTCCAAAGATTTAGAATTAAGTAGATTTGGGTTAAATTCTAGCCCTATTACCTGCTTGCTGTGTGTCATTGGGCAAGTGTCTGATCTCTGAATCCCTGCTTCTTCAACTACAAAATGAGAATGTTCCTACCAGGTTCATGGTAAAAATTCAGGGAAGACTAATTCCTTTTTTCTGAATATCTACCCACCTCCAGACACTCTCCCAAGGTCTTAATTCCTATCAAGTGAGCCATAAAATATGGTTGATATATGAGAATAAGGTTTAGGTACAGTTAATTTATCAAAGAATGGGCCAGGTCAAGAATGTAAAAATCCCAAGACACTCTCAGGACAAAGCTCAGAGGCCAAGGTGCATGGGTGCATTTTATGGCAAAGACACATGGAAATTTCAGTTCCAAGGGAGTGGAACCCAATACAAGTACTTGGAAAAGAGCCAACCAGATCATAGTTGGGGAATTATAAGTATTGACAGAACTCACTGTTAGGTAGCTGAAAGAATTTCTGAATAACACATTTTTATAATTCCCCCCAAACTGACAAAAGACATCAATTAACATTCACTTCCATGATACATGAATCTTCACTAAAAAGAAGAAAAAAGCAGAGGCATTAGATTCCTCAGCCCCTTTGAAAGAAATTGACCCACTAACAGACCCTAAATTTGGCAGGCAATGCCATGTGATGGCACCTTTCTTTATCCATAATCCATTGGCACTGGGATGGGCAAACTGACCAATGGGCAGCCAATCCCATGATCTGGAGGGTATACAACTAATGTTCTAGTGCAACAAGATGAGCTAAGCCACTCAGATCCCATATCTTTCAGGAACTGGAACTAGGAAACACAGGGGGCATGGGGCTATGTCAACAAGAGAAGAAATGGTGAGGATGTCCTGGGAGCAAGTCAGGGACATGGTAAGCAAAAGCCACGAGTGAGCCAGAGTTAAGAAAGTTCAGAAACTTCTGATAAGTAGAATCAGCCAATTTAGCAGAGAGACAGGAGAACTGAGCACAAGCACAAAAAAGCAAGAAGCCATAAGAAAGGGTTGGAGAGAGCCATGGGTCACTGGAGCTGACCAGTTCCTCAGGCTGTTGCAGTCTTTGGGGTTATCTCAGTTCCTACAATAAAACCCCCATCTCAAGCTAGCTTACACCATATACCTTACAAACAAAAGAACCTAGCTTAAACAGTAGGAAAACAGTGAAATATGTTAATACTTGAAGAAAATAAATACACCTACTCTGAATATTCATTCACACTATTCCATAAGGAAAAAGGACCAATAGGACCACTGAGGATGATTTATTTTCAATAAGACAAGGTGGAGGGTTAGATTACCTTAAGAGGCAGAGAATAACATCTTCTCAGAGCACTGGCAGCAAGCAGTCTCTTATCACTTCACTTCTGAGAGAAACCATCACAATCTGACACTGAAAAATGTCCCCACCAGCTCTGAGGACTAGGACCATCCCTGGTGCAGGATGCCGGGGTTATTTGGAAGAGAGAGCCATCTTTGGCAATGACAAAGCCTGTCATCTGTGCCATGTGATTAGTGATCCTGAGCAAGTCACTTCATCTCTGTGAGTCTCAGTTTCCTTCCCTTGCGACATATGATCACTAAAGTGACTTCTGGAATTAATAATATATAAATCTTTTTTCTTTTAAGATTTTATCTATTGGGACACCTGGGTGGCTCAGTGGGTTAAGCCTCTGCCTTCGGTTCAGGTCATGATCTCAGAGTCCTGGGATCGAGCCCTGCATTAGACTCTCTGCTCAGCAGGGATCTTGCTTCCCTCTCTCTCTCTTCCTGCCTCTCTGCCTACTTGTGATCTCTGTTTGTCAAATAAATAAATAAAATCTTAAAAAAAAAAAAGATTTTATTTATTTGAGAGAGTGAGAAAGAAACAGAGAGAAGGAGCAGAAGGAGGGGGAGGGGGTGGGGGAGAAGCAGACTCCCCACTGAGCAGGGATCCCGATGTGGAACTCCAAGATCATGACCTGAGCTGAAGGCAGATGCTTAACAACTGAGCCACCCAGGTGCCCCAGTATGTGAATCTTCTAAGTAAAATTCTTCCTCCAGTTAGATAAGAAAAAGAGACAGCCTAGAAGAAAAAGAAAGATTCTGGACCAGGAGTCAGGAAACCTGGAGCTCTGTTCTGCTACTCCTTTGCTGGGCAAGCTCAGGCAGCACACATGACCCTTCCATCAAAGGACCTGGTCTGTGCATTATCAAAAGGGTATTTTCCCTCCAAATCCCATGATTCTGTGATCTCTAAACATCTCAAATCGGTGACTCCAATGCCTCCTTACCTTTGTATTTAAAATTCCTTACCGTTTTTCTTCCTTATCCTTGATGATCCAGAAAGCAGCCTGGGATAATATTCTTAGGAACACTTACTATTTCAGTTTGTCCAGCTACAGACTAAGTATAAAGAAAGTTGGGGGGAAATCTGGTGTTTTTTAGTCCAAAGCTCATTGGAACAGACATGTGAACTAATTTGGATTTCTAGTGGCACAAATTCTCCTGGTTGCTGATGGAGAACTGTGAAATCTAAATAGGAAGACAGACCATCTTCAAAAGGAGAGATGTGTCTCCTTCCCAGAAAATCATAAATCCATAAATAGCAAATGAAAGTGTTGAGCCCAAAGCATTCCATGAGGCCTTTTAAAATTTCTTCTTTCAAAGATTAAATTGGTAGAGATTAAGAATTTGGGGATCAAGAAGGTACAGGTCAAAAGAAAAAGATCAGAAACAAATATAGCTAATTATAAAAGAAATTATATGCCCTGCAATTTTAATAAAAATTGAAAGGCACCCAATTGACTCCAAGAAACTGAAGGTCTCTGACTTTCATTGTTTCACCAACGCAGCAAACATCTCCTTAAATGATAGCACAAACTCTAGAGTAACATTTTTATTGTCCTGGAGATGCAGTTGACCTAAAGCATTCAGTTACAAAAGATGTGAACTGATAATTCATGGAATAAATATCTATAGGCAAGAAGGATATGAAAATGTGTTCATTCCCAATAATAATGAAAATGAAATTTTAAAAGAGATTTTTTTTTTTTGCCCATCAGATTGGCAAAAAATGTGAGGATTTAAAGAAATAAGTCAATCTTATACATAGTTGGTAAAGCAAAATTTTAAATATGCGTAGCCTTTGATCTAGCAATATCAATCCTAGAAATTAAGCCATCAGAAATTCTTCTGTGGGTATTTACTTAGAATGTCTATTTGCTCTTCATAGCAAAAATTGGAAACTACTTGTATCCATAGTGGATTGGTTCAACAGACTTTGTACATCCAAAAGTGCTATGTAGTCTTTTTTAAAGCGAACTATTTCTAAATGTATTGATGTAGGACGATCTCTATGTAAAAAAGACAAGTTTGGGAAGAGAATCCATAGTATGATTCAATATCTTTAAAAGGTGCACAAGTGTGTACATGCACACGGGACTCTGAAAGGTCCCTGCCTGTTACCACCTTTACCACCTGCCATGTTCACCTCACATGCCTTCTTCTAGCACATACGGAGTCTCCAGTGTCTCTGCCAGGTCCAGCATTTCCTTAAGAACACATGCTCTATCAGCCCTAGGCTCCTCTCAGTGCTTGGTTTATTCCTAACCTCAATTCTATGTTAGTGTAGGAATCTGGAAGAGTATACACCAAACTGTTAACATGGTTATCTCTGAGCCTGAGATGACAGGGTATTTTTCCCTTTCTGTGTCAAGCTTTCCAGTACCATTTGAATTTCTAATAATGATAATAATTCCTTATTATGTATTTTGTAATCAAGAAGAAGCCACTGTAAATATAAAGAACAAAACTGAAAAACGAAGTCATCAGATTTTACCCCTTCTTTATGATTATTGCTACTCTCGATCTCTTGTAAATTCCTCCCCGTCTAGTCAAGTATCACCTGTCTGTGGACTAAAAGTCTCCAAATAAAGCTTTCCAAGAGAATCTAGAACAGAGAGAGTGAGAGAGGAAAAGGTAGAGATGATTGGCCAATGATTTAAAAAGGTGGTGCTTACTTCCAAATTTCAGGTTAGGAGATGAGAGTATTTTTGGCATGAAAGTTGAAGCTTTGGTTCCTTGTTCAGCATTTCAGAGAAATTAAATAGAAAAATAATTTCAATAGGAACCCCAATGCATTGTTTTAATTGAGTTTATATAATCAAGCCCCCAAGCCAAATTTTTTTTCAAGGAATACCCTTTTGTTAATTGTAAAATGAAAGAAACAAAGCTCCATCCCTTAATCGGTTTCACAAAGATAGAAGTATAGGGTATTTGCAAAACCCCAAGTATCAGAGCGGATGGGGTATAATCTAATTTCTACAGTTATGTGTGGTGCTCCTGTTAGTGCATCCCACTCCAAACGTAGGAAGTTCATCTTGAATTTCTTTCTCTCCAGCCCATGTAGACCTCCCTCCCCTCCCCGCAATGAGTCCCCAGGCTCTGTTGGTTCTTGTCCCTCCATGCCTTGCAAATCCATCCACTGCTACTGCTTCGCCTTGGGTCAGCACTCTCCCTCACCTGGACCACAGCCTCATGTCTGGTCTTCTTTGTCCAACCAGTATATGCTCCATACTATGGCTGCCCTCCTCTTTTACAGTGCAAAATGTGCTTTAATCCTTTAGTGCTTCCCCAGTGTTCATAAGACAAAGTCCAAACTCTGAGCCAAGGTGAAGTTTAAGGCAGCTTTTCTACTAAGATGTTTTGGTAAAAACAGTGATTCTCAACCCTAAGGTTTACCTCCATAATTTTAATCCTGGTGCATTTTTAAAATCCATCCCCAGAGATTCCACTCTACGTGGCTAGATGCCTGTATTTAGGGAAACACGGGTGACAGAAAGTCAGAGGACAGAAAGACAGGGTGCAACCTGGAATTTGGCATTAACTAAGGTGGCTCCCTAGCCCAGTTAAGCCACTGCTCTCAGTATCTGCACACACATACACACACACACACACAGACTCATTTCATCTCATCCTCTGGCCCTGGAAAAAGGTTCTGGTCACAGGCTCCAGTGAGGGGCTCTTTCAAAAAAGCAATGCAAATATAGAATCTTTCCTGTCATCAGTTTATAAAAAGTGAGTATTAATTAAGCAGCAGTGTGGCCATTTTAATGTAGAATTTAATCTGTTTTCAAAATCCAAGAGCAAGCAAAGGCAAGACGAAGTCATGTAAATAATGAATCTCTCTCACTTCTCACAGCGCTTGTTCCCATGCATAGCGGGTCACAGACAGGATAAGGAAGTATGCTCCACAGACTCCTTTTATCCCAGAGTTTCTCACTGAGCTCATTATCTCTTTGCCTACATGCAGGATTGAAAAATGATTCCAAACAGTGTGTATCTACTGAATGTTTGAAAAAGAACTTGAAGAGAGAGTCTTTCTTAGGTAACTATGCATTCTAATTTCTAAGTCTTATTACAAGGGCACTTTGTACCTACACTTATACTTTTATTGTTATTATTACACTCCAAACTAAATAGGCCTGGGGTTGAATACCATCTTTCAGGGCTACTAGTTATATGAGTCTGGTCGATTTACTTAACATCCCCACACCTGATATCTGGTTATTCTTTTCATTTAAAATAAGTATGTAGGATTTGGCAAAACAAGTCAGGTGCCCTGTGAATGTTAATTTGGTTGAGTTAGTTTTGGTCCAGAACTGGAATTCATTTTCTTACAGTTATACACTCTGTGATAATGTCAGTTCAAAGGAAACACTTGGTCCCTGCATGGTCCAGTGGGGTATCTTCTCAGAGTGCTGCTGGGTGACTGTCAAGGGGCTTTTTTTTTCTTTCTTTCTTTTTCTCTTTTTTTAGTGAGAGCATGCACAAGTTTGGCTCCACAGTGTCAATTTTTAGGAGGCCCTAAAAGCTTCCTCCCACCCTATCTCACAGCTAGAGTGTGCTAAGGTGGCCACATCCAGTGTTTCATGTTCTAGATTCCTTCCTTCCTTCCTTCCTTCCTTCCTTCCTTCCTTCCTTCCTTCCTTCCTTCCTTCCTTCCTTCCTTTCGACCTCTCTCTCTCTCTTTCTCTTTCTTTCTTTCTAGATTTATTGATTTTAATTAGTTAAGAGAGAGCAAGAGAGAGAACACAGAGGAAGAGGGAGGTTCTCCGCCGAGCAGAGAGCCCAAGGTGGGGCTCCACCCCAGGACCTTGAGATCATGACCTGAGCTGAACACGGATCCCCAACCAACTGAGTCACCCAGGCACCCCTAGATTTCACTTTCTACTTTCTAGTCTATGCTCTCCATGCATCTTTCTCCCACTAAAGTACAGTAACATTCCAGTCCTGTCACCTTGAGTTCTCCCAGGTGGAAGTCCTGGGTGCCCTCAGTACTCAAGTCACACAGTTAGACTCCAGGGTCTACTCCTCACTACATGGGAATGCCTTTTTCCCCCTGGTTCATGTTTCCTTCTTTCTGAGGGAAGATAGTTTATTGTAATGGCCTAGACTTCCTTTTAATCCCCCGACCCCTTCACTTACACCCTCCCCCTCCTCAACCCTCAGGAAGATGGAGTGGCTTCTCTAGTTGGTAAATTTGGGGGTAAAATAAGTGTGCAAGGTCTGCTCCTTTCATTTTGGCAGTTGACCTGCTCACAGAGAATGAGACTTCTCCTGTTCTCCACCGTCATGCTTCCTATGTGAGAGGTCTAGCACTACTTGAGGTGAGAAATCTACCTCATTCTGAGGCTTAGAATTAGGTAACCTCTCCCATCGATAAAAGCATTATTCCCTGATCTATGTTTCTCACACATTCGAAAAATGTGACTATGTTGACCCCATCTAGCTTTCTTTTTTTATTTCTCAGTTGTTTCAGAAGTTGAGCAGGGCATACATAATGCTGTTTATTAGGCCACATCAAACATCCTGTGGCTGTTAGATGTTCACTAAAGCCACTACCACTTCTTGTAGCACTAGCCTGATCAACTCTCCTAGTTGGCCTAGGATATGGAACTTCAGGAGGTAAAACTGGGACAGTCCCAGGCAAACCGGCATGATGGCTTACCCTACTGGGTGCTCAGGAAGATTGGGTTTCTTGGTCTCTTCTAAAGTTGGTTGAATCCATGGAATATGGGTGTCAGCAAGGCCTCGTCATAGTTTCCATGACCCTTCATGCTCTCTTCTTACCTGTGTGCCTGAAAGTAAAAGACTCCAAGATGGGGCCATTCCATGAAAGAAACCAGGATGCCTGAATTGTCGCTTGAAGGAAAGCCTCACAATCTATATCAGATGTGATGGGAGCAATAAATAAATCTTTAGTTGTGTTAAGTGGCTGAGATTTGGGGATTGTTTGTTTCAGCAGTGAGTCTATACTAATTAAATAGTCCTCTATCATCCTTCAGAGAGCTGACTGTCGATTTCAGAGGAAAGCCTGATTTGCGTGTGGCTGACTCCTACACTACCACCCTGTCTTTTCTTTTCTTTTTTCCTTTTTTATTTTTATTTTTATGTTTTTAAAAATTTTATTTATTTATTTGACAGACAGAGATCAAATTAGGCAGAGAGACAGGCAGAGAGAGAGGAGGAAGCAGGCTTCCTGCTGAGCAGAGAACCTGAGTGGGGCTCTATCCCAGGTCCCTGGGAATATGACCTGAGCTGAAGGCAGAGGCTTTAACCCCCTGAGCCACCCAGGCGCCCACACACTGTCTTTTCATGGGTAGCATTTTGGAAGTTCAAAGATTGCATAATCCGTGTATCTGTGTTCTACATTCAGACCCAGTCCTTGTGTAGCTGCATAACCCTGGACCAATCACTTGGCTTCCTGAGCCTCTTCTTCCCATATTTTATTATTTTTTTGTTTATGGCTTTTTATAACATCATATTTTAATTTTATTTTATTTCTTTTCAGTGTTCCAAGATTCATTGTTTATGCACCACACCCAGTGCTCCATGCAATACGTGCTCTCCTTAATACCCATCACCAGGCTCACCCAACACCCCACACTCTTCGCCTCCAAAACCCTCAGTTTGTTTCTCAGAGTCCATAGGCTCTCATAGTTCGTCTCCCCCTCCAATTTACCTCACTGTTCCTTTCCTTCCCCTAATGTCTTCCATGTTATTCCTTATGTTCCAGAAGTAAGTGAAACAATATGATAATCTTCCCATATTTAAAATTGGGATTATATCAGTGGTTTATAAATTGAGATTATATCAGTGGTTTATAAATATCTTTAGGTCATCATCCCTTGAAAGTCTGATGAAGGGTGTGTTCTCCCTGTCCAGAAAACTCCATGTACATCAGATCTTTGTAAGCTATCAGGAGGCTTCTGTAGCCACCCAAGAGTCATCTTCTCAATCTCCCTCTGTATGTCCTGCTCTGAGCTAGAATCTGTTGCTTTCAAAGGTTAATTAATTACCTTAAAAAATTATCAAGACTATGTGCCAATCACTATCCTGAGTTTTGAGGGTAAAATGGGGAACAGAATGGACATAGTCCATCCTTCATGAAATTTGCATTCTAATCTTATTATCAGGTCTTATTTTGCATTCCTGGGAAGACTCTGAATAGTATCTGACCACAGCACATTTTTTTATGATGGAAAAGCTCTGAGCGTTTGAATCAGAAAGATCTGGAACCCTAGCTTTGTGTATTGGTAGACAAACTAATTAACTGCTCTGAGCCTCAGTGGTCTTAAATGTTTAATTGTTATGTAGTTAAAGTACTTGAAGGGTTGTAGAGAGGGTTAAATAAAGTAAATATAAATATGAATATGAACAAAGTAAGTGAATAGAGAGCTTAGAAGTAGTGAGAACTTAATACACGTAAATAGGTACTCAATAATGAAAGATATGTAAAATATAATAACCTATGTGCTACCTTTTCAGCCTTATACTTAACCTTCTTGAAGGGAGGGACCATGACTCTTCTTCCTAAGGGCATAGTAGAAGCTCACTAAATATCTGTCATTTCAACTGATTAGTTACATGATATTCACAATAGATCCTTATCATAATTAGCCTTTTGCCAGTAGCAAAATCATGGCTATTTTGTTTCAAAACTATGGAATTATGTAGCTAATATAAAGTATGACTTGCAATAGCTTTATGCTTAATTTTCTATATTTTGAATCTAGGTTCTCATAAAATAACAGTGATTCCTATGTGTGACTATGATTAAATCTTTACAAATATGCAAATAATTTTATTGTTGAAAACTAAAGAAATTGTTTTATACTTTAATTTGTATGAATACATACAAAAATCATACTGGTTATAAACATTAATGGAAGGAGACAGTGATACAGAAACTTTTAAGAGAAGGTTAAAATATTTTCCTTATTATTTTTAAGTACAGATGTGCTAGTGATCCTGGAATTCCCATTGTTTCAAATAAAGTGAGGTCATTGTGAAAAGATTTGGTTTGGGAGAGCTGAGTCATACTTCTGTATCCTGTCCTATCAAACTGCTCCCTGGTCTTTACCCATTAGAAAAATTGGCAATTGCACCCCTCAAACTGTTGGAAAGGGAACCTAAACAACACCTCTATCTCAAAGCTGGCCATTTCCTATATTCTACTCCCTTGATGTTGACCTGAAATCTTTGTTTACAGATTTTGACAGGAAAAGAGTTAATAGATTTAGACTACTATTGACAAATTGTCCAATGAAATAAAGTTGACAACGTTAACAAGAACGTTAATGCAATTTTTGCTAATGATGACTCACACTGAAGATATGGTAGGAATTCATAAACTGGATCCATTAAAAAAAATCCAATGACAGTTGTTAAATATGGTAAGTCAGATTTTATTTAGGACCACCATGATAGATTTGGGGACCACTTTGATGGAATTCTGATGTCGGTGGGGAGAGAGATTGGATTCAACTTTGAATGCAGCATGGGCACATGGGAATTTATAGCTAAAGAATAAGGTGGGAATCAGTGCAGGGAAGATTACTAAGAGGAAACATCTGGAATCGGGATGTTTGGTTAAATTAACCTAACAGCATTCTTATTGAAGATAGGCTAGGGTGATGGGACATTGCCTAGGGGATGGCCAAGGACCATCAGATATTGAAGGTGGGAGGTTCTGATTAAACTGACTAGGCAGGGTTCTTGTTAAGGCTGGATTTTGATCAGATGGTTCTAGAATAAGGATAGCAACCTGATCCAAGTTTGGTGAAGAAAGAATCTTTGTCAGTTCCCCAGGCTCTAGGGGCTCTGATGGGTCCCTGAATGAAGCATTCACATTGCAAGCTCTAATGGCCCATCCCCACATGGGGTTTTCAGTCACCTGGACAGGGAGACAGTAGACAAGGAATTAAAGAATATAATAAGTTTTAAAAGGGCACAAATAGGAAACTGTGAAGGAAAATAAGACAGGACCCCTTTGGTAAATCCATCAGGGGAGGCATCTTGAGGAGGCTTTGAGAAGAAGAAAGAGAAGATGCTGGTCCTGGGAACAAGCAGAGCGATGAGCCCGCTGGATGAGCCCAGGCAGAAGAGAGAGGTGTGGGCACTGCTTTGGCATTGAGGCAGGATGGGCCTGGTGTCGTTTCTGGAGCAACTGAGAGCCTGTGTGCTGGTGCGCAGGAGAGACAATGCCGAATGCTAAGGTGGAGAGGGAGCCAGGCCCAACATGTTTCGTTCGACATACACTGGTAAACCAGTGAAGGGCTTGTGGGAATTGGACCAGGTTGGGACTGGACCTGATTTGCATTTTATTTATTAATTTTCCCATATAAATAGAGGTTATAAGTTGTCCATCATCAAAAAAAACAAAACAAAACAAAAACAAAAACAAAAAAACCTAAAAAAACAAACTACTAGGATCAGATGGTTTAACAGGCAGATTCTATCGTTCTTTTTTTTTTTTTTTCATTCTTGGTTTTAATTTTTTAGTTTTTTTTAAGTTTTTATTCAGGGGCACCTGGGTGGCTCAGTGGGTTAAAGCCTCTGCCTTCAGCTCAGGTCATAAGCTCGAGGGGTCCTGGGATCGAGCCCCGCATCAGGCTCCCTGCTCAGCGGGGAGCCTGCTTCCCCCTCTCTCTCTGCCTGCCTCTCTGCCTACTTGTATCTCTGTCTATCAAATAAATAAATAAAATCTTTTAAAAAATTTTTTATTCAATTTCCAGTTAGTTAACATACAATGTAATATGAGTTTCAAGTGTGCAATATAGTGATTCAACAATCCCGTCCGTACATCACCCAGTGCTCATCATGACAAAGGCACACCACCTCCATCACCTCTTTCCCCGACTCCCCTGCTCACCTCCCTTCTGGTAACCATCAGAGTGTTCTCTAGAGTTAAGTGTCCGTTTCTTGGTTTGCCTCTCTTTCTCTAGTTTTTTTCCCCCTTTGCTCCTTTGTTTTGTTTCTTAAATGCCACATATGAGTGAAATCATATGGTATTTGTTCTTCTCTGACTGACTCGTTTCATTGCATTTTAAAGTGATTGCTTTGCATCATGTGAAGAGAACCAGTTGTCATGGGTCCAGAACAGAAGGAATGAGACCAGTTGGAGCCATTGTAACAGTGAGTGAGAGATGATGGGGCTTCTGTAAGGTTGATTGGGCCCTGAAAATGGACAAATTAATATATCTCAGAGTTAAATACATGCTTTTTAAAAAAATAATGAGAATTGAGGATTTTCTTTATCTTTTTTTTTAAAGATTTTTTTTATTTATTTGAGAAAGAGAACAAGAGAGAAAAAGCAATAGCTGGTTGAGGGGCCTCGGGAGAAGCAGATTCCTTACTGAACAGGGAGCCTGATGCAGGGCTCTATCCAGGGACTCTGGGATCATGACCTGAGCTGAAGGCAGTTGCCTAACAAATTGAGCCACCCCGGTGCACCAAGAATTGAGTATTTTTTTTTTTTTAAATAAAGATTTTATTTATTTATTTATTTATTTATTCTTTTTTTAAGATTTTATTTATTTATTTGACAGACAGAGATCAGAGTAGGCAGAGAGGCAGGCAGGGGGCGGGGGGGTCGGGGGAGAAGCAGGCTCCCTGCCGAGCAGAGAGCCCGATGCGGGGCTCTATCCCAGGACCTGAGATCATGACTGGAGCTGAATTCAGAGGCTTTAACCCACTGAGCCACCCAGGCACCCCAAGAATTGAGTATTTTAATGTTGATGTTGCCCCTAAGAAAGGCACTAATGTTATGGAAAAAAAAAATGCCTAACTTCCACGTAAATGCATAGAACTGACACATAATTTTTATGTATTTTTTATTGAATTCTCATGCCTAGGCAGAAGAGAACACCTACACCAGCCATAACCATTGGAGCTTTGAAACAGTGACTGATTCTTCTGCCAGGCAAACTCCTGTTCTCTGTGATTAGCAGAGGCTGAGTCACACAGGCAACAAGCCTGTTTATATACAGTTGTCCTAAAATAGGCTGGATGGTAGAAGGAGGGGAAAGGTGGAACTCATATTCCCAAGTCGTTCTTACTAATTTCCTTTTGGGTACATTGGGTGCACAGGGATCTATTATCAAAGATGTGTCAGCTTTCTTGGGCGGCTGTAGTGAATGGATTCTGTGTGTACATGTGTGTATCTCACTACTTTAATAACCCATATATCACCATAGCTAACTACAAACAAAACAAGCCCACAGAAATTCCATCAGTGAAAAAGTTTTGAGTGACATGGTTTCATTTGGTGACATAAGTACCTCCCTCTGTCATAGCAAACTTTATATGCATCTTCATTGTCTGGCAGCCAATAAGACAGGTTTGACGTAAATAACTTGGTAAATTCACTCTACAGAAGCTATAGTCTATAAGGCAGAATCTGGGCCTGTACTCTGGGTGAAGAATTTATCACATAAAACAGCATTCTTTGATATGAACCTCATAAGGGAAAGGGAAACCCAGTACTCTGCTTCACCTCAAGCTTTAACCCCATTTCCTCTCCAGAGGCTACACGCTGGGGCTTGCTTGGCTGGTTGAAATGTTGGCAGAGGGGGTGAAGGGGGAGTGCTACCTGAGACCAGAACAAAAATCTGGGGTCAGCTCAGCTCAGCTCTCATTTTTCCACAGGGCAAAGCAGTCAATGTGTTTGTTTACTTACTTACTAACAAACACATGACGTTTTGTTAGAGGGGAATGAAAGGAAAATAAGTAATACATAAACTATAGTTTATACATACTTATATATTAATGACTGAACTGTAAGGTAATTTGTTTCACGAGATTTTAAACATATCAGTAAGGCTAGTCCAGGATATAGAAGATGCTCCCCCCCACCAAAATTATTCAAAATTGGTGTTAATTGTTGAGGAAATGCTAGTAAAAGTTTCACAATTTCAGGAGCATGGAAAAAATCAAAATTCTACCTTCTTACAGCCCCTCCTCTCAAAGCAACCACTGTTACATGGGGTTCCCATCCTTTCGGATTGTTTCCAAGCACACACAGATTTATGTGTAATAGGTAACATAGTACTAACACAAAGCAGAAAGCACAGATCTTTTTTTTTTTCAAGCAGGGATTCTACTAAACATACTATTCTGTGAACTGCCTTTTTACTCGCTAGATACTGTACATAAAGAGCTGCCTCATGCTTTTTAATGGATGCTTATTAGTTTGCCAGTCTCCGATTGGTAAACATTTAGAAAGTTACATTCAGTTAAGAAGTTTTCTGTGTAATGGTAGGATTCTTTCTGTGTGAGAATGGAATGTATTTATGCTATGGGATGATTTTTATCTAAATGCTTATAAACCACCTATGGATATGAACTGAGAACCATTTGAATTTATGGAAAACAGGCCCTGAGGCTTTACAGAATTCATCCAAGGTTGGAGAGCACTGAGTGGTCTGCCTTCTCAGCCTGGGGTCTTTTTTTTTTGAGCCAGCGAAGCCACTGTCCCGTGGGGGACTGGAAGGGCACCGAGAGGGGGAAGAAGCTTTCAGCAGAGAAAATAATACAAGGAAAGGAGGCAGGAAAGTGACACAACGGGCAAGGGAAGGAGGAAGGACAAAGGGAGTCGGTGACCTTGCCAGCAGCCCTCGAAGAGAAAAGAGAGACCACAGGAGGGACTAAGGAACTGTTTGGAGATCCTTGGAGCCATTTTTTTCAAAGGATATTCTGTTGCCAAAATAAAATTTAAGGGAGAAGCCAGAAAGCATTCACATAGGAAGGACATTGTGAAATTTTGATTAAGTCCTGGCAGATGACTCAAAGAACATTGCTGTGACTCAGATTGGAATAAAAAAGCATGATGCAAGCTTGAGGAGGGGAATGGTTTTCATGAGGTTATTTTGGGGCTCATGCATACCAGTGATGAAGGTTATAAAAACGATGTATGTTGCCTCTCGGCAAAATTGCAGTGGAGCTGCCAACCCTGTCTGGGTCCCCACTCCCTCATCCTCAACTTTCTCCTACCTTGGATGGCATCCTCCCCCTTCTGGTGCCCTGAGTCACTGTGGCAGCTCCCCAATTTCTATAGTGTGGAGGCGAGCTTAGGGGCAGCTATTTAAGAATGCTATAAAGCAAGACAAATAGCAAAATTCCCAAAAGATGTGTTTATCCACAGTCTACATTATATGAAGAGCAAGTTAATTGGCCATCTCAAACAATATTTCTCTTACTCTGTAGGAGGTGTTTTGGGGGATTGGAGAAAGTGAAATCCTGCCCAGGCCATACACTTAATCCTTTGTACTGATGGCCATGGTCCTCATGTTCTCTCTGCTTCTTCCTTTTCAAAATCTGCTCTGAGGACCGGTGAGGACGAACTCAGATAAGGCACTTCTGGATTGTAAGCTCAGCTGCTGCAAAGACTGGGTCTATCACATGAGTCAGGGAACAAGACTTAACCCAAACCCTATTTGGGGCGCATGTTAGTTGGTGGAGTATTCTGGAAGAGAAGCTGGTCCTCACAGCCTCCTGATGTTTGTCTACCTCTCCGTCTGCTCCCCAGACAAGGCCAAATGACAGTCCAGGGATTCAGCTGATGCTTTTAGGATAAGGAGAAATTACACTGTCATTGATCAAATAAATAAAATATTGGGTAGCTTCTCAAGTATGTTAAGATATATGAATGAAGATATCTTCATTGTGAGTGAAATGTGCTATTTTAAATACACTGAGTCCTTTTCCTAGGCTCAAGCCTGACAAGGACATGGCTCTGGTGAAGAGTTCTGCAGGGGCTGAATACAAGGGTTGCCCTCAGGGAGTTCATAAGAGGATGTTAAAGTGGAAGTTTTAACCTAGTGGTTGATGTTCCAGGGAATTTTATTCCTCACTGCCCTCCTTAAGGGGAGGAGGCAGATTAACCAGAGACTGTAGGAAACAGAAACTACTCTAGATATTTTAATCAAAATGAGGTTCATTTCAAGGGATTTGGTGGTCTGAAAGTTTTAGAAGGGCTGGAGGAGCAGACTTCAGGCTTGGCCGACAGAGGCTGACATTTAGGGCAGACCCACTGAATGTGCCCCAGGCAAGCTGTCACTCTGGCCACTCTCCAGAGATGCGGAGTCAGGAAGCTAACCCTAGAACTTGAAACCATGACGTCAGGCTCATACCACTGGAGCTGTGATCCAGAGAGAAGAAGACATCTGCCATGGACTGATGCAGCTGCTTCTTAGTGTCCGTGAAGCTAATGAGTGGACCCTGGATCATGGATGCCGAAAAGTACTATGTCTATCTCCGTGGTTTTCTTGGCAGGGAGAAGGTCCCTTCCCCCACCTGCCTGTTCCATTCTGCCTTCTAAGTCTTGTTCAAGTGCCTTTGGTTGACAGACGCCGATTTGTATCCAGAACCCTAACTGCAGGCGAATCTGAACGTGATGATTTTCAATTTTTCAGTGTAGGAAAGTAGAGAAGACAAGAAATTGGAGTCGATGCTAGGGACCATTTCACCATATCTGCTATAGAAGGGAAGACTAGGGTGGCAGTGGCATCAGGGGCGTGACTCCCATTTCCTTTAGGTCCAGGGAGATGAGCTTCAGAGACACCACTTGGAGATCTAGCAATGTGTCCTTGACACTTTGCAGTTTAGGAGGGGGGAGGGGCAGGGAATTCTGACCCCTGTCTGGGGAACCTAAGATTGACAGATGCTCTGACTGCAGGGGCTGAGGTGATTAGAGCTACATTGTGACTGGCCTCTTCTCTCAGAGCTGGGGATTCGAAAGGAAGAAAGTAAAAGGAATCACGAAGGTTTCCAATAGACATACAATGGCCTCCACAGGTGGTATGGAATGACTCCAGTCTGTGCAAGTCGTTGTCTGAAGTGGAGGAGAGGCTGTAGCAGGAGGAGAGTGGAGATGGGCTTTGAATTCTTAGGAGTTAAGCAAAGAGCTGTAAGCATGGAGCAGGAGGAGATTGGAACAACCCTATTAAGAAGGACTCCCAAGAATTGACAGACTTTCACCCTAAGGGAAGGAATCGGGTTTTATACTCTGCCAGCCCTGCTGGGTGTGCTGAAGGCTCAAATCAGCTTCAGACAAGTACAAATGGTCCTGCTGCCTTGAATCTCCTCTCTCCCTATATTCATGGGTCAGAAACTAAGTACAGGAAGGGGAGGAGGAGGAATTGCAAGATGGTGAAAGTGGAGAAATGGACTGAATTGCATCTCCTCATCTTCAATTCCAATGTTGAAGGCCGAAGCCCTAACCCCCAGCGTAGCTGAATTTAAGACAGGGCCATTAAGGAAGTAACTAAGGATAAATGAAGCATAAGGATAGAGCCCTGATCCGATAGGATTAATGCCCTTATCAGAAGAGACACCAGAGAAATCTCTCTATCCATCTCATTAGGACACAGCTAGAAGGCAATTGTCTGCAAGCCAGGAAGTCAGTCCTCACAAGGAACTGAAATGGCCAGCTCTTTGATCTTGGACTTCTCCGCCTCCAGAATTATGAGAAATAGATTTCTGTTCTAGAAACTATCTAGTCAACAGTGTTTTGTTGGAGGTAGCCTGAACACACTAACACCAAGCCCTTTCTCCATCTAATTGTAACCTACAAGCTAGAGGAAGACTCTCAACTTTAAAATGAGTTTGGAGCTTCAGTAATTATATAGACCTGGGCTTTTTGCTTGTTTAATTGAAACCACAACTTGTTACATATTCCCAGAGTGAACAGAAAATCATGGGGTTGTTTCAGATTTTTCCTAGGGACTAGAGAAGAAATAGCCTGAAGACTGAATTTAAGGAGACAGTGAGGACAGAAAAGAAAGCTGTTTGGTGAGTCCATCTTAAGAATTATTCTTGTTCAACATATTGATTATAAATTAGCCTCAAAATCAATACATAATGGTTCATAGTCAAGATAACCTACATATCCTTAAGGAGATGGAATGATTACTGGCCTCTTAGAAAGGACAGTACCTGGCTGAGTGTACCAGTCAGAGCTGGATCAGCTCACCATGGAAACAAAGACAAAGAGAGTGGGCGAGCAGGCTGAGGTGTTGAAACCTATCCAAGTCCAGCACAAGGGATGGGCCTGTTGGCCTAACTGCCTGAAATGCTTCCATTTCCATAGCAAACAGTCCCTCTAGTGGGTGAGAGGGCATCCATCTTTCTAAGTAGAGAGATGCTCCTTAGGGTTGATTAATTACCATTGTTGTGATTCCATTATCACCTTTGGGTAAATCAGCTCACTATGTAACAAGTTGAGAGGAGAGAAAATGCTAGGAGTTGAAGGGAGTGTTGGGGTAAGGAGGAAGAGAGATGGTACAGTGGGGGAAGCCCAAGATTATTTCAGTCTCACAGTTGTATTTCTCATTAAAAATGTACACAGTAGACACACTGGTACTGCTGATTATACTTGGGCTTCCCATGGCTGGGTTCAAGAGCAGGATGTACCGACTTGCTAACACAAGTTTTTGAATCTTCTGGATGACTTGATAATTCATGGTAAATTCATGGATTGTCACTCTGGTTTGTGTATATCAGTCCCAGTGAGTTTGGTTAATGTGAGTCTGTCCCTGCAGGAGGAGTTTTTTCTCAGTGTCTGCCAAATATCAATCAACTGGTCAAGCAATAGATTGATAAAATTTCTAGTTTTAAATCTGATACCCACGTACTAGTAAATTATCAAGATAAATACTTTATTGTGAATCTCTTGGCAGCTAGCTTGCTGTACTTCTGGAAATATGCATTGTCAACTGCTTTTCCATTTTCAAATGTACCAAAGGTTTACATAAACAGAGGGAGAACTCAAGCTTGTGAGCCCTCTAGGAATCCATGTGGATCATGGCATTTAAGCTGGAGTTGTTTAATGAATCACAATATAATTTCCTCTACTGTTCATGACTGTTTTGTTGCTGAAAATGTTTGCCAAGCAGTCTTACAACTTCTTACTTTAATTTATTCAAGCATTTGGCATATGATAGGTAAACTGCCTCAGGTGTTCAGCACAGAGACCAGCTATAATCGAGGTGGAAATAACAATTGTGTAAATAGTCTGACAAGGAAATGTACTTTCTTCCCAGGTACTGAAAGCCAGATCAAGGAGAGTATATCCATTAGCCACCCCTAGTCTGGCTTCTTCAGCCACTCTGGCCCTTTTCCCAAGCAGGATAATTCTCATTACTAAAATAGAACAGCTCTAAAGCAAGCAGGCCACATGATGTTTAGATGGGGTGAGGACCCGTGGCAAACATTTCTGACCTTCTACCAATGTGAAACCAGAGTAGGTTAATGTCCTCTTTGCAGGAAGAAACCAAATCTAATGGGTCACAGAGAATCCAGATTTTGATGAGAAAAGTTGACCCTGATAAAAGCAAAAAATATGGCCTCTTTCACCACTTGTCTGTAAATCGTGTAATTGACTAAACAAAATGAAACCGTTCTTTCAGGCATAAGAGTCAGCATTTCAGAGAAGTCTGTTTGTTTAATGTTAGATTTTTGAAGATGTTGACTACATTCTCAAAATTTGGTATACCCCCTAAAGGAAATCAACACACTCTTTAAAGTCTAATTGTGGTTTAGACTGCTCAGTTGCCAAGCAAGGGACAATGTAATGTGTTTGGACCCCCTCTCCTATGTGATTTCTAGAATTTTACCAGAAATGAACAAATGCATAGCAAAGTAGGGTGGGTTTATAAGTTTAAAAGTCAATAAAGCTAAAGATAGAAATTAGCAAAGTGGAAATAAAGAACAATTCTCTAATTTACATACCATAAAATTTACCCATTGGGAGTGTTCAATTATTTTTCACCAAATGGCAGTTGTACAACCATTATCATACCCAGTTTTGGAACTTTTCTATTGCCTCAGAAAGTTCTCTTCTGCCCATTTGCAGTAAATCTTCACTCTAGCCCTAAGGCTAAGACACTAACCTAATTTCTGTCTTTATAGATTTCTTATAAATGGAATACAATATGTACTCTTTTGTACATTTAGCTTCTTTCAGTCCGCCTGATGTTTGGCTGTTAGGAACAACACTGTGATGAACATTCTGTACAAATCTCTGTAGATATTTGATTTTTCTATCTCTTGGACAGATGCTTCAGAGTAGGATTGCTAATTATGTGGTAAGGTTATGTTTAACTTTTTAAGAAGCTACCAAACCATTTCCCAAAGTGGCTTTGCCACTTTACATGCCCATGAGCAAAGCATGAAGGTTATTTCTCCATGTCCCCTCCAACACTTCTTATTGTCTATCTTGATTTTAGCCATTCTGATGAGCATGAAGAGGTAAGTCATTGTTCTTTTAATTTGCATTTCTCTAATGAGTAATTACATGAACACCTTTTCATATGTTTTTAAATGTTGCTATATTTTCTTTGGTGAAATATTCACTTAAATATTTTGTTTATATTTTATTGGGTTATTTATCTTATTTTTTTTTAAGATTTTATTTATTCATCAGAGAGAGAGAGAGGGAGAGAGAGTGAGCACAGGCAGACAGAATGGCAGGCAGAGGCAGAGGGAGAAGCAGGCTCCCCGCCGAGCAAGGAGCCGGATGTGGGACTCAATCCCAGGACGCTGGGATCATGACCTGAGCCGAAGGCAGCTGCTTAACCAACTGAGCCACCCAGGCGTCCCGGGTTATTTATCTTATTATTGAGTTCTGAGAGTTCTTTATATATTTTGGATATAAGTCTTTTTTTTATAGATATGATTTGCAATTATTTTCTCCTAGTCTGTGACTTGTTTTTTGTTTTCTTGGTAGGGTCTTTTGAGGAACAAAAGTTTTTTAATTTTGATAAAGTCCAATGTACCAGTAGTTTTATTTTGTGGATCATCTTTTGGTGAGATTGGCTTTTTCTTCCTTTTCTTTCTTTCTTAGGGGAGGGCATTCTACTATAAACTGCTTCATGGGAACATATATTCTCCTCTGTTCCCTTTGCTATATCCCTAAAGTTGTGCAAGAGTAGTCTACTGTAGGAAAATAACGATAGGGAAAAGTTCTCAATGTTACAATCTCTAAAAGATTGTATAAAGAATGGAGAAAAATGAGCCTGCATGAGATGAAGTGGGAACAGAACCTAAAACACAGCATGGAAGCTACAATTAGACAAATGATGCAGTAAACCCAACATTAAATTAATATTCACAATAGGGTGGAAAATAGGAGGGAAGAAGTGGCTACCATTTAACACTATTGATTCTTTCTGGCAATTATAAAAGGAAAAGCAGAGGCCTCTGGGGGGACCTTGACTCAAGGTGGACCATGGGAGGGGCTGGTGATGGCTTCCTCTCCATCATTCTCTTATCTCTCTTCTGGTGATATAGATTGAGTGACTTAGGAGAGTGTCAAAGAGAGGAGAGAGAACAGCACACTCAGCCAATAACATACATAGAAAATAATGACGTGGAAATGTTGGAGTTGGAAAACTCAGTCTTATATCCTGGCTTTGCCCTCAGCTAGCTAAGTCACGTCAGGCCAGATACTTGATCTCAGAGTGTTAGTTTCTTCCCCTGAAAAATGGGAACAATAATTCCACATCACAGAGGGGTGTGAGGATCAAGGGTGTGTGTTGGGGGTGGGGGGGATACTTCTGAATGTGCCTATAGCACAGTAGGACCCCAGTAGACTCTACCACAAGGACCCAGAGAAGTTCTGGGGCAAGGTATACTCAGGTGTGGGAAGTGTGCTGGCATTAGGTCCTGGAAGGTCAGAGAAGAAAACAGCCATTCGAGGCAAAAGTCTACACTCCTGCTATCAACCTATTGAGACACTAAGAGCAGGAATTCGGTGTTTTCAGCAATCTGATTCGAGGAGTGGAATATAGAAAAGGCTCGCTGGGAGAAAGAAGCCCCGTAGTTTTTGTTGTTTTTATCTCAAGTTATTAGAGGTATAGCAGATCTTAGACTCTAATTGAAAGATAAATGATACTGGAGAACAAATGGGAGGGGAAGAGATTAGTTGAAATCTAAGCACTGTCATTGAAAAAGAAAAAAAGCAGGAAGAAATTTTCTCATCAGTTAAATGAACGGGTTGGTGTAGCTAACCTCTGAGACCATTTCTTGTTTATGATTCTATCATGAGGAAAAGCTTTGCAGAGAAGCAAGACTGTACTTACCAGAAGGAGAGTTTCCAGAGAGATTTTAAGGTGGTTGATAAGATAGAGTTGCCCAAAAAATTCCCTAAAGAGGGAAAGGATTTTGAGTAAAACAAGAAAGCAGAAATAAAGAATTTCTACCTTAAGACACATGCCAACGTTTAAAAATTACTATATAGAAAACACTGAGGCCAAATATAATTCCATATGTAGAATCTTTTTTGTATAAAAATTTAGGAAAAGTTGGTATTTTGGAATGTGACTCTGGGGATGGGTAACTTTCAGATTGCAATGTTAGACATAGCAATTAAATTTGGAAAGGCCTGGAGATTTGCAAATGGGTTATGTGAATCAGGAAGACAATTGAACGACAGCTCATTTAAAGGGTCTAGACCTGCACCTGGGCTTGAAGGAGTACCGTGGCCCACATATGTCACAATTAAATAGATCGACATTGAAAAGAGTATTTCCAGAGACTGGAAATTTGCCCCTAATTCTCTAGGTGGGCAAATCTGGTTGCCAGCACCCAGCCACTTAGACCCACCAGGCAGATTTATTTGTGTCATATATAATGGCTGTGACAGAGTTTTAAAATATATGCTTCAACATTTAAATATGATGTTCTATAAAAATATAACTACTAAAATAACCTAGTCCTCACACCTGTGCTGAAGAGTTCTCATTCTTCCCTCTGTGTCTTTTCTTCACTCTTCACCGCTCTGCTCTCTGTTTGGACTGCGTCACAGGGCCCTTTGCCTCCTAGGTCCCTGCAGGGACCCTGGCAAATACCATACCCCAGTGCTAGGTGTTGGGGAAGAAACCTGATTAAGTTTACAAACCTCAGGAGAATGGGGGTTTTGTGTGGGTGAGTATGCGTGTGTGCATGTGTGTATGTGTTTAACTACAATAGCAGCATATGCTGATTTTGAAAAGTTTCTGTATATATCAAACTACATAGAGGAAAAATTGAGAGGCATCTTTTCCTCTTAAATCAGAAGTTCCTAAAAGTACATCCAAATAACCTATGTAGTTCTATTTCATAATTTTCTACACTGACTCTATTCTTAGCCTTTATACTGTGGTACTCACAGAACTTGGTCTTATGCTCACAGCTGAAACACAAGTGACGGGAATGCTGACTTTGAACAATACTGTCTCCTTAAGATACGCCCTCTCTCATTATCTCTATTCTCCTCTTTTCAAGGAATAACCATTTAATTATGACAACCTTGCTAACTATAATCTTACGGTATTTTTTTTTTTTCTGAACAATGTAAAGGTATTTTTGAGTAAAAGAAATATTTTTTAAATTAAAAATAGTACATCACTGGGACGCCTGGGTGGCTCAGTCAGTTAATCATCTGCCTTCTGGGATCAAGTCCCACGTGCATCAGGCTTCCTGCTCAGCGGCGAACGTGCTTCTCCCTCTCCCTCTGCCCCTCCCCCCTCTTTGTGGTCTCTCACTCTCTGTGTGTCAAATAAATAAATAAAATCTTAAAAAAAAATAGTACATCATTATGAACACCTTAAGCAAAAACAAGTAAAAATGTAAATGTGTTCCATTCCCCTCCCAATCCTTACCCCCAAACCACCTCCATTCCATACTCAGGGATGACCATTGCTTAAACATATTTTGAAAATGTCTGAATAAGCAGAACACATTATCTTAAGATGTTTTTAAGATATGAAAAAAAAGTCAGAGAAAGAGAATTAGTTTGTATCTTGTTCATACACAAAATGGGCTCAAGGTGAGAACAAAGCCTACAAAGGGGGAAGCAAAAAGACTAAGAGACAAGGCTAAAACAAAACAAAACAAAACAAAAACCCACAACATTCTGGGAGAAAAGTGTACCCCTAGAGAGGAATTCAGTTTGTTGGAGGGAAATGAAGAAGAGATTCAGTTTTACCAAGTTTTAAGAATTGAAACTTCCAGGGAGAAGTAGAGATAGAGTGTGGTTCACAGAGCATGGGAAACAGCTCACTCAAGGGAATGTGGAGGGCTCCAGCCGAAGCGTGACAGGGTCCCTCAGGGCTGTCAGTAAGATGAACAGAGGAGACAACATCTGATTGCTAGACACTCAGTTTTAAGGCCTTGGGCACAACCCTTTTGGCACAGAGGCAAAGGGATGATAGAATGGACAAAAAAGGGCTGGTAATAAGAAAATATTAAGCAGACAACAGTCTGATATTAATGGCCCCATTGGTATATTGACATTTTTAACAGAAGATTTGTAATTAGGAAGTGTGGCTAAGAAACTAAAGAGTGAGATTTAGTACCAAGTAGGGTACAAGTGAAAATCTTTCTGTTTTTTGTTTATGGCTATGACTGCTTATAGAGCCCACTGCTGATTCGCAACCAGACTTGGAATTTCTTTTTTCTCCCCAAAATAGTCACCATGTTTTTGGGAGATCACTGTGTTGAGATTAGACCCCTAAGGGCATTTTGCGTGAGAAAACGTTTGAAAATAAGATCCCGCACAAGCTTTCAGAGGGCTAATTGTGGGCTTGAGCCCATTTAGGAAAGAGAGAAAAATCCTCCCTAAGGGGAAGTGGGAAGAAAAATGAGGAACAAAACTGCAAGAAAGAGGTAGGCTAGAGATGTTTATGCTTGGTAACTTTGTATTATCGGTTTCTGAGTGTGGTATGAAAAAAAAATTAATAGACAATGATTGAACAGGAAGTTATAAAGTGGAGGGAAATGAATGAATTCTCCAATGTAGGGTTAAACTATGTTTGTTATTATTATTATTATTAAACACTTATTATTCATTGAGCTAGGTTTTTTAGGTATAGGTGTTATTAAGATAAGAGAGTTGTTGTCCAGGAAGACATAAGGCTTGCCTCGTTACTTATTTTTTAAAACCGCCTTTGTAGCACTTTTCCCACTAGAGGATGTTGATCATTAGGTTCATATCTGGCTTTGCAAGCCAATTTCCCCTAATTATTGAGTAGATGGATGTCTAACTGTTGAGCCTCAAGACCAGAATGGAGGACTGTAGAGCAAGCATTTCTTCAAGGGAGCAGATCCCAGCCAGTGAGTAGCAGAGGGAGTGTTTAATAGCGTGGCAGTAAATAAAGGAGTAACACTAACTGTTTCTACCTCCAGTCCTCAATAGCTGTCCAAACCCAGAGCCTCAAAATGGCAGTCACTGATTTACCCCTTCAAAATCACATACTTAGCCACACGATTTTAAAAAAGAAAGAAAGTCCTAATTGCATTTAAGTAAGTTGAATATCAAGAACCCTGGATATGGGTAGAATTCCTTTGATTGTAAGGCACAACGTGGTCATGTGCTAATGGGAAAAAAAAAAAAAATCCACATGCTGAGATCCAGGGAAGCTGATCAGCTGGCCATGGGAAAGGTGAGAACCAAGTCAGCTTTGGACACTGGCTATGTTCTCCCCTCTCCTTTCCTGTTCTCCTCATCCTTTCCTCCTCCTTCTTTCCCCCCTTTCCCTTCCCCTTCTCCCCTCTTCTTTTCTTGGCAACTTTATTCTTTCCTCTATCTACTCAGCTGACACAAAATTACTTCATCTGGATAGCCTGCCTTCTTTCCCTCAAACCTTCACTTTTGCATATGCTGCGTCTTCACCCTGGACGGTTGTCCCTTCTCTTGGCAGCTTGGTTGGATCCTGTCTGCCTCTTCAGAGTGTTCTCAGGTGCAGCCTTCTCCAAGCAGCTGCCTTTGATCCCCTGAGGCTGGGTAGATGCCCACCTTCCAGGTCCACCCATGCTAACTGTTCTGTCTTATGGCTTTCCACTCTGTATTGTATTTCCCTGACCACTTTGCCTTTCTTCCACCGCACTGAGAGCTCCTTGAAGGCAGAAACTGTCCTTTGTTCCCGTAGAGCTTTACCCTCTGGAAACCTCTGTGAATGGCATGCCCTGGGGTTATGCCGTGCCCCTTTGACCAGAAGCTCAGTAAGTACTCCTTGAATAGATGAATGGGAGGATAAATGTATCTGCTGCTCACACTTCAGGATTATACATCAATTGTTTGTATTCTCCCAGCACTTGGTATTCCCACTGTTGTCTTCCTCATCGTGGCATGCATCAGATTTACTTGTGCTTGGGGTTCAAGCCTAGTAATTTTATAGTGCAATTCAGGACAGGTCTAGAACTACGTACAATTGTGCTGACACCAATAGAGAAAGACACTGACTCACCTCTTGGATTCCCTGACTCAGAATTCCAGCTGGAAAAAAAGAGCACACGTGTAGGGAGATGGCTCAAGACAAGCGGCTTTATCCACTTCTAGAAGCCAAGGTTTACTTTGGATATCAAATGACTGAACTGGTTGGTACTCCTCTCGAAACTTCCATTCCCAACCAGAGAAATTCATGGTGTGTAAAGAAAATAATGGTTTGTGATTTGTATTTTTGTGATTTTAAGATTATTCCCTGGAGGCACCTCTGTGTTCATTTTCTTACCAGGCTTATAAAAACTCTTGTTTTGCTTCTTTTGCTAGATTGTAGAAATCGGTTTTAATACTTCTGACTTGACTGCAGCATAGTCTGCACTACACATTAGCCTTGTCTTTAATCCAAAAATTACAGTTTTAATTTTACAGTTTCTGGCTGCCCTGAGAGTCGTTACTGCCCATAATCAAGGCTCATACTCACCTGTAAAAAGAGGGTATAAAGTTGATTTGAACCCTAAAGTATTTCACAGCCTAGTATAAATAACACTATTCAAGCTCTTTTCCGTAAGCAGCAGATTGTACTGCTGATTTATAGGTGTCATAGTCCCAGTAGGGCTTATCGTGATTTCTTGGGATTTCAACATCAAGAAGAATCATGTTCTGTTTCTAATTAGAAGCAAAAAGAGATAAACTGCATTTTTTTTTTTTTTTTTTTTTTTAATGAGAAAGTGGGATTTCCCTCCCAAAGCTCATGGGGAAATTTTTGGCTTACTTGATTTTGCTGCCACAACCACGGAGGTCAGAATGTCCTTAAGTATAAGAAACTGTTTCGAACTCTGTGCTTGAGTATTAATTTCTGTCACAGCTAGTTTCAGTGCCCTTGTGTCCATAGTTAGGTTTCACTCTCAAGCATCTTTTACTCAATATAAGTAAGTACCCCAAAAAATCTCCATAGTAACCTGAGGGACATTCCTTACAGATAAGCATAAGAGGAGTTTCCAAGAAGCAAGTGATGTTCTGGGATGGGAAGGTCAAAGAGAGAAGCAGGTCAGTCTCAATTAAAAATAGCCACTTAAACAGTAAGACTCTAATAGGGGTAAGTGCAAGGAATTTTGCTTTTATGGAGCCATGTAGATGTCTACTAAATATTTTGTTTCATTAATTTCAACTCCACTTTTTGGTTTCTGGGACATTTTGGATTAGGAGAAGCTGAAAGGAGGTAGCTTACAAGTAAATGATTTCCTTCTGCTGTATAAATAACCGAACTGGTGGTGTGTTGGCTGATGGCCATACCCGTTCATGAAGCTCCAAGCCAAGATTTGTTCTTTCCTGGGTTGAGATTTTTCCAGATTTTTTAAGATTTTTTTTCCACATTTAGGAGCAATTGCATTCTTCCCTCATGAAGGCTTGAGCAATCAAAGGAGGAATGGAAAAGGAGGAAGCTTCTCTGTTAACAAGGTCACTAAATATTTCATTCCAGAAAGCCAACTGGCACTTGCTCAGCCATTCAGAGTTGAAAGGCCACAGAACACCTGGATCAGGTGTTTCCTTCCTTATCTTAAGGGTATAGTTGCCACATACTTGGATAGTATCAAACATGAACTGACCAAGCAGCCTCCCAAATCTCCCTGAAAATCACATGTCAGGCATCAGGTGAGGCCAAAAATACTTTTTCTAGGCAAAAACATCTGCCCCACTTTCCAGTCCCTGATGCCTACAATACCACCAGTAAAGTTTTTATTGCTATATTAAAGAACTGGGTTTATAAGCCAGAAGTTTGGGATTGTGTCTTTGGGTTATTGTGGCAGTCACTTAACCTCTTGGATCCTATTTCTCATCTAAGCAATTGGATTAATAATGCTGTCTTTTAGGCTGTGAAGATTAAATGAGATATTAGCTGTTGTCAAATTTTGGTGCATAAGGAAGTTATCTTGTGTTTTGGTTAAAAATGTAGATTTTGGTCTTCCTTCAGAAGATAATGTTCATTTACTTATTTTTATAAATGTAAAGACTTGTATAAGAGTTAGCAATTGTTCTTGTTATCCTGGGCATTCCTGGAATGGTTAACACTTTGAATGGTAATCAGCCTATTACACATCAGGAAAGGGAATAGAGTTAAAGAAATTGATATCCATTGAATATCCAATATGGTGTAGGCCTATTACCCACATTATTTACTTATATGAGATAGGGATTATGATTCCCCTTTTACAGATGAGGAATGGAGGCTGAGAGAGGGAAGATTCTGGTTCAGCCTCAAAGGGCAGGGTTTGTGGGCCTGCCTCCAAAGTCAAGGCTCGTCCCACTATAGCAAAATTAATTCACTGATAGATAGATAGATAGATAGATAGATAGATCTAGATAGATCACTAATAGATATGGATCATTTCTTCTAGGATTTTAGAAGAGGAAAGATACAAATAACAAGTCCTCAAAGTGTGACTTCCAGAACAATATGTTTAGCATCATCCTGTGAACTTGTTAGAAATGTGAATGCTTGGGCCCTATTTCACACTTCTGGATCAGAAACTGAGCCTGAGCATGGTTACACAACATGCCCAAGATTACACAAAACTCCAACTAGTCCTCTCCACTCTCTTTTTATGACCTTTGGATAAACCCTCCAATGAATACATCCACTCTTCTTGTAGGTTGAAGAAACTTGGGGGTCACAATTCTTATTGCATCCCAGTCCTGATGATCTCACCCTGGTTTTCCAGCAGCCATTCACGAATTTGCGTGTCATCCTTGCGCAGGGGCCATGCTAATCTTCTCTGTATCGTTCCAATTTTAGTATATGTGCTGCCGAAGTGAGCACTCCAGCAGCCATTCACACATCCACCCAACATCATTGGTTCCTTGGGTGCTAGACATGCAAGCATGAAGGGGCTCCCACCTGATGTTCTCATCGATGGGTGAAGAAAGAAAAGCTAATATTTACTGTGCAGGATGCTTTCAGAGAGACTAGGTATATCAAACTTTACCTGAGGATGTCAGGAAATGGTTATAATGGCTAACATTTATTGAGCACTTACCACATGCCAGGAACTGCTCTAATTTTTTTTTTATACTTATTTAATCATCTCAACAATCCCCTGAGGGAGGGACTATTATTATACCATCTCACTGATGAGAAAACAGTCACAGAGATGTTATATAACTGCCCCCCAAGGCCCACAGTCAGTGTAAGCTAAACATTTCCATTATGTTTTTTCTAAAAATTCAGTTTTGTGGGACCTTGACATGCTTTAAAAAAAATTAGTTAATTAAATTTTTTAAATGATTTTATTTATTTAATTATTTGAGAGAGACAGAGAGAGCAAGAGCGAAAGAGCAGACACAAGCAAGCATGGGCAGAGGGAGAGGGAGAGGAAGGCTCCTTACTGAGCAGATAGCCTGACGTGGGGCTTGATCCCAGGACCTAAGCAAAAGGCCGACACTTAATGGACTGAACCACTTAGGCACCCCTAACTTATTTATTTTAGAGAGAAAGAGAACATGAGCAGGGGAAGGAGCAGAGGAAGCAGGAGAGAGAATCCCAAGCAGATTCTCCATGAAGCATGGAGTCTGATGCTATGCGGGGCTCGATCCCATGACCCCAACCTCATGACCAGAGCTGAAAGCAAGAAGCAGATGCTTTACCAATTGAGACACCCTGGCACGCCAACTTTACATGAGTCTGAGGAGCTGTTTGTTACAGCTACTGTTTCAGTATGTGGTAGCTAGGGTATTGTCTATGGGGAAAGAACAAAGTATGAAGTACCTGAGGAAGCTGCTTTGATCTTTAACAGTGTGGTTGGCTCATCCTTGAAAGCAATACTGGGCAGAAGAGAGTTAACTTTGTTTAGACATGTCATTTTCAAAACTGATAACTCACCTCATTTAGGTGCTGTTGTGCTTAGATTAACTTTTCACTCCCTGCCCCCCAGCCTTTCCACTGGGAGAAGCCCCATTTTATCTTTAGTCAGCTGGTTTGCTCTCCAGTGTGTGAGAGTGGTCACATGGGGGACCAATGTAGATGGCTCAAATTACCCATCACTGCCACTAGAAAAATATCCCAAACCAAGATCTACAGGCTCTGATTTCCTGGTGTCATTTATCTGAAAAGCAGTATCATCTCATTGATCCTATAGAAATCTCCAGAGAGGGGCCTAAGTGTGCAAGATGAACAAGAATCCAAATTTAACATGGGTGAGGACTGTGAGAAAGAGGACCTGAGAGACATTTCAGAAATAGGTTGGTTTGGGGGACGCCTGGGTGGCTCAGTTGGTTAAGCAGCTGCCTTTGGCTCAGGTCATGATCCCAGCATCCTGGGATCGAGTCCCACATCGGGCTCCTTGCTTGTCAGGGAGCCTGCTTCTCCCTCTGCCTCTGCCTGCTATTCTGTCTGCCTGTGCTCGCTCTCTCTCCCTCTCTCTCTCTCTGACAAATAAATAAATAAAATCTTAAAAAAAAAAAAAAGAAATAGGTTGGTTTGGAATGGAGTGTGATTAAGCAAAGAAGATAAGAATGGTCTATCCTAGGAGAAGGTTTGAGATCTGTTCTCACAGAGGAACTCAGGGTAGGAGCTGGAAAAGGGAGTCAGGAGAGTATCAGCTTCTTGGGGGCAGTTTTTACTCTCTTGTCTCTCTTCTCAGGGAACTGGCCTCTGTCATGTGGTTGGGCTCCCAGCCTCTGTGTTTGAACTGCATGACCCTATTCTTTGTTAGGCAAAGCTGATCAGTACAGGGGACCTCTAAGCAAAATGGAGCCAAAAAGATTTCTCTCTGAAGGATTTGGAAGTTTGAACTGAGAAGTGCAGGTACCAGGAGTTCCTGGTGTTGAGTGAGAGGAATGGTTGGGAACTGCCACTAATGCTAATGACTGGATCTGCCTTGGGTTCTGCAGGCTGGTTGTTCAGCTCTTCCTGGGATTTCCTTATTTGTTTGTTACTTACTTACTAATGTTTAGATTAGCTAGGCTTGATTTCTATAATTTGGGATCAGAAGGGCCTAATCTAAGACTTCCAGAAAGCTGGCAAACACCTCTCTAGGCTTCAATGCCATCTTCTCAATTCTGATAGAAGGAAACTAACTTCTTCTAAGTAAGACTGACAGGTTAATTAGCTAGAAATTCAGGCTCCACTGAAGTTTGAGACTACTTAAGAGTGGAAACCAAGGAAAGTGGACTCTCTCTGTCTCTCAGAAATTCGAATTATATCTCAGGGAACAAGATTAAGGACCAACTACAATTGACTCCAGTCAGGAGTTGCTGAGCAGCCCATCAGCTGATGATGGCTAAGGTTTCTAGAACATATTACTGGCTAGTAAGCCAGACTTACTGCATCAGACTATCTAGGACCCAGAAACGCGCATTTTAAATAAGTTCCCTCATCATTTTTTTTGTGATTTTTTTTTGTTACTTATATTATTTGTGTGTGTGTGTGTGTGTGTGTTGTGTGTGTGTATACATATATGTATGTATATTGTTTTATATTATATATTTATGGCACTTAGTTCTTCTTAAACATTTATTCTTGGAATACTAAACAAATTACCACAAACTGGGTAGCTTAAAATGACAGAAATGAATTCTCTCACTGTTCTGAAGCCCCAAGTCCCAAATGCTTGTGTTGGCAGGAGCCCTCTGAAGGCTCTGGGAAAGAATCCTTCTTCGTCTCCTGTAGCTTCCAGTGGTGGCCAGTAATCCTTGGTGTTCCTGGCTTGCCGCTGTGGAAAGCATTTTTCTGAACATTTGTTCTCCTGAATTCTTGAACTTGCAGCCCAGCATTATGCAACTAAAAAAATCCAGCCAGAAATCCCACCGATTCTGCCTTCTGATCCCCCAGTTTAATAGTTGATCTCTCACTGGATGGCCTTTTCATAGGCCTTTTCTTCTCAGCTTTGTATCCCCAAATCTAGCCCAGTGTGAGGCTTGTAGTAGGTGTTCAGTGTGTGTGTGTGTGTGTGTGTGTGTGTGTGTGTGTGTACTTACCAATAACAGAACGAGTACGTGAGTACTCTCTTGGAAATTAACCACATCAGCACCCTCAGCGTGACATAAACTCAAAAGTAAGACAAGGAGTCATTTTCTCACAGAATAGCATAATACAGTCACCACCCCTGGCAGTATTCTCAGAAATGGAGGAGGCTCCTCTCAGGCTCTGGAATATGCCAGAAGCACTAGAGTTTACTATTCCTCAAGTAGGGCAGCTTCTTCCCTAGGTCTGTGCCCAAACAGATTATCAAAGAAAGCATTATATGAACACATCCAAGACTCAGACCAAAAGACAATGCGGCCTTGAGTAAATAAACGCCTGCAGGATCTGTGGAAAGAGAGGAAGCCATTCATTCACATTCATTTACAGATAACTGAGGCAGAGACAGCACCGTGTCCCTGGCCCCTGGCCCTCCACTCACAATATTAGAGACTCAGGCAAATCAAAGGCAGAGCCTGCCTTTAAGTCCCGTCACTGGACTCTGCTTTGTATTTTATTTCCCCACATTACTGAAGTGATGACAGAAAGCCCCCACGGACCCTGTAAGGGATATGAGGCATTTTGCAACTTTGTTGAGCCCTTGAAATAATTTCCAGACATTTGTTTTCCAAAAGAGACAGACAAAGTCTGCCAAAGTCTGGGTGTCGTGTCAGACAAGGTTGTGAGCTACCAAAGAAGGAGGAAGAAGGATGCTTTCTTTTGTTAGGGTTAAACCAGGTACTGTGTAGGGGATTCAGGTGAACAAGGCTGGACAAAGGGAACTAGAATCAGGACACAGTGGTTGCAGAAGTGTAAGTGCCCCCGAAGAGGAGGAGAGGAAAGAGGACGAGACATCCTTGGCTCTCCTTGTCTGGAGCTTTCATGGCAGTGAGCTCATTTTCTTTTATGATCTAGTTGCTGCTCAAAAGTAGTTTTTCCTTCCTTCCATTTTTAAGCTGAGATGTTCAACAGGAAACATCAGGGATCAAGGCCAAGACCAAAAAGTCCCCACACAGACTAGAAGTTCTGGAACATTTCTAGCGTTTACATTGCTTTGTGCTCCTCCTCCTGTCACTCTAGCCTCTCCGCAGTTGGCTGAGACTCCCAGAAGAAGGGCCTACAACTCCTTCCCCTTGCTCTGCCTTGCTCGATCACCATTTCATCCCTCCACCCCAAAGACATTGAACATTTCTGAGAACATAGAAATGGTCCTTTTTACAAAGGAAAAAAAAAGTCTTAGCTCAGGCATGTCATTCTTTCTACAAATATTTATTGAGTACATATCCTGGCTCGGGTTTTGTTCATCTTGGTGCTGGTAGTGCAGCAGCAAACCAGACACATCCCTGCACTCATGGGGCTTATGATCTGCGGGGAGAGACCATTAAGAAGTGTGGACCAAGGAGGGCAGAATGAGGCAAGACACAAGGAGATGGAGGTGGGATGGAGCTGTGCTATTTTAAATAGGGCAGTCAGAAAAGACCTCTTTGATAAAGGACATTTGAGCAGAAACCAAAAGAAAGTGGGAAAAGGAGCCAGGGGTTGTATGGAGAAAGAACATCCTAGGCAGAGGAAATAGCAAATATCCAAAGGTGGGAGTGAAGGTGGCTTATTCAAGAAGCAACAAGAAGGTCAGGATGCCTGGGACACGCTGAACACGAAAGGCTTTTGCCAGACATCTACCCAGAGATTGACGTTGCGGCTTGGATTGAGGCTGTAGGGGTAGACATAGTTGAGACATGGTCAGACCCGTGAGATATTGTGAAGGCAGAGCTTTCAAGATGTGCTAATGGATATGAGGGTAGAGGATGAATAGCTTGGAAGCAGTGGAAGGAAATCCAGAGTTTGTTGTAGATGTTTTCGTTTGAGATACCTTTTAGATATTCAAGTAGAAAAGGCAGCTGACTCTAAAGGTCAGGGATTTAGGGGAGATACTAATGTGGGTATCTGAGGTCAGGGAGATGAGGAGGCCTCAGCAGGGGACAGGGAGGAAGAGCCGTCAATGAAGGGGACAAGAGAGGAGAGGGAGGGGTCTGCTGGAGCCAAGTGAGAAGGAGTTGGAGGAGGCCAGAGGAAGGAGCAGTTCGGATGTGACAGGTGACACCGATAGTGGTGGCCTTGGTGGAGTGTGGGGAGGCAACTCAAGAGAAAAGAGAGAGAGAGAGTGATGCAGAAAAAATAGGCAAAGACTTGTTATCAATGGAAACAGGAGATGGAACAGAAGCTTGAAGCAATATACGGCTAAAGGAGTGTTTGTTCATGATGAGAAGTAGAAGTATTCCTTTTTCTTTCATGTAGTGTTCCTTTAATTCTTAATTACACAAGGAAGACATGTTTACTGTAGCCCCATTAGAAAATATAGAAAGGAAAACAGGAAGAATGAGTGTATCCTACCATGAAGACTTGCAACCTCTGTAAACATTTTGGTGTGTAACCTTCTGGACTTTTTTCCATGCTCTGCAAACTATTTAGTAACGTATTTTTTAAACTTCATAATATAATCCGAATACCTTTTTATGTCAGTGTACATTAACATCAACTTTATTGTCTGCATAACATTATGTTTAATTTAATATACCTAGATTTTCTTAGCCAATCTCTTACTAAGTATCTAAATTGTTTTCTTCCTTTAACTACTGAAAATAATTTGTACCTACATCTTTATGTTCCTGTCCAATAATTTCCTGAGAACTGCTAGGTCTACAAGCATCTTTAAAAGATATTTAATATATGGTAGATAATTCTAATGTCCCAACTGTAATGTCCTATATTTTCCAACAGTATAAACAGTAGTGCGATAACATGTTCTCCAAGGCCACTGTAGAATTGAAAATTCAAAACTCCCCAAATTTTTAAATTCAGAAACTAAAGTGAAACTAAAAGTCACAAAGTTTTAATAGTAGGAACCTTGAGGAAAGGAGAAACTTTGATGTATTGGCATAAGGCTTTGAGAATAAAACTTTTATACAAATGAAGATTAAAAAAAAATGTGTTCAGATCAGATATTTGAAGATTCTGAGAAAATAAAACTTTGAGCAAAGTTTTGTTAAAAATTATCAAATAAGGGCGCCTGGGTGGCTCAGTGGGTTAAGCCGCTGCCTTCAGCTCAGGTCATGATCTCAGGGTCCTGGGATCGAGTCCCGCATCGGGCTCTCTGCTCAGTAGGGATTACTTGTAATCTCTCTCTGTCAAATAAATAAATAAATAATCTTAAAAAAAAAAGATTTAAAAAAAATTATCAAATAAACTCTTATTCAGTGTCTTGTCATCATAAAATTCAGTCCTGGATTTATAGGAAACTTCTTTGAGCTGCTAACGGCTATGCTTCTGGTTATATAACCTTATTGCTTATTTGTTTATTTTTGCAGGAAATTTTATTGACTTGTGCTTTTATTAAAAGAAATTGGTTTTTAGTTTTTTCAGCTTGTAACTTTTCCTGTAACTTTCACCTTGTAACTTTTTTTAATTTTTTTTTTCAATTTATTTATTTTCAGAAAAACAGTATTCATTATTTTTTCATCACCCCCAGTGCTCCATGCAATACGTGCCCTCTATAATACCCACCACCTGGTACCCCAACCTACCATACCCCTGCCACTTCAAACCCCTCAGGTTGTTTTTCAGAGTCCATAATCTCTCATGATTCACCTCCCCTTCCAATCTACCCCAACTCCCTTCTCCTCTCTAACACCCCTTGCCCTCCATGATATTTGTTATGCTCCACAAAGCTCTCACCTTGTAACTTTTAAGCCACTGAGTATGACTTCAGATGATGGACCTTGTTTTAATAAACCGAGTCAGAATAAAACTTGTTCTGATTCTCCTAGAAATAAGAAATCCTTCCCCCTTTTGTATCACTTAGAAGATTCTAATGTCTGTCATTTCTTTTGGCTTGGACCTGGACCGTGGCTTCTTATAGATGTGTCTCCAAATGTGTGTGTGCATGGTGGGGTGGGGGAGACAAGAAAATCATCTGGTTGTCATTTTCCACTGGTTACCTTCAACGTCACTGTGGCTTTTCTTGCATACCTGTCTCGTGGACTGGCCCCCTGTTTGCTGGGGAGGCCACGTTAGAGGTTTCAGCAGATCTCAGCCCTCACTAGAGATCTGGACAAAGGTCCCAGCTCTGTTCTGAAAACCAACAGAGTCATTTGGCATCTGGCCTCTGCAGGCATCACATAGGTCCTACAGGTCGAACTCTGCCCCATGATAACCCACAGCCCTACTTCTCTCCTAGTATTCTGGAAACTAAGGAACTCAATAAGAAATAATCTCCTCTTTTATCTGTGTAACATAAAAGGCTTTCTCCATGCTGGATGATACTCAGGCCTTTGACAATAAGGCCTCTTTGGGGCTGTCTTCCTAGTATCTAAAGATTTCCTTCTGTGTGTGTGTGTGTGTGTGTGTGTGTGTGTAGCATCACTGAGACATGTAAGACGAGTGTTAACTCCTCTTTGAAAGTACAAATAAAGACCTAAATGCCTAGCCTTTATTTATGTGGAGAAGGGGATAAAAATCCCCTTTTGTTTCTTTCCAAAAGTCTAAAGTAAGGAGGAAAAAACAAAAAAAAGGCAGCAATTAATATAACAATAACTTCTCTTGTTACATATTAATTCATTCCAGATTCAAAATTAGGTCACATCTGGATTCCAAAGCTGAGATAAATATGAACCAAGAGAAAACAGTGGGGGGTGGGGGTGGGAGCATGTATGCTAATAGCAACTACATTCATGGGAAGGCGGAAGCAGAGGCCTATTGCATGTCTAAATGCTCAATAGTCTAGACTCCTAGATACTAAAGAGTAGAAGGAATCATTGAGACTCTAACTTCCCTTTGAATTAAGACATCTGTTTCAGGGTTTCTCTTGCAAATAATGACCTTGTCTCAGACTACATATGTGTGGTGGGAAAGAGTCTGGTTCTTTTGGAGATGGCTCCTTCTATCCCTGGACAATTCTAACAGTTTTTAAACTTCTTCGTTATCTTAAATAAAAAATGTTCTAGGATATCTTGGTGGCTCAATTGGTTAAGTGTCTGCCTTCGGCTCAGGTCATCATCCCAGAGTCCAGTGTTCCAGTCCCGCATCAGGCTCCCTGCTCAGTAGGGAGCCTGCTTCTCCTTTTCCCTCTGCTGCTCCCTCTGCTTGTGCTCTCTCTCTCTCTCTGTCAAATAAATAAATAAAATCTTTAAAAAAAAACCACTCTATATTTCTTCCTTTAACCATAGGTCTTTTTGCTTCTTTGTTGTTTTTTGTTTGTTTTTGTTTTTTGAGGGGGTAATATTAAATATTTAAATATTTAAATATAATTTAAAGTCAGTTATCATACTCTCCCATCTGGTTCTCTGAGTTCCCCCAGTGTCCACAGCTGGAACTTCTTGTCCCTCAATGCAGGTCAGTCACATACTACACAAGCATGTATTCCATTTAATACTGGGAACTACCCTATGGGGTAGGTACTATTTTTATCCCCATTTTATAGATGAAGGAATCGAGATCACATGGCTAGCTACTGGCAGAGTTGGGATTTAAATCGAAGCATTCTGGCTCTAGAGTTCACATACTTCATCACTAAGCCAAGTGGTTCCCAAACTCGAGCATGCATTAGAATCACAGAGGGTCTGTTCAAACACAGATTGCTAGATGTTTCTAATTGTTTCAATAAGCCTGGACTCATCCCAAGAATTTGCATTTGTAACTGGTTCCTAGGTTATGTTGGGGCTGGTAGTATGAACCACATTTTGAGAACCACTAGTTGGTGCTAATTAAATCCTTCTCTTGATCCCCATTTTTGAGTTCAGTCTTTTGTTGCCTGCCTGGCATCCCAACTCCTCAGGAACTGGACAACTCTTTCTCAGTCCCAGAGTATGACTAGGCTCCCACTCTGCTCTGAGATAACCCTGATGCTACTTGTTTTCCTGAATCTCTGCCTATTGTCATCTGCAAGGTGTTCCTGTGCTCTTTCTTCTTACACTTTCAGATGCTAGAAATCTCCCCATTTCACAACGGGTTTATCTCATCTGTTTATTCTGCTCTATCCTGTCTGAGTACTGGCCAGGCTGTAGCTGTGAGAGCTATCATCCCTTAAATCGTCTCTGACCTAAAACAATTAATGGAGGTCACATGTTCACAGGTACTGTGTCTTCAAACCTGTCACTGTTCAGATGAACCTCTTCCGACCTCTCTCTAGGCCGTCTACACTCGCTTGGTGTATGGAGCTCAGAACTAGACACAGCACTCCGTATGGGATCTGACCCCAATTCACTGCAACCATCACTTCCTTTCTTCCAGACTTTTATATCCTGTTAACACTGCCCATGGTTGCATCAGTTTACCCTTTTAGCACATATTGAATTTTGACCCAAGGCTTCTAAATATTTTTCAAATAAACCATTCTCACACCTATCTTTCCTCCCTTTTATGCTTCTGTAAAATCATTTTCATCTTGACAGAGGACTCTACAGTTACTTATGTTAACTTGTACCTAGTGTGTTTTTATATTTTTCCAGCCAATCGATTTTTTCTTTTTGAAATTAGTCTCTTTATTATTTCTTTCTTATTTTGATGGGAATGCTTCTTCATTACAAAAAAAGTCATAAAATATAGATAAACAAAAAATATTAAAAATTTTATTATGCCACCCACCCAAAGCTAATCATTATGAATACCTTAGTGCGTATCTTCCTACAACCTTGATGAACATCCTTCTAAAATGTCCACATATTTCTGTACATAAATGATCCAGGGATTATTCTAAGGCTCAATATAAATCCAATATATTTTATATTCCTTCTAGCTCTGCCAGCCACAAAGTGGCTTCTGTGTTTTGTTAATAAAATACTGTATGGGATGGGCAAGGACCGCATCCTGAAGCATAGCCCAAGATCCTGCCCTCCAGAAGGCTACTGATTGATTCATCATTCAACAGTCATTGGCTAGTAGCTTTCAACCAGTTAGAAATCCACATGTTAGTACCTTCGTCCAGTTTTCCATCTTATTCTGATAGATTGCATGAGAGGCTTAACCTGTTTAAGTTGTGATGATCATTGTGCCACCTGCAAGTGTGATCCCAGTCTTGTAATTCTGAAGTAACCAGGCTTCACATTAGGTTGACCATTTGTAGTTTCCAAAACCCAGATTATACTACTCTACTTCCTTTCAGAAATACAGTCATTTGTCCACTTCCAATTTTCAGGCATCTTTTCCATTCTTTTCAATTTTCCAAAAATTACTGGCAGCAATTCTATAATTTCTTTGGTTGGGTCTCTCAACACCTTGGGATAGAATTCAGCCAGGTCTGAAGAATGAAGTCTTTAACAGAGGCTTCCTGTTCCCTTACTATCTTGGCTCCTATCTTGGACTTCAATTATCTCTTAACCATGTTTGTTCCACACTTTCAGCTTTGAAGTCTTTCACTTTCATAGAGCAAGAGTTGTGAGGAACTTCTCCACTCCCCCACAACCCCCAGTCACTGTCATCTTTTAGCCTTAGAACATCAGACTCAGTACATTGTTCTGGCTGCTTTGCTCTGGTCATATCCAACAAAAGACCATTTTGATGGCTCTTGATTTTTTTCCATGTGCTTTGATTCATTTTTTTTTCTCAGCTCAAGCCTTCAAGCTATTAATTTTAGTTCTTTTATACCAACCTTTCTTTTGCCTCTTAGCAATATACTGTTCACTGACCCTGTGTGTGTATGATCTTTCACAATCTGATTTCATTGAAGTGGCCCATTATGCACTCATTTGCTTCCTTACATTCCTTTCTCTTCTCTTTTACACAAAGATCATTTTTGAAAATCCTATTTTCAGATTTATTTTTGTGAAGAGTTGTAAGCCACTTACCCTTAGATAGGCTCTGAGCTGTATCGACATACCCACCTTTTCTTTGAGTTTTTGAGATATCAGATAGATACCTCACTATCCCCCCTGTTCTACTCTGGATTTTCACAAAGACGATATGGAATGTCATATTCAATAAGGAGTATATGGATGTCATATTCAGCACAGTTATTAGGTTAGTGGCAGTAGAAACAGACAATGGCTAAATTATACAGAAATGGAATTTGTTGAGAGAGTTGAAGCTCAAGACTGATGAGTAGTTTTGGGACCAGCCTTTGAAATAGTTACAACCAAGGCAGCTCCAAAGGTTCATTTAGCAGGAATTATTCTCTCCTTTTGTCAAGCTACTTAAGACCAAAATTCCTAAGAGAGACAGTGCATCTGACTGACATGTGGGACACCTATCCCTTGGGTAGGGGAGGCAGGGAACACTTTTTAACAGGCCCGGTAAGACTGCCCTCAATGTGGGGATATAATCACTCCACAAGGAACTGGGGTACAATCTCCTGTAGTGGGATGAATGGAACTCTGAAGAACAACAAATGTCCACTAGCTACTGTCGCCAAAGGTTGATCTCACTTCTACTTTACCAGTAAGTTCTACATTTTTTTCTTGGAACTCAGCATTGGTCAGTATTGCTTTATTGATCCATCTACCTCTGAAAAAATGTGTTGTTAGCAAGGGGTAGTAGGAATTTATGAGATGTTCTGCTTTTATCAGGAGACTTCCCATAGCTATCTGAATAGTGGAAGTCCCAGGAATATCAGTAATGTCCATGCCAATTTTGACAAAACCTCTAAGATTCTATTTCCCTTGTGCACCCAAATATTTTAGAGAGAAATATTCACAAACAAATCCATTTATCTTCTATTAAGATATTGAATGACTCTAACAATCTGTTTTGACCTTATCAGACATTGGGAATCATAAATATTGTTCCTGAATCTTTCCCATTATTTCTTCATAATCATAAATATTGTTCCTGAATCTTTCCCATTATTTCTTCCTGAAAATTATGAGCCATCCCCTCAATAACTTTAATAACAACTTGGTGACAGTTGAATCTGGACTTCCTGATACTCTATTTCATCTTTCTTATTCATGCTTAGTAAGTACCATTTATAATCTTTGATATTATAGTTTTTCTTGAACTTTCTCTCCCTTCTCATCATTTCAGGAATGTCATTTATTGTTATCCTATTAAATGCATTCCTTCAAGCCTCCATAAGTGGTCCTCAACTTTTGCCAGGAACTTATGCCAGCCATGTAGCTAGCTGATCATTTCTCATGACCATCTTCCTTTAAAGATAGAATCTGCAACAAGAAGGGATAAAAAATTATTGTGATGTCTACTTCTTTAACTTCCTATCTAGAATCAGAGAATTGAAGATTTCTTCCAATTTTACCATTTGCTCCCCCATTGATTTTGGCTCAGGTCATGATCTCAGAGTCTTGAGACTGAGCCCCACATCAGGCTCCATGCTGAGTGTGAAGCCTGCTTAAGATTCTCTCTCTCCTTCTTCCTCAGCCCCTCCCCTCCAACTCATGTGTGTGCTCTTTCTCTCTAAAAAAAAAAAAAAAAGTAGTAGTAGTAGTAGTAGTTTACATTGGAACCTGTCATTGGGGTGCCCTCTTAGTTTCAGTGACATACTAATCTGGAAATTTGAAACTTGCCCATGACTCTGTTTTCTTGCCTTTCAACTGTCTTTAATGAATTCATGAGATCTGACAATGGCCAAGCAAGCAGCCATGGAGAGTGCTCTGGCTCTGGCGCTTACCAGACAAAGTAGTTTCCTGGGATATTTACATGTGAGGGAAGCTGAGGGTAAAATAACATATGAGAGAATGCTAAGAGTCAAACAGGGAAGCCAAGTTTATGGCCCACAGATTCAAGAACAACATAAGAAAAGAAGAGAAGAGGCCAGAAGAAGGAAAGACCAATTTTTCCCTGAGTAGGGCTCGGAGACTGGAGCACTCTCTTTCATATGACCGACTCTCCAGGGTGTGGGTAGGGCAGCCTGGACTGAAGGCACTGGACATACTGAATAAGAGCCACTGGTTTTAAAGACACATCGTTCATTCTCTTAACCTAACAGCAAAGGAAAAATCTAGAGACCTCCTTCTAGAATGTTCCCCTCAGTGAGTAGAAGCTGAAACGTGAAAGGGATGGTTTATCTTACAGTGTACCTAAGCAAGGAGCCACTCCTGAATGTCTTTGTAGGATGAGGATGATCTTGGGGATGAAAACGTTGTTGGTAGAAGGGGCTAGGAGGAAGCTAGATTCAGTTAGATTGTGCATTTATTTTGGGGCACCTCTAAGGTTGATGGAGATGGGAGCTGGTGGCTACAGAAAGCCCAGAGTCCTCAAACCACTTCTTGGAACCATTTCCTTTCACAATCAAATTAGTTTAGTTCACTGATATTGTGAAAGATGCAGAGAACTATGAACAAGATGTTTTGAGGAGGCTGTGATGGTGTGGAGGACAAGACACACAAAGATACTGCCTGATGCCAACAAGTTATAACCAGTAATGCAAAGGAATACAGTTCATATTTCCAGGCAGTATTCACATTTTCATTCATGCAAACAGGGAAATAATGAAAAGAAAGGTGAAAGAAAAAGATAAAATAAGAATAAGATTGTTTAATCCCATCAAGAAAAAGGGAGCAAAAGAATTCATCACTAAGTTTAAAAAGGATACTTGGGTAATAATGATCATATATTCCATGCCCAGGGTAGACATAATAAAAGAAAATAGACTGCAGCAAGAGGGGACATTGATCTAGCTAATAGAATTTCCTCCCCAGGAGTTGTCTGGAACAGAAGAAATGACCTTGTTCTGGTAGGGTTTAGTGGTTGCCCCCAACCCTCAGCACTGTTCTCCCTACCTCAGGCATGGTAAGTGCAGCCAGTCTGCCCAACCAGAAGCACCCTGCCCCAGACTCTGCCTGACGTGTTGACTGCAACTGACATAAGGACCACAAACCCATGACAGACCATCAGCCAGGACCAGCAGATCAGCTCCTTCTGAATTCTTGACCTACAGGATAATCACGCTTACTGTTGTTTTAAGCTGCTAAGTTTTTCGGTGATTCATTAGAGTAAATAACCAATTTAACCCCCTGTGGAACAGAAGGGGCAGAGCTAGGTTTTGGGCAGAGAGAACAGTTTGAGGTGTGATCATCTCAGCTGACCTATGAGAGTTTCTGAAGTTCTCATGATCCTTTACAGTGATACTTTAAAAAAAAAGAAAAAAACTATAGCAATTTTATGTTTTCTGCCTATTGGGGATCATTTCCTATCATTTCATATATAACTTCCTTATTCTTTTCCACAAGTACATAGTATTCCACTGTGTGGAGAGAGATAACATAATTTATTGAGGCAATCTCTTTTTGGTGGACATTTAGATAGCCTTGCTATTTCAAAACATGATTAAAGATACCTACGCATACATCCTCTTTGTACACACTCACAAAGGAAAGCACAGAGCTAACCCCTGGAGTTGGGACCGCTGATACACGGGCTTTTCACTCATTGTTCAGCACTGATGTATAGGAGTTGCCAGGCACTTCATGCTTCATCTACCTACACCTGGTTCTTGCCTAAGTGCTGGAACCTTTCTTTTCTGTGAATTGCCTGGAGATCCTGCTGCACTCATCACACAAAGGGCACTTTATGTGAACACAGAGAAAATTCCTGAAAACCTTATGGGTGAGTTCTATCAAGACATTAACAGAGAACTATTTCAACAAGTCCACCACTATATCTTGCACAGAATTTTAGGTTAATGCTACGTTCTTAAGCCCTTATTGTGATAAGACCCTGGAAGAGAGTCAAAAGAAGTTAAAGACTTGGTCTTTACGCTTCAGAAGTAAATATTCAGCTGAAATATTCCCAGAGGAGCTGAATCCAATCAGCCAGTCTTTCTTCCTCATTGATACAGGTCCAGTTACCAGGGGGAGGAACTGCCCTGAGGTCACTGAAGGTGTGAAGACACTGGGTACTAGTCCTTCCCTCCCTCCCACCACTGCCCTGCCTCCCTTCCTTTTCTCCCCCTCCCTCCCACCCTACTTTTTGTGATAAAATTATGCTATTAAAAACAGAAGGTACTGGCTGAATGACTTGGATTTCCCATTATCTTCATGTAATTCTTTAATCCAGAGTGGGTGTTTTCATTTATTTTATGAAAATGCGCATGTGTATTTCTGCATGTCTAGTATTTCAATGGCTTTCAAACTATTTTGACCATGGCCAACAGTAACAAAACCATTTACCTTACAATTTATCCAATAATCCACCTCTCTGTATATGTCTTTTTTTTTTTTTTTTAAGATTTTATTTATTGGGGCCCCTGGGTGGCTTAGTGGGTTAAAGCCTCTGCCTTCGGCTTAGGTCGTGATCCCAGGGTCCTGGTATAGAGCCCTGCATCAGGCTCTCTGCTCAGCAGGGAGCCTGTTTCCCTCTCTCTCTGCCTGCCTCTCTGCCTATCTCTGTCTGTGAAATAAATAAAAAAATATATTAAAAAAAAAGGTTTTATTTATTTATTTGACAGACAGAGATCACAAGCAGACAGAGAGGCAGGCAAAGAGAGAGGAGGAAGCAGGCTCCCCGCCCCGCTGAGTAGAGAGCCTGGTATGGGGCTCAATACCAGGTCCCTGGGATCATAGACCTCAGTCAAAGGCAGAGGGTTTAACCCACTGAGCCACCCAGGCGCCCCTGTATATGTCTTTTTAAGATAGTACCACCCAAAGCATATATAGTAGCCTTATATGCATAGTACTCTAGAATAAGTATTTCCTATTCTAGTCTTTTTTTTTGTAAAAATGCTGGTCTTAACCCACTCGATTTCATGAACCATTAATGGGTCGTGACCTGTAGTTTGAAAACCACAGCTGTCTGTGCCACACCACAGGCCTGGGGTAAACTTCAGGTGTTTGCCTTGTATAATAAAAACCTTAAAAGCCAGTGCTGTCCACTTGCTAAATTGTTCTTCCTTTAAAAGTTAAAAGTTATCCTCACTAAATGTACTGGAAGCCGCATAAATCTGAGACTTTCTCAGAAGTTGGCATTAATGTGCTGTAATTTGGTGCCAGCGCTGGGAATATCAGTAAATGCACCTGGCTCTGTCATTCTGCTTGATTGTCTGTCACAGTTGGGGAGGTACTTTCCCTCCAGATGCCCTTTGATGCAGCTAGCAGGAAGAGAATGCAAATGCTAGTCTGCTCTGGCCAAGAATCCATCTCCCTGTTGCTGATTGGATTACATGGCAGAGAAGCCTGTGTGTCTGTCACTGGGAAGAGTGATGTGTTGTACGGGGAAACCAAGGGGATCGAGTGCAATGAGGAGGCAAGGAAAGGAGTCCAGGTATGGGAGAATTCTCCCTAACCTTATGCCATTCTGCCCAAAGTGGTATTAATGATACCACATTTGTGTTCAAGTCCGTCCAGGAGGATGGGAGAGAGACCAAAAGGGTCGGTAAGCCACCTGTGCATCAAGCCCTTCTCTAGGCACATTTTCATGCGGTCACTGTATAAAGGAGTTAACATGTACTTTGGGCTTGTTTTACTTGAGGCATTTATATGCATTATCCCATTTAAATCTCACAGTTCGCTGAGGTGGGTGTTATGTGGCTCTCAATTTTGCAGAGAAAACTGAAGCTTAGCGGGGGAGAATAATTTCCTCTAGTTTACATAGCCAGGATAAGAGGGAGCCAGGACCTGAGCCCAGATCTGCCTGAGCCCAGAGCTTGTGTGTGTCACCACTGCCCTCCATCATCTCTCTTTGGCAGATAGGAAACTGGCTCAGAAAGGCTGTGTCCAAAGTCACACAGCTAACAGGTAGCAGAGCTGGGATTCATGGAGAGTCCGTACAGACATAATGTCCTTTCCCTGGAACCTCTCAACACTGCTATATCCCAAGACCACGGTGTCCTGCAATAATTTAAGGGGAAATGTGGTTCTTCCAGGAATGTCAGCTTGAATAGGCTAGGACGAAACAATCCCAGGGCTGCTACTGAGAAACAGGGACTCTGGTGTGATTCCCCACAAGCTTGCTAGGAGTGGAGGGTAAGGAGAGGGATGTCTCAGATCAATCATCCTGTATCTTCAAACAAAAACAGTAACACTGCAAGATCATGGACATTTCTGAGCTCCCTAAGGATCAGACCTAAATGTCTGAGGGCGTTGAAAATTGTTAACCCAGTAGAAAGACTAGACTCTTAAAATTCCTTCTTAAACATGCATCTTATGAGAGGCCAAGAGAAATGTTATATACTTTATTGCTTAGATAAATAGAAACAAATTTCTGGAGGGCAGGAACCATGCTGCATGGTACTTAGAATACTTAGCCCTCAAGTTCTTCTCCCTTTTTACCTACTAAGTTCCAGAAAAGGAATTTCCAGTGCCAGGGAAGATATTTACAAGTTGGAGGGAGGGGAAAGGGCAAACCCTGCTAATACCACTGTAGGCATTTAAGAAATAGTTGTAATAGGTGTTAATGTTAGTTAATTAACATAAGTAGAATTCTAGAATCATTCTCTCAACATGAATGTAATTATTCTGCTTATAATTTGGACATTTTTTTCTACAACTGATATATTTTTGTTTATTAAGGTACTCATATCAATAGCCATTATATATAAAGGCCTCACAAGTTTGTTTCTTTTTTAAAAGATTTTATTTATTTATTTGAGAGAGAGTACAAGCCGGGGTAGAGGCAGAGGGAGCGGGAGAAGCAGACTCCCCATTGAGCAGGAAGCCCAATCCTGGGCTCCATCCCAGGACCCTAGGATCATGACCTGAGCCGAAGGCAGACACTTAACCGACTGAGTCACCAAGGGGCCCCCCTCACAAGTTTATTTAGGATAGTGACTGTGTCTGTAATGTTCATTCTGGTCTCTCTAGAGCCTCTCAGCCCACTGCCTGTCACATAGCAGGTGCTCAATAAACATTTCATTGGATGAATGGAGCTTTTGATATCCTCCCTCCTTTTTTAGTTGAAATGGGAAAATAATGGTTGGCAAATATTGCAGACATGTTTTTAGCTTAAGAGTAAATGTCAAGGTTTTGGTGAATGAATTCTGAGGCTAAATAGAGGCTTTCATCCCTAAACAACTCATATTAGTACAAAATTTGCCACATTGGTTCCTTCTTTCCAGACACACAAATATCACATAGAGGTTTTTTTTCGTTTTGGGGTTGTTTTGGGAAGCTTGCACAGTTTAAAATTGGTGACCTCTGTCAGCAAAATAGACTGTTACCGGCGACTTGAGTCCTGGTGAAGGCCTGTTCTCCTCCTGCACCCTCTGCTCCCTGATCACGTGTCTCTGTCCTCCCGCCCCCCACCCCCTCACGTGGATGATGCGCTTCTCCGGACTGTTTAGAGACAAGTCCCAGGGAAGATGGCCCTCAATCTTTTTGGTGCAAGTGTTATAAGGGCCACCCAAGGGTACAGTCAGCTTGCTTTAGCTGTGAGGGGAACCTGACTATTCAGGGTCAAGGGAAAATAGCATCAGAGGCCCAAAAAGTAAATAGACTGGTAAAACACAGTAAAACTACTAAAGACTTCTTTTCAAAATTCAGGCAGAGTCCTTGCCCTTTGAAGAATAGGAGGTACAAGACAATGGCAAGACAACAGGAATAAAAATCACATAAATTACTGGGCTGTTCCGTTTCTATTTACAAGGGAAAAACTCCAGTTCATCCTTTATTTTCTGTTTATATTCATGAGAAAAACACAAGGAGATGATAAAACTATGTAAAAAAAAAAAAACCCTAACTATGGATCTCAGCACTAACAGCTGAACAGATGAAGGATTTTAAATGTGTTAATCTAAAAATTAAGATCACAATGAGATACCACTTCAGACCCATTAGCATGGCGGTTACGCGAAAAATGGAAAATTTCACATCTTGAAGAGGATGTAGAGAAATTGGAACCTTTGTGCATTGCTGGTGGGAATGTAAAATGGTACCGCTACCAGGGAAAACAGCCCGGTGGTTCCTCAAAAAGTTGCACATAGAGTTACCACACGACCCAGCAATTCCACTTTTAGGTATATACTCCAAAGAACTAAAAATAGGGACTCAAACAGATCTTTCTCCACTACTATTCCCGGCAGCCTTGTTCACAATAGCCAAAAGGTAGAAGCAATATGACTGACTGTTCATGATAGAACAGGTGAATGGATAAATGGAAATGTGCTCTATGCATTCCATGGAATATTATGCAGGCTTAAAAAGGAAAGCAATTTTGACATCGAGTAAACTAAGCCAGACACAAAGGAGAACTATTATATAATTCCACTTAGATTATTTACAAGGAAAGAACTCCAGTTTCATCCTTTATTTTCTTTTTATATTCATGAAAAAACACAAGATTTTAAAACAAAATATGGATCTCAGCATTAACAGCTGAGCAGATGAAGGAATATAGAGTAGCCACATTCATAGGGCCAGAAAGGAAAATACAGGTTACCAGGGGATGGGGGAGGGAGAGCAGGGAGTTAGTGTTTAGTAGGTCCAGAGTTTCTGTTTGGGACAATGCAACAGCTCTGGAAATGGAGAGGGGTGACAGTTATATAACATTATAAATGTATCTAAGGCCACTGCAGGGTACACCTAAAAATGGTTTAAATGGTCATGTTTATGTTATATATATTTTATCACAATAAAAAAGAATATATTATAAAACCTGTGAATATACTAATTACATTGTAATATATAATTATTACATTAGATACATTAATTACATTAATTATGGTGTTGTAAAAACATACCACCAGCTGCCACCACCTCCCTAAGAAGAGGGGTTACATAGCCCAGGGGCAGGGTTGTCTTGAATAGCCTTCCTCCACAGGAATGGGAGGAGATGGGAGCTGCCACTGCGCTTCCAAGTCTCCTCAGTAGCTCTTCCACAACACAGGGAGGTGGGGGAAGGAGTTTCTGCATTCACCAGCTGCCCCACTCAGCTCCTCCTTATGGAGCAGGGGTCTGGGGTGGGGAAACCGGCACCCCAGCCTGGCCCCTCACCCAGAGGTCTGCACAGAGCTAAGGACATGGGACTTGCCATTTGGCTTTCAACCTCACTGAGCTGATCTCCCACCACACTGGAGCTGGGTAGATGGGATGGGTGCAGCCATGTCTTTTACTCTCCCTATTGAGTTTCCTTAGGTGTGGTTGAATAAATATTACTTAAATTATTGTAAGCCCTTTCTGGTCCCTCTCCGGAGATTTTTGTATGATTGTCTCTGCTACTTTTAATAGTTTAATAGATGTCTCTCTGGGGTTGAGGTTTCAGTGAGATCCTCACAGGACCATTCTGGAAGCTCCTCCTTCTCTGTAGAGTTTAACCTTCATGGAAAGATGTATATTTCTGAACAGCATCATTTTGTGCAGGTCCCTTTGCAGGATCTTTCTTGTCACCTCATGTATCGATCTCATACCCTTCTTATAGTATCCCAAAGAGAAGCAGAGATAGCAGTCACATCCAATCTCTGGTTGGCCTAAAAACTTGGAGAGGATGTGGTGGTGGGCAAGCCCTTTGCTCAGGGAGTTAACAGTCCAAATAAGGCAAATGATTTGATTAGATAAACCTGAGATCAAAAGTGAAGTGTCGCCTTGGGAAGGTAAGGGGATTAGCATCCTGGAGGCCTGCAGAGCTTTCGGAAAGAAAGAAGTAAGATGAGCCCTTTGAGATCCACAAAATCATCTGTGTCTCCGATAGGGGCTTAGAGTGACTTCTGAGGGGATTAGACCCTTTCGGTGGTGCCTACTCCTAAAGATGCATCATTATTCTCAATGATGTTTATGAAAAGTCCCCTGAGAGGCTGGCATTGTAATGATCTCTTTCTAAGTCTCTGCCTAACCTTGCTTTGATTTTTGCTTTTTCTTCCTTTAAAGACTCTACTATCACTGGGGATTTCATATTCCTTTTACTTTCAGCTGGTTTTTCAGAAGAGGCAGTTGACTCAATGCTCTGGGTCTATAGTCTTGCAAAACCATGGCTGAGGATTTTAAACATTAGCCTGATTTGAGAAGCAAAGCTATTTTCTTCACTTGGCTTGCGACAGGTTCGAGGGGAAGCTGTCCTTCAACAAAGGCAAATGACACAGCTATCATTGCAAGTCCAGAATGATTAATAGATTTTACCTCAGCCATCCCCTCTTCTGACAGAAGTTGGAGAACAGTTTCGTTATTACTACTTTCTGGAAGAAGAAACAAAATTATTTGCCAGTTTGCTTGAAATGATGAATTGCTGAATTTAGAGAAGTATCTTTATAATCCTTTTAGATGTCTCTTAATGCATCTCTTCAGTTTCCTTCCAAAGATCATTTGTTTATTAAGATGTACCCAGTTTGCAATGCCTATTGCAAACATCGGTTTAAAATGATTCTTCAGGTGGGATGCCAGAAACTTTAATGACCCCCTTCGCAATGCTTCTGTATTCTCAGGCTTGTCCTTCCAAGCTCCCTCCTGTCCCCCCTTCTCTACCCAAGGGCATTCTGAATAACAAAGATTTCTGGCTGGACAATGTTTGGGTCAAGTTCAGAGAGTGTTCTTGTGTTTCTTTCATCATCTAATGAGGATGGGGGGCAGGGTGTGCTGTGGTCAGGAGAAGCACGTCATAGGGAGGAAGGGCAAACTGAGATCTTTGGATTCAAAGACTGGGGCTCCTTCACTTTCTCTTACATAAAAATTGTATTCATCCCACACTTCCTACTGCAAATCACTCTGGTACGACGTGACAATGCGGCAGATACACAAGGACTTTTCCCACATCGCACTACAAACGCAGCCCCCCTCTCTGGGGAGCCTAAGAGAAACTTTTGGGCTTCCACTTCCCTTCCATTTGTTTGAAGGATCAAGAGAACACAGTTCCATTTTCAACAAAAATTAAAAAGGAAAATCATGAAAAGAACCAGCCTCCTCTTTTTTTTTCTCTCTTAATATATTGTTGCATCCAGGGAAGAGGAAGCAGTGAGCGCCACTGATACTGGGTCCCCTGGGACCCTATAAGGGTCACTCCCCAGCTCTCAAATGAACGTGTCTTCCTCCACTTGCACAGCAAGTTTGTAATGGGCTTGGAAGTTACTTTTGGCTCAGCTCTGCTGTGCAAAACTATGAAATGCCGCAGCGTTTCATGATTCAGGCTGTGTTCACACCTGGGTTTTCACAAGGAAGACAGTTTTCAGTTTGAAGGCTTTGTGGAGATTTGAAAAAACCATTAGCCATGCTCCTACCAGCCTCCATAGTCCTTGCTAGGAACTGTGCATTCCTTAAGGATAGGAACCAATTCCTTCCACATGTTTTTGTGTTTTACTTTTTCTTCAGGTGTTGACTGTGGTGCTGTGGGCCAATTCAGTTGGGGACTTAAAATATGACAACATCTCATTTGTCCTGCATTGTTGCTGAAGACTATGTGCACTGGATAAAAATTTCCTGATGACGGTACTCTTGCCCTTTGAAGAGCTTCAAAGGAAAATGTTATTTGGAGGGCATCTAGTTAATAAACAGGCAAGTTCATTGTTATTAACATGCCTTATTTTACTGGCTGCATCAGAGATGTCCTCAGAGACCAAAAGGACTTTTTGCAGCCTCACTTACCGTCTTGGAGTTCTAGCGTCTTTCCTTAGTTCTCGGATTTCTGACCGTGTGCTCATTTGTCCTCACTTCCACCATTCCTTCCCAGGCTCTGCGTCTGAAAAGCTTCACTGATTTCTTTGGTCCTGACTATTTATTTCATCAGAACTGTAACCCAGAGCAAACCCCAAGAAACCAGATGGGCTTAATTCTACCTACATTACTTGGTAAGTATGCTGTCTTGCCAACTGAGTGAAGAGAATGGGTTTTAGGATAGCTCTGAGACTCTGATTCATCCTTTCTATCATTATGTGAGGAGATGGACTTTGTATTAAGTGGCATTTTATTTTGTATTTAGAAAAATATACATTTTTGTTATTATGACAATTAGTCTTCAATAGAACAAATCAATTCGACCCCCAAAAGAGCTTTTGAACCATTCACTTATAACTCTTCCTTGCTACCTCCTTAATCAAGGCCGATGTTACCTCTCACAGGCTATTAAAACTGCTTCTTAGTCGTCTCCCAACATCATCCTGGCTTCCTTCTAATCTGTCCTCCACACTACAGACAGAATGAGCTTTAGAACATGTGAATCTCATCATTTCAGCCCCCTTGCTCAGTGCCTTTTCATGCCAGCCTCTCCTTACATCACTCTCTTGTTCCTGCTGTGTGCGACCACAGTGTCTTCTCTCCTTGGCCATGTTCCCTATACCATTTGCACATGCTGTCTGCTCTGTCTGGAATGCCCTTCCCCTGGCTTTCCCCATGGCTGGCTCCTTATATTCTTTTTATTATTTTTTTTTCAAAGATTTTATTTATTTGACAGAGACACAGAGATCACAAGTAGGCAGAGAGGCAGGCAGAGAGAGAGGGAGAAGTAGGCTCCCCGCTGAGCAGAGAGCCCCATGTGGGGCTCGATCCCAGGACCCTGAGATCATGAGCCAAAGGCAGGGGCTTAACCCACTGAGCCACCCAGGCACCCCAGCCTCCTTATATTCTAAAGTTCCCAAATTAAATGTCACTTTTTCAGACCACTCTAATTAAAGTAGGTATTCACTATTATTTAGGATGGATGGACATAAGCAAATGAACAGAAGAATGAAAATCTGTATCACATGTTAACATTCACCAGGTAGCATGCACTATGGAGGAGACATTAAAAAACCAGACAGACAATGATGTTGCTAGTTGAATTCAACCCTTATCAACAACAACCACCCCAGTGCTAAAATAAACAAACAAACAAAAAAAACCCCACATATGAATGAAGTAGCCACAGTGATAGATATGGAGGCTACACATGCACCTAACAACATAAAGTACATTTACCAAGTCTGATCTAACCCTTATCGCTACTGAATATCCAACATGCCAGCCACAAAAACTGATGCTGATCTTCCAATATGGCACCATTGTTCAGGAAGATCAATTAATCAATTAGTGAGACATTGACTGTATTGAGGCCTTTCCATCTTGAAGAGTCAGTGGTTTTTTTCATCATAGGAACAGACCCATACTTCCAAAGGTAGAGACAGGAATCTGCCCCCCCCCGCACCACCCCGGTCAATATTGATAGTAACACACTATTAGATTTCTCATTCCTGTAACTCTGGGTTCTGCAGGGTTAGAAATTCTCATCCTCAAAAAGGAATACCCTTTCACCTGTGGATTTAGCAAGGGTACCTTTGCATTAGAAGCTACAGCTGCCGTCTAGGCATTTTTTGTTCCTTGTTTCCAGGGACCAGCAAACAAGGAATGGAGTCACCATTCTGGCAGAGGTAATCAACCCAATCATCAGGAGGGAGAAGGCTGTGATCACAAAATGCGTCATAGAGGAATACATATGGAACCCAGGTCACCCAATTGGGTTTCTTTTGGTACTTCCTTTCCTACTTGTGACTACAAATGAACAAGAACAGCAACCTCATTCTGAAAAGGCCGTATGTCTTCATCCAATTGGACTGCTATAACACAATATCACAGACTAGGTAGTTTAAGCAATAAACACTTATTTCTCAGCGTTCTGGAGGTTGGGAATTGTAAGATCAAGGTGTTGGCAGGTTCTGTATCTGGTTAAGGATCAGCTTTGTGGTTTGTCTTCTTGCCGTGTCTTCAAGTGGTAGAGAAAGAGAGAACTCTTGGTTTCCTCCTCTTCTTGTAAGGGCACTAATCCCATCAGGAGCAGCTTCCAAGTTTATGACTTCTTCTAAATCTAATTATTTCCCAAAGGCTTACCTCCAAATACCATCATACCAGCGATCAGGGCTTCAACATATAAATTTGGGGTGGGAGGACACAAACTTGTAATCTATAGCAACTTGGTGGTCAAGGCTCAGACCCCTTGGGAATGAGACTCTGGGTCACACTAATTAAAAAGCCACTGAAACTAGTGGAGGTGGTATCTGATGGTGACAATGATCCAGACAGGTAATGGAGGAAGAAGGAGTATCAGCTGTGTCTCCTAGACTAATGACAACAGTGAGGGCTAAAGTTTATCCTACTCATCTTCCTCTTCTAAGTTTTCCTTCAGAAAGAGAGGCCCACTCGTATCCCTGAGGAGATATTCCATGAATGCACATGGACGAGTCTACTGGAGTAATGCCAGGGGTAGACTATAGTAGACACAGGAATGGGGCAAGCAGTGTGTCTCCAAGGAAGGGCTTGTATGGAGCTGTCGTTCAGTAGATAGCCTCTAGCCGCTGGCTCCTTCAGGGTCTGTCCCTGCTACAGAGTCACACTGTCTGAGGCTGTGCCCTTTCCAGGGCAGCCCATACCTCATAACTGAGCAAGAAGGCTGTGAAAAGCCCTGAGCATCTCTACCCAACATGGCACAACTCTGATGGCCAATCATGGCTGTGAGCCATCTGCTATATTGAGTGAGCCTTTGTCAGGCCTGTATCACAGCTCGTCCTCTCTCTTTACTCAGCCTTCTCTCCTCCCCTTTGTTTTCACCAGGGCTAATCCCTGGTAAACATCTTGCACCCAGATTTGTCTCATCATCTACCTCCAAAGAAACCAACCCGGTACATGCTTTGGAGGCAAGTTGTTTGGAGCAACTTATTTTACTCTGCTGAACCTCCATTTCTTCATCAGTAAAATGGAAATAACAACATTTGTCTCTTAGGGTTGTGTGAGGTTTGAATAAAATCGAGTGTGTGATCACCTGGCACCATGCATGGCATAGAACAGTGTATGATGTTTAAAAGTGAAGCACTCTCAGAATTGGGGACTTTCCTTGCCAACACAGCTTTGTGGGCTGAGAAGAAGAGCTGAGTGTTCTGTCTTCTGGCCACTTTGCTGGAGACAGTTAATGGTTAATTCTTACACAGCATGCACCATGAGCCAGGCACTTTTCAGGTGTCTTGCACAATTGACTCAGTTAACCTACGACTAACAACTTGGTGAGGAAGGTTCCTAATCCCATTTTACAGGTGAAGAAACAGAGGCACAGAGAGGTTCACAAACTGGTCAAAGATTGCAAGTAGGAGAGCTGGGCTTTGAAACCAGGAAGCTGACACCAGAATTGGTGCTCATGTCCAGTATGGAACATGGCCTCTTGGTTCAACTTTATCCTACAAAGAACTTGACACAGAGGAAGGCCATCTTGTTGCTCACTTCCTACTTCCTCATAACACCCTTCCAGAACTAGTTTTTCTGAATGGGAAAGAAAAAGAGGATGAGGAAGGTGTCATCCCTCCTGTGGATTGTCTGAGGTTCATGAATCCTTTCTGAAGCCTTGAGACAGGGAGACTCCAAAATCTGTATATCCTTGGGTTGAAGCTCCAAAAGGAACCACCCTGGCAAAAGGGATAAGGGCAGGAGTGAGACACTGATAATCGTAACTTCCTTGCAAAATTTCAGGTATGTGCAAATAATTGACTCAGCCTTTTCAACATGTCTTTATTTGCTTAAATTAACAAAATATAGGTTACATGCTATTTTCAGGTAAACTGCTTTTTCACTGAAGCAGAAAGCGATATTCACAACTTGGGGTACTACATACTTGGAGTTTTAGTATTTAAATAGCAAGCCAGAGTTCTGTACAAAATCAACATTTGGTGTAATGTTGTCCAAATATGTGAAGGATTTTTAAATGTTAGCTCTGTTACATTTTGTTCTAGCAAAGCAAAGATCAAGATTCAAAATGCAATGTTAATATTTTATTAAATGCCTTTCGGGCTTAATAAATACAGTATGCACATTGGACTTTCTCACGCAGCTACTCATATACAAATATTCCAGTTACCGTTGTGGGGTTATGAACGATCAGCCTCAGTCTAATGGCCAATGGGGAGTCAAATTTTTTTTTTAAAGAAAGAATGGAAGGAATTAGAAGGCAAAAACAGGGAGGTAATCATAGGCCTGAAGAAAAAGGATGAAAGAAAAATATGCCACTTGGCTAGTCAGTTGGCTGTTTCAGAGTGACAGCAGTCAAAATCCTGGAGAGCATTCGGTAGTGCCCTATTTTCAGAGTGTCACAAGAAGGCGAATGTTATGCTGCCCTAGCCCTTAGAGAGCTGATAGCCTTGGATGGTTTTACCCTGAATTCTCTTGGGGTGAATCCCATGTGCTGTCCTTCAGGTTTGCATTCTTATTCATTAGCCCAGTAGGCAAGGTTGGCCAACCCTTCCCTTTGCTCTGCACTTGTGCATGGGTGTTCATAGAATTCAGCACCCCAACTGGGATACTTTTGAGAGCTGAGGTGATGCTCTTAGTAATTATCCTGGGGCAGAGTTATAAACCAGGGTCGGTCCAGGCAAATCAGGATTTTGGTCACTCAATATCATACAAAACCAAGATTTAGCCTTAATTCTTACAAAGTCAGTGTATATTTACCATCGGGCTAGATCTAATTAAGTCTCTCATACCCAGAGTCAAGAACTAAAAACAGGCTTTATAATATACTTCCTCACACTTTTTAAATTACTTTTCTTAGACATCTTTTTTCTCCCTCAAAATGAAATTTTACTTGGAAGGCTAACATGAGAAACAGATGAAATGTGAGCCACTTTGAGTGCAGTGGGTGTGGGCGCTGAGAGTTTCTCCTTCTCCCCTAGCAGCTTTGGAGGGGCCTAAGAGAGACCTCTGGCTCCTCGATCCACAGTTTGGAAACCACCATAATAGACCATACTCTCTCCATCTCAACATAAACTTGATCCTCGAACATTCTCACATGATTCATTTGGTTGGAAAAGACTAAAGTTTGGTAATCTAGATTTCCTGGTTCTGGCAAGGCATACCCAGAGCACCATAGAAGTCTGTCTTCAATTACTATAGGCTACTGAGGGAATGAACTTGTGACAGGACCCTGAGAGTTGGAGGCCTCACAGATGTTGCCAGCCTCCTGCATGATTTTACCAGAGGCACTAATGAGCTATATTAATAATGAACAGAAGGCAAGCCATGCCTCTGAGGACTTGGTACATTTTCCCGGCACAGAATTAGGTTTGTACCCACAGAAACCCACACTATTCCCTTCAGCATCCCTTTGTGGGAGCCTGATCTCAGGAGATGAGTGGGTAGGAAACCCAAACAGCTTTGGCACTTTGCGGTGGTGGTGAGGTTGAAAAGAAAGAGCTTTAGGCAAGGGGGCAAGGGAAATGTGTCAGGGATTGACAAAGCGCTCAGTGAGGGCAGGGGTGGGGGGTGGGGATGATTAGAAGTGGATGAGGCTCAGGGGGAACCCTTGGCCAAGAGAAAAAGCTGGTATCCAGCCATCAGAGATGGGCCAGGTCTTCTCAAGGAATGTACTGGAACTTTAGGAGGAGAGAAAGCAACACAAGAAACAGTACCTAGCTCTATCAGTAAGAGTTGAAACTACTAACCAAGAGGCAGTTTTTACTTAGACACAGTACCAGAGGGCTACTGCTTATGGTCAGTCTGCGATGTCCCTTGACCCCTGCTTTACTTGGCAGCCGTGCCTAAGGAAAGCCTACAGCTGGGTTCGACCCACCCAGGACAGTCATCGCCACCTACTAGAATCATGATTCAAGAATCTAGGGAGAGATAACGAGTCACTGTAGGCTGGCTATGTATTTTTAAACATATTAGGTGACCATAAACATCACAGGCATCATCTTCTAATAAAAAGAGTGTGTGTTTCTACAGAGTGTGTATGTGTGTGTGTGTGCACGCGCACGCACACGCACGTATGCGCATGCACACATACGTATGTCTGTGTCCTTGTGAGGCTCTTCCAGATCAGGTAAGAAGCCCTAAGCTAGCAGTATGATTTCAAGGTCTCCTGCTCTGTATTTTAATGAGTCTGAAGCCAGAAACACATATTTATGGAGTCCAAAGGAGGGGTCTTGGGAACCACCCTATTAGCCCAGTCAGTCTTTCTCCATCTTCCTGCACAGAAAAATCATTTGGGGAAGACTTTTAGAAAAGACCATAGCTGGGGATCCAGTCTAGGCCAAACTAAATCAGAATCTCAGAGGTTGAGGCCTCAGCATTGATATATATATTTGAAGTTCCCCTAGATGATTCTAACGTGCTGGCAGCATTGAGAACACAATCCAGCATCTCCCTTAGCAGTAATGAGCTGATGACTATTCTGACAGTCTAAATAAGCAGCACTTAGATGGCCAGGCTTCCTCCCCACGCCCCTAGTTCAGTGCTGAGGAGAAATCCACTGCTCCTAAGGCGACAACTTCTGCAGTTACTTTATGGGGCCTAGGGCCTCAGAGCAAGATCTCCAGGAGGGAGCTCTACTCAGGACACAAGAGGTTAGCCTGCAGGTGCTGACCACTTTGGGGGCCCCTGAAAATATGCTCCAAATGCCACATCTAATGAGCTGATGCCAAATGAGGCAGACCCAGGCAGGAATCTAAGTACTGCTGGTTTTCCATTAGCTAAAGTTTGTATTTTCTTGAACTTTCTCTCTTATATCTGCACCAATTACTTGAGAATATCCTCTTCAATACCTCATTCTCCTTGTCGTCTCTGGTAAGTTGGCTTATTTAATAAAGGTGATTTTCATATATACAACTACTAACATTTTTATCTATCTAGAAAAAGATTATTACTTCCACACATTCAACTAAATCATCATTAATAAGGTAACATATCAAGCACCATATTTTTGCAACTAAAAGGAAATTTACCATGTATTGCATATTAGTCAAAGGAAAACAATTTCTGAAAAGCACCTCAGCATCAGCTTGCAATTAGGTATCTAGAATATGGACAGTCTATTTTAGTGGAGTTGTGTAAAATAGCACTGAAGAGGACCCTGCATGGCTGTTAGAAACCAAGGGCCCAGGGAAAGACCTGAGAAGCATTTACAGGACTGAGGATAAACCCCCAGTCATGTAGTCTTGAGCCATTTTTAAAGATTTGCACCATTCGCCAGTCTCCAGCAAATGACAGCTCATGCAGAAAGTTATATTTGAGCTGCCTAGTTCTCATTTTCCAAATGCAATTTTAAAACTGTCCACTTAGATACCTAAAAGCACTGCTTGTTTTTCCATTTTCCTCTCCAGTAATTCTTTTAAACTCTCATCTCGGTGCTTGAAGTACAAGTAATCAGAAAAGGAGGGCCCCTGCCGGGCACTCTGCAGAGCCCTGAGGCGGAGACACTCTTCTCTCCTGGCCAATTCTCTCTCCTGGCTGCCCTCTGCCCCGAGGCTGTCCTTGCTCCTCTCCTGGTGCTCTCCTTTTGGCTTGTCCTCCTCAGCCTCGGCCTCCTCCTCCTCCTCCTCCTCGCAGGTGTCCTGGAGTGCCCTGGGAGCCTGCTCGGGCTGCGTGGGTAGATTGTGGGGTGTGCAGGGCTGCCTGCTCTGGGGGGCCAGACCTGGGCTGTCTCCTCCCACCTCACAGCCGGTGTCCTCCTCCTCTTCCTCATGGCAGGAGCTGCCCCGGGCGCTCTCCCCATCTGACTGGAACACTGGCCCCTTCAGCCCACGCTTCTGGGAAAGGTCAAAGGGCTCCTCCTGCTCCAGACTCCTGAGTACTCCTGCTGTCTGGGCCAGGGCAATTCTCCCCCTTCCAAAACCTGTAATAAAAAGTAATATTCAGGCCCCAGGAAAAGCTGTGAAAATGGGTCATTGGATGGTACTCAGGGCCATTTAGTATAGTTTGATTTTACATTTTAAAAACAAATTCCCAGGGGCGCCTGGGAGGCTCTGTCGGTTAAGCGTCCCATTCTTGATTTCAGCTCAGGTCATGAGTTCAAGCCGCACACTGGGCTCCATACTGGGTGTGGAGCCTACTTAAAAAAATTAAACTAGTAAAATAAAATAAAAATAAATAAAAGTAAATTCCCAGTAAGACTGTGGACAGATGGGCCTTGTTACAGATGTAGTTTACATCAGTATTACTCCTTTAAGGTAAATTGGGCGACACGTGCCAAAAGCTTAAAATAAGCATAGCTTGACTTAGCAATTATACCATTGAGGATTGAAACTATGAAAATAGTCAGACAGGTGCACAAAATGCATAAGGATGTTCATCACCACATTTTTTTTTTACAGTGAAACTGAAATGATAGAGGTTTATTTAGAGAAATAATAACATGAACCATGTATAGAAGATACAGAGACCTACTAGTAGTGATGAAAAGGTATTCTATGTATTTTAAATAAAAAACATATTTATCATATACATATATATTTATAGTGTAGTCCCAATTTTATCTATCTTCATCAAAAAATAGCTGGAAGGATTTATGTAAAAATCTCAAACATTAGGTGATTCTGACATTTTTTTCTTTTCACTTCTAATACATTTCTCATTATTTTCCATGAGCATATATTTTGCCATGAGAAAAAGATAAAACTGTAAGAAAGATATTTTCATCTTGAAAAAAATATATATACCATTTGGGGCCAAGGAGGCCACTCCATAGCCAGGCCCCTGAGCAGAAATAGGATAGAGAGGGCACAGAGAGATCCAAAGCCCCGGTGTCCAACCACGAGTATCCCTGCTGTTGGACACAGCCCTGTGAAAGGCTCTCACTCTGAGTTTCATTTTGAGGGCCCTGCAGGGAGGGATTTTTCAGGAGCCAACAAACACATGGTAAGGCTCCGCCTGGTTTGATCTTGAAGGTCTCTGCTCCTGATAAGCCAGCAGCCAGGCCCTGAGGAGGAGGTGGGGACAATCAGGCGTCCAGGGTGGGGGCACAGAAAGGAGACAGAAGTCCAACTCAGCCTGCCTTATGATATTGTCAGGCAATGGAGATGTCTATAGCTTTGATCATATAAGGGGCACAGGGAGGATCTTTTTAATCTGACTCATGATTTTTGAGCCATTTCAAACACTAGAGTGAAAAAGTGCTAACACCTTTTGTAGATGAAAACATTAAAATTGTTGAAAGTCTGTTAACTTTCAAAGCATCTCTCTGATATATAGTGATGCTCTTTATTTTTCCAAAAGAATGACAGAGTTGTTAGGTGCCTTTTAGGATTTAAGACCCCAATTGGGGTAAGATACAGTGACCAGGTTAGGCTCTCAAATGGAGGACTGTCTCCTTATTGCTTTCTGTCCCCAGCCCCAGTGATTAAACAAACTTCACCTTCTGGAAAAATCCAGGCCTATGTTGGAAATTGGCTCAGACAGCTAGAGATGCAAAGAATAATTTAGGAGAAAACCAGTTTGGAGAAAGAAAACGGCTTTTGTTTTTTAACCAGAATTTTTTCAGGGTTTTTTGCATAAACTCTAGGCTTTGTTTTGCGATGGCCACAGCTCCCTGTCAGCCAGGAGCAGTGTGAGCTCAGTGGGTGCCATGAAAACCAGAAAAACTATAATCGTTCTGTTTCATGCTGTGGGTATATATGAATATCATATTTATGAATACGTGTGCCTATTTGACCACCTCCAAGAAGGGGAAGGAGAAACAGCTAACATGAATGGATCACCCCACGTGTTCACCTAGTGTAGGGAGCACCGGCTTCATTCAGAAATTTGGCAGTTGGAATCCCAGTTCTGCCTTCAGACTTTGGTGTTGGACATCGAACGCTTTATAGTGCCTCTTGGTCTTGGTCTCCTCATATAAAACGGGACTAACACAGGCTAGTCTGTGAAATTGTGTGCACAAACAGTCTGTGCTGTCATCACAGCTGTATCAGAAAACAGCAGGTCATAGGATTTTGTAGGTTACATCACTGTGTGTCTGCTCTCCCATACATGGACCTTCCAGGGAGCAAAGATGGTCTCACTTCCCCAGTCTCTTCGTCAGCACGTAGTGTGCTGTTTGGAATAGAAGTGTATTTCTTGTCTGTCTGTTGAAGGACCAGTTGATTAAGGAACTAGAGAGCAATCTGCTGAATTTAGCAGATCGGGAACATAGACTCTTCGAGGCTAAAGGCCTGGGAGTGAGAAAATGAAAAGAGGTAAGACTGTTTTATCAGTTCAGTGAGGCCTCAGTGTGGGAGGCGGTGGTGCTTGCTCTGCATACGGGCCAGTTAGCCCCACCAAGCAGGAAAACTGTCCCTGGGTGCCTCTGGTTGTGAATGCAGGAGACCTAGCCCGCTACACACACACTTCTGCCAACGAGGAGCTTACAGACCTGTTTCTTAGAAAGGAAAGAAAAATCACGTGTTCTTTAACTGCAGAGTGATGAAAAGGACCCACTAAAGGCTTTAGGGTTGGAAAGGTCTGTGTTCAAATGTTGACTCTGCTCCTTTTGAGTTGAGCAGCTTTGCGAAAATCATGAAGCCTCCCAACTGTAAAATGGGGGTAATAGAAGTTCTTCTCACCCTGAGTTGTTGAAAGATTGAAGGAGCCAAGACACCTGATGTGGTGTCAAGAGCCAAAACTAATAACAGTACTGACTGGCATCATTCTGATATTCCAATTTCTCCTCTATAATTCACTTCTACATACTACCTTCAGATAGTGGCACTGTATTTGTTATAGTCATATTGTAAGCCTCTTCCTTCTCTGCTGTGTCTTGAAAATTATGATCCCTTTTCAACAATAGGAATAGCCCCCCAAAGTAAAGCCCCCTAAAACCAAATTCAGCTCCCTTTTGTTATCCACTGGTCTCAGCAGCCTTGGGTGCTTCCTGGAGGAGATTACCTTGAGAATGGAGGCCCCGCTCCATGACCCCATGCTTGACTTTCATGTGGCGTGTCAGGTTCCCCTTTAGGGTGAATTTGCTCGGACAGTAAAGACACTTGAAGGGTTTGCTGTCGGAGTGCAGGTGCATGTGACCCATGAGGTTGTGCATCCGGTTGAATTCCTTTCCACACAGCTGTCAGAAACAATGATGAGGGGAAGACAGGTCAGTTGTGGCAGTGGGCCCTGCCAGATAATCCCATACCCGGGCCTGAGTAAGGATGAACGTGCTTTGACTTTGTGGGGGATCCTGGCATTTGAAGTGACCTCCAAGTAAAAGGTCCCCAGTAACATCAGGGAGGGCGTGGATGGTGCCTAGGCTCAGAGGGGAAGCCGGTAGGGATGGACTCCTGAGATTGTGTCCCTATTACATTAAACATAAGGCAAAACTTGCAAACCTATTATAGCTTCATTTTGATGTAAGCTGTAGAAAAGTAGAAGGGCTGATCTGAAAAGCAAATCTCCAAGTATGCTTCACTTTAAGAGTAAGTATATGATTGCTTGTTTAATGCTTATGGAGCATTATAGCATGGAAGATAATGTCCCAAGTCCACTGTAGAGTATCACATCTAATTCCCACATCAGTCCTCTGAGTTGGGTACTGTTATCACTCCCATTTTGCAGACAGACAAACTGAGGGATGAAGGCACTTTGGCCAAGGCACACAGCTAATGGGTGTTGGAGCTGGGAACATGAACTAAGGCCACTAGCCACCAGAGGCCATATGGTCAAACACCACACCATCCTGTGTCCCCTCAACATAACTTTTTTGTTAGACTGTATCGTGCAATGTCTTCTTGTGGGGACGGGTGTCAAAATTAGAAGAAACAAATAGAGACCTAAAGGAAGGAATGCGTCTTGTCTGTGCGCAGAGATTTGAAGTACTGAAAATATTATCTCAGCTATACAAAAGTAAATGTGTTTTATTTGTTCCTTTCTTTTTGTCCTTTTGTCATTTCTTTTTCCAGCAAAGTGCAGATATGTGTTAGGTTAGAACAGTGGTTCTCCAACTTCTTTTGTAAGAAGGGTTTGGAGAATCCGGCCCTTCCTTGGCTGTGCTGAGAAAAAGAGAAAGAAGGTTTTTTGTCTGTGCTAAGGCCAGAGTTAAGGGAGCAATGTTTCCCTTCCCTCTCCAACCTTGGAGGCCCATGTTGTGAGGGCACTGAGATGAGGGGAGAGATGGCTGGGAGACAGGTCTTGGGGTACAGTGTCCCCTGAGCTGACCCCAGTTTTCCTTTCTCACAGAGAGATATTTTCAGGTACAGTGTTGTGGATTCTGAATGGAATGTTTATTAATGAAGGCACTGTTTCGTTCAGGCGGCCTTGGAAGTGAGAGTTAAGCTGGCCCTGCAAAATGGGTAGACCTAACAGTGACCTTGGGAGGCCAGCCGAAAAGAATGCTGGGTGGTAAGAGACAGCCAGCTGGGATGACAACTCTGTCGCAGACAATCCTCGCATGGATAATAACTAATTGGTTCTGTATTTGTAAATGATTCATATTTGGGGGTTTTAAGTACTTTTTTCCCTTTTAACATCCTTACTGGCAAGAATGAATTTGACATACTGGTGTCCCACGCTCGGTATTCAGTGCATCTGCACACCACATTCATGGGGAAAAGGTGACCCAAGAGGGAAACGGCTGGGAGTGTTGGTCTCATTTTAATGTCTCGGGGAGAAGCCCTACATGTGGGATGGACACTTGCTTTCTTTTATTCTTAGTAGAGACGATCTGGTAAGATGAATCAATCTGTGACTCAGCTTGGCACGTGTGTGGAAGTTCTGGTACAGTACTGTTTATTAGCTTAGCTTAGTTTATCTAGTTCTCCCTCCTGGCTAGGGAGGAAAGCAAGCTTTAAGTCTAGAGATTCTGTATTAGGAATTTCCACTCATGAGTCTTTTTAGAAAAAAGTTTATCTCCTTTGGTTTGTGGGGTGGTTCCTGATTATTTGGGGTGAGGTTGCAGCAAAAGATCTGAAAACAGCACAAGCCCTGGGGGGTTAAGCATAAGACACATAGGAGGAAATGAGCAGGAGGCTGCAAGATTAGACTACTCTACTAGTCCAAGCTTGAATGGGTCTCATGCTAGTTTAATCCAGACAAAATTGAAGAGATGGGTGCCTTCTGGACTTGGCTCCTATAAAGGGGAGATTCTGCGTTTAGTTACTATCTCTAGTTGCTATGGTATTAGAAGCTGGACTTGTCTGAAAGGGCTTTTATAAAGGAGATGGAATTTTAGCCTAACCTTGAGGAATGTATAGGGTGCTGTTTGTTTTTGTGTTCATACAGAATAAAATCTCTTCATTATTTTCAGGGACTTTATTCATCCTTAAACTACAGGCAACACAGTGATCACCGCTGTGATAATGACCAACTATTTGTTGTTGCCACAGCTACTGTGACTTGAAGGTCAGAGGAATAATGCAGTTCATCTACTCTGAGGTCCCACTTCCCTTTCCCATTCCCCAACCCAACCCACTCCCACCCCAACACACAGAGGTATGCACACACCAGAATGGCTACTGATAAGTAATTTCCACATTCTTTCTTAGCTTTAAACAAGCCATGTTTTATGATCCTTTAACATAGCCCAATGTGTTTCTACCATAATGCTTTTCTGACTCAATTCATTCACTCCTAAACATCGTGGGACATTTTTAGTGGTACAACAGTATATCAGGACATTAAAGTGATATTGTCCCCTGAACTCAAAGCATATGGCTTTGGGGAAGGTCCACAGTGGGGGATGGGATGACTGGTCAGCTTTATTATCTGAGAGTGACTGGTAGAGGAGACTTATTTCTGTGCTGTTGGTAAAGTTAACCATTTACATACAGAGTTACCCTTCATGGTTTATGGTAGTCTTTCAGGCCCACCAATGGAAAGCTTTTGCAGGGTTGAAGGAGGGTGTGTCAACTCATAAAGATGTCTGGGACACTAAAGGAGCTCTAGGTTATTTTCTGAAATGCAAGGGGTACTTTCCTTTTCTTTGTGGTCAGCCTCAGGATCAAGCACAGAGTTATCCACACAATAATACTTAATAAATACCTAAGTATTTAGTTGCAGGAAGAAGCAAACAAGTCAGGAAAGTATCACTACCCCATGCAAAAATTCCAAAAAGCAGCCATCACCAAATCTCTTCCTTTCTCCCACTAAAATGCGTATAAGCCCTATACACACTAGTTCACAAACCAGAATCCCTAGTGGGAGAAGGATAGATAGGGATGAGTACTCAGGACCTGAGATACTAGACACTATTCACACCTCTGTGGTAGAAACCCTTAGCTTCTTCCTTTCAATTTCTGACCCTTCCACAAAACCCTTTGGTCCTTGTCCAGAATATCTGGCCTCTTTTTCTTTCTCAGAAGACCATCCTCACATGACAATAGATGATTGTAGAAGGTACTTTATGTCTGTGAAATTCAGAGTCCCCTCATTCCCTGTTAGTGAAAAGAGGCCAGAGAAAATGAACTGGGTGAATTGAAGATGGCACCCTTGGGTGGGGTTTGAGATGTGAGCTCCAAGAAGAGTCATTACAGTAGAGAAGGGGAAGTAGACGGGAAGAAAGAAGAAGAGTCGGGGAGGATCACCAAAATGCTAGTTTCTTCTCCTGGGAAATGCAGTCAGTCTATGTCTAGGCCCCTTATAATCATGAGATATGTGGCTAAGAGCTTACCCACGTCAAGACTTGCTGAATCATCTCCTGCCAAGGTCTGTGGGGGATTAAATTAGGGCGGCTGTCAATACAGGAAGCTCCTGGAATGGTGAAGTTTCAGATTTCATGGTGCAGGTGGTCATCTCAATGGGTCTGCCCCTCCTGAACTCTCAGTTGCTCTAATGAAGGGTATTCATGTGCCTCTGATCTCAAATCTCAGCTTTTTCATCAAAGACCCACTTTTATGCTTACTTTTTAAATGGAGGGGGACCTCAACATTTAATAGAAAATTGGAACAAATGTTTTGAACTGTCCTTTAAAAGTGGGTTGCATGAATCATTAGGTTTGGAGATAGCAGAGCAGAGAGGTAATGGTGAGACCACAGAAGGAGAGAGAACTTGCTCCATTTTCTCTTCTGTAAAATGTCAATGACCATAATAGTTTCTTATGAAGGTTGCTGTAAGGATCAAATGAGATAATTCATGTAAAGGGCTTGCTAAACAGTAAATATTAGCATCATTAACATGTACATAGTAGTCTCTCACATTCTGGAAATTGAGAGATCTTTAGAGAGAAGAGTGTTTTTTGTTGGTTTTTTTTTTTTAAGATTTTATTTATTTGACAGACAGAGATTACAAGTGGGCAGAGACACAGGCAGAGAGAGGAGGAAGCAGGCTCCCCACTGAGCAGAGAGCCCGATGTGGGGCTCGATCCCAGGACCCTGGGATCATGACCTGAGCCGAAGGCAGAGGCTTTAGCCACCCAGGTGCCCCGAGAAGAGTGTTTTTTAAACTAATTATTTGGAGGAAATATTAACAGGAGGACGAAGTAAGGAGTCCTTTGAGTAAATAGTCGCCAGGTCACTTGAGGCATACAGAAATGGAAGGAGCTGTGTCTGACCCCGCACTGAGAAATGTGGTTAGAAAGAGAAGATTCATCCTGAATTGCAGCCTTTGGGAGAGTCCTTTCTGTGGCTCCCCAATCCTCAGCCCTTTTAATAACTGGCCGATGCCCAGTTCACTTATTCAGATTCTGGCCTCCTCATACCCCTTCCCTCCCTGTCCAGGGCCTGGAGGCACCTCAGGCCACTTCCCGTGAGCTGCAGTGACAATGTGGACAGCCAGCGACACCAAGAAGCCGGCTGCGTGCAGAGACGAGGTGATGGCAGCAGGCTGCCCTGGGCCAGAGGCCCACAGAGCCAAGAAGAGGCACGCCACTTCGTGCCAACCAGCTACTCTGAGCCTGAGGACTGAGATGCACCAGGAAGCCTGTGTTTTCCTATTCTAAGAGAAAAGGTCAAAGAGCCGAAGCCTGCAGCCGAGGAGAATGGCCTCTGCTCAGCTGCCCTTCCCTTACATTCTTCTCTCTCTCTCTCTTTTAATAAGAAGGGTGTTCCTTTCCTCAAAGGGAGAGAGAGGGAGGGAGGGAGAGAGAGACTGTAAACTGTCCAAAAGGACCGTGAGAAAACAGGAAGCTTTGAAAAGTACAAGAGAAAGCAAGATGAAATCTATTTGCAGGAGGGCCCCTGGGGACATGTGAGGCATTGTGAAGCAGGCAGTTCATACAGCTATATCCTTCCTTCTGCTGAGGAGGGCTGTGCTGCCAAAAGGCTGCTATCTGGTCACTGCCTTAACCCTCTCCATGCCAGTCTGAGAGCCCTGACCCAAAGTTCTGGGCCCCTAAATGTCCCCCACTGGTTTGTCCCCCACGGGGCCTCCAAGAGCTGGAACGGGAAGCAGAGCCATGGTGGCAAAGGCAGTGGGGACCCTTTCCAAGGAGACCTCCTCTTCTATCAACTCTGCCCTCCGCCTTCAGGCCTCTGCCTCAGATGAGGCTGCAGATGACCTGGTGACTCATAACTTAGGCAGCTCCCGGCTTCACCCATCTCAGAGGAGAATTTGTCCCGGAAACTCTGGATGGCTGCTTTTCCTGGACAGGTTTCCCAAAGACGGCAGCTGGTTCTTTGCTATTATGGAGTGTGGCTGCTACAAGGATAGCATCCCGATCAACCCCTGCGTGCTTACGCAGAATCTGGGAAGCATATTTGTGAAACATGGCTCAAGTCTACAGGCACAGGTCTTTGGAGCTACTCCAGCTGGCTCCAAGAAGCAGGGAGTCCAAAAGTGAAGCCAATAGCAAAAGAGCCCAGAAAGGCAGTAATTTTTTTTTTAAGGAAAAAAAAAAAAGAAAGAAATGAATGGAAAATCTTTCCTCTCCTCTGATTTTCCATCCCATTGTTAATGCTTAATCTCACAGTGAGCGAATGTTCTGCTTGCTGTGGACAGCTGTGTCCACTGAGCATGGGGCCAGAGAGAGCCAGGCCAGGTTACAACAGGGGCTGGACTTCTAGGTTAGCCAGGATTTTTAGTGGTGAGAAACCCAAGAGAGTAGAATCTGTTACTTAAACAATCTCCCCTTTTTACAAGGTTTTGGGTCAAAGAGACAAAGCTAACTCTTGGAGCATGATTGGAGCAAGGTCTGCCTCTTTTTCCAGCCATGCCAATCGTGAAAAGGGACTATCTCCTCCTTGTTACCCGTGAGAAACGTTGGGTTTCGTTTTCTGGGCCTCTTCTCCAACATCACTATGCAATCAGCCAGCCACCCATCTCTGACTGGCTGTGAATTTTGTAGCGATGAGCACATGGCCCTCCAGCACGTGGCAGCACACCATCTTGAGATGACCCAGTCCAGTGGGATCTGGAGCTAGTTTACAAACACACAGAGCCCTGTCACATACTCTAGAAACTCAGACATGTGCTGAAATTCCTTTGAAATGAAGAAAGGTGATGACACAAAGAGGATACCAACCAGGGGAGCACTTGGCAGGAACATGGGACAGGGAGATGGGGAAAGGGAGATGCTTCTGACACCTTCCTGGAGGTAGAAGGCTCTTCAGTGAGGTGACTGACACCTGTTCTTGTTTCAGAGATGTCTAAGAATGGAGAAGAGCCAACTGTTTGACAAAATACCCTTCATCAACAACTTATTTTTTTACAGATAGATACACTCTCCTAGGCAGCCTCCTGACCCATAGTTTGGTCTCCTGGGAAAACCAGGATGGTTTCTGCAGATGACTCATCTCATTCCCACAACAGGCCCATCTGCCACTGAAGAATATAAACTGTACATCATCTCAGAGCTGATATTTCATCCTGCAGGACTCTTTTGTGGAAGCTGGTGGTATAAGCATACATCCAGAGCCTAATGCATGCTCAAGGAGAGGTCACACTGAGTTTCTAAACCATGGAGTGGAACTTCAGGTGCCCATTGAGCCCTGTATAGTGCACCATCACTGGGGTGGATGGAGGACGAGGGGAGGCATAAAGCATTGAGCAGGACTAGCTCACTGATCATTGGGCCCAGTTTGCACTACCATGTACAATCTTCTATACACTGGTACCAGAGAGAACCTTCTAAACCCTCAGATACCACCTGGTTCAAGAAATCCTCCAGGCCCCTCTGAGGCCCTTGAGGTAGGCACACAGAACTGCCTCTGCATCCGCAGGTCAAACCCAGCCTGTAAGCCCTTTTCCTGTTGCTGCTGTGCTCCCTGACATATCCCTGGTCTCAGAGAGATTTTCCACCTGGTTTAACCGCTACTGCTGGACCTGAACTGATGAGGTAGAAGTGGGAGTTGGTTGGACTGAACACGTATGGAAGGGACAGCAAGCATGACTCCCTTCATGTTTTAACAAGGTACATGTTTGGCCACCGGTTGATAAGATAGAAAACCCAGTTCGTGCTTAAAACCCAAGAGTAAACTCAGTGCAACGCATGAGGAGTGACCGACAGCCTGTTTGCACCCCCACTGTAGGAGACAGCAAACCCCTAGCAGGCAGGAACAGCTCCGTTAAAAGCAAGGGCTCAAGTGGGAAGTGGGAGGGAAATCAAGATGTCTAATGAGAGCGCAAAGAGGTGGGTGGAATCCCCAGGCTCATGCTGTCAGGGCTGGCTCCATGGACATGTGACCAATGCAGTCACACAGGCCCCAACTCAGAAGAGTCCTGAGTTTACCACCTTGAAATTCTTCATAATGTTTGAACAAGGGCCCTCACATTTTCATTTTGCCCCAGGCACTATGAATTATGTAGCCCCGTCTGCAGGCAGCTTCCTCCCCCTTGAGCTCAGATCACTCAAGATGGACATAAATTGACTTTCAAACCACTGGGAACTTGAAGGGAAAGAGGGGAAACACAAGTGGGTGGCAGGAAAGGGCTGGAGGGAGAAACCTCCCTCCCCCACCTCCAGAGAATGCTCATACAGGTCTAGGGAAGCTCTGGTTCCTGACCCCTCTCACCCTGTCCAGGAGCGGCCAACACAGGAAAGCAGTTTGCTTCGCAGGGGGTTCCTTCAAGGAGGGGGGGCAGGGGACATGCTACAGAGGGATTAAAGCAGGAACAGCCCTTTGGATGGATGGAGCATATCCTGGGGACCCCATCAGACATACAGTGACTAAGAAGAAAAACTTCATTTCAAACAGAGAGGCTCTAACTGAAGTTGTGATTCCCCTTTCCTTCCCCCTCAGCTCTCTCTTCACCATGGGGATGACACGTGTCTGTACATTCCTTGAATTAAACTACCCAATCCTCAGCAAAATTCCTTCTCACTCTGGAGGTGGAGAAGGGGAACAATGTGAGGAGGGGATGGGAAGAGTGGGGAAGAGTCTGGAAAACCCAAGCATTTCTAAGTAATACCAGTCATTGTCTTGAGTCTTATAAATCTCCAGCTCCCATGTGATAAAATAAAAATCCAACAAGTTAACGTGATACAGACATTTTAATGAAGGTGCTCAGTCCTTGCCCTCCATGGTCTTAGGAACAAATGGGAAACACTTTAGATGACTACTCTCACCTTGACCCAAACAAGTATTTCTAAGGTCATTAGAGGGGCTAACCTCAGAATCTCATTCATCTTGCCTGGGAGACCTGCCCTCAAATTACATGGCTCAGTCCAAGTGTCAGGAGGGCAAGAGAGGAGCTATGAGAAGGAAGGGGCAGTGCTAGAAGCCTCTCTGACACCTTTCTCTATTCTACTCATTGGCTTGTAAGAAGAGGACTATACCCAACTGTTCCTTTCTAGAATGGGAACTCTCTGCATCACCTTCGCCCTCTAACAACCTCATTCCCCAAATGGGCCTTCCATCCTCAGATCTCCCTTACTAGCTCCCTCCTCCCCTGCACAGTCTGATTCCACAGTGAGACAAACAGGGCAGGCTTCTCAGGGACCAGCTAAGGCCTGGTGTGAGCATAGGTGGTGCAAGGAGGAGCAGAGCAGCAGATGGGCCTGGGGCTGGCCACAGACCTACTCTGAGCCTGGGTGACCCCACTGATGAAGCAAGTAGAAAGTTTCCCAGAGATTCTCCCCCCAGGGCATTAGCATAACCTTCTGAGTCCTCCCCCTCCCGTATCCCTCCTGGGGCCCACTGCCCACCTTGCATTTGAAAGGCTTTACATCAGAGTGGACGATCATGTGTGCCTTGAGGGTCTGTTTCTGCACAAAACTCTTGTAGCAGAGGTGACACTGGTAGGCGCGAATGTTGGTGTGGATCAGCACGTGTCTCTTCATGTTGGCCAACAGAGTGAACTCCCGCCCGCAAATTCCGCATTTGTGCTCCTTCACGCCCTGGAGGGAAGCAAGATTCCAAACATGCTGTGGTTAGCAGGTAACTCACTTTCTTTCGTCAGAATCTTTGCCTTCATTTTTCTCTTTGCCACACAAGTCCATGAAAAGCTTGGTGACAGATGCAGAGTCCCAAATGGTGTGGCATTAGCCTTGTGAATTGCTGTTTTCTTGAAAAGTGTTGCTTACGTACTCTTTTTTTGTTTTCTGAAAACCAGGAACTAAGCCAGAACTTTAGAGGAAAAGAAAGCTACAACTCTTGTTCCTGCTGGGACAGGGGTTAATTCTACAGTAACAGTTCTGGGCATTCATAGGATTTTGGTAAGAGCACTATGGAATGATATGTGAAATGAGTCTATAATCCATCTTTCCTGATAATGGAAAAATAAAATCTCCTCAAGTGATAACGTCATTTCTCATATGAAAACCAATGTTTCCTTGCCTTCTCATTAATGGACTTGAAAACCCCAGAAGAACAATTCATATGCACACTTGAATAAATTACAATTGGATAATCACCTCTTGAAATAGTCTCCTGGGCTCCTACAGGTCATAGTGACCTCTACGTGATTTGGCTATGGAGCCTCAGCTCAGCTAGCTTCTGTCCTATAGAGAAATTTGGCAGAGGACAGCTTTCTGAATTAGAAAACAGGACAGAAGGAGACTTTCTACTTTCCTTGCTGTTTATGGAGAAGTGTTTGAATACTTAAGCATCAATGCCCTCAGTTGAAAGCACTCCCAGGGACTCATAGCTTATATTATCTATTCCTGACTCACAGTGCTTTCCTGATAAGACATTTGCAAGCCATCTTAACACAAAAGGAAAACTTAGAGAATGATGGCGTTAAAACCAAGGTTGTTACAGGATTATAACAAGTTATTTAGCTAATAACTGTACCTTATAAAACACATATTATCTGGTATCCTTAGTGACCTGGGGAGAGAGGAGTTCCAAGTTTAGCTCTGAGGCTCTTTGCTTATATGTCCATTTCTTTAATGTGGGCCATGATAAGAAAATAGCCCTCAGTTCTGGTGAGCCCATGGCATGCAAGGGTGAGTCCAGGTCTCTGCCCAGTCATGTATTGGCTGTGTAACTTCAGACAAGTTTTGTGGCCTTTCCTGATGATGGCTTTCCCTCATCTCAAGATGTGGTGGTGGGTCATGAGAATCAGGGACTCTTACCAGCTGGAATACTCTTGAGTCTAGATGACTGTAGGTGAGTATGAATCTATGGTAAGGAAGAGACCTAAATTTTAATGGCCTCCTAAGAAGATGAATTTTAACAATGTGTTGCATATTCAAGCCATGAGTTTAAAATCTTAAAATTAATAAAAATTATGTTCTTGATGGGTTTTAAACATTTCTTCAGCATCTTTCTTCTCAAGATCCTATTATCCTGCAACCAAGGAGAAGAATCTACTTATCACTGGTTTTGGAATTCTCTAAAGAGAATTCAGTGTCCCAAGTAAAATTCACAGGTAGGCTGGCCTACAACTCCAGTGAATGGAAGGCTGGACACAACTTGGGGAACAAAGGAAGTGACTGTGTCACTAAGAGGATCAGTGATAGCACAGAGAGAGAGCCCGTGGGAGTTGTCAGAAGTGAGGGAGGGAAATGAGGAGAAGGGGGACACTTGACAGAGCGTTCAAGAGCTGGACTCCCGGATTCTGGGTGACTGTTCCATGCTTCAGTGCCTTCATCTGCAAGTCTGGAGCAAAGATACCCACAGGTAGGGGTGCCTGGGTGGCTCAGTGGGTTAAAGCCTCTGCCTTCGGCTCAGGTCATGATCTCAGGGTCCTGGAATCGAGCCCCACATCAGGCTCTCTGCTCAGCAGGGAACCTGCTTCCCCCCACCCTCTGCCTACCTCTCTGCCTACTTGTGATCTCTGTCAAATAAATAAAATAAAATCTTAAAAAAAAAAAAAAAAAAGATACCCACTGGTAGCTCTTAGAGTTGTTGACCAGGATCAAATGAGAAGTAAAGCACCTGTGCCACAGCAAGTGTTCAGTAAATACTACCTCTCATTGTTTGCTGACACTGTGGATTAAAATGTGTTTAGCTTCCTAATTCAAATGAGACATTTCAGATACCAGGCCGTTTTGTCCATTTTTACTTCATTTTCTACTATCTTACAGATTTTTTTTGTGTTCCAAAATGCATCTTTGGCTCCTTTTCATATATGTAGGAGCCCCTGAAATCAGCATATGGTCCCCTTTGTGGCTGAATCTCAGCACAGTTTCTTTGCTGATGGCTCCTGCATTAGGCAGGTGCCTCCTGTCCGGAAGGTGCCTTTGATAGGGCAGAAGCTGTTGGTATACTACCCACAAGGCAGCCACCCATTTCACTTCTGCTGCAGAGCCAAAACATGCCCATGTTGTGTCCTAGCCTAGCAAATGAAACTCATTATGGCAAAGTAGAGATACTATCTTGGCTGGGCAAAGTCTTCCACTGACCTTTCTGAATTAAAGAGTGCTTTAGAAACGCTGGCTTACTAGAAGTCTCTTCTGCCAATAAACCACTTGAGGTCAAAAAGTGTGAGGGTAGAGGTCAGTGGGGCAAAGTTGCTCTCTGGGAAGCTCGAAGCCAACCCAAGTCAGCTTAGCAGGGTAAGATTTCTGGGATACAACTGGGGCCTGGCCTTAGTTCATCCTGCCTGACTCCAGAGCTCTGCTTGCAGTCTAGGCTGAGCTTAGATCCCTGGGCCTGTATTTCCCCCTTAAAGACCTGAGCCCAGGGACGATGAAACCAAAGCAAACAGAAGGATGCTATCTCATGCCTCCCACAAAAGACACCACAGGGCACTGCAGGCAACCAGCTGGGGACTCTGCTACGGGAAGCACAGGCCTTGCTGGACCCAGAGCCATATGCATATGAAGCAGTTCTCACAGCGAAGGGAGAAACAACCCAAAATGTAGCCACTGCTCCAGCAGCAAAGGACCAAGAGAAGTATTTAGAAGAAGGCTCTGATGAGTATATCCCAGGCACAGAGCTGGTTTGGGGTAAATAAGCCTAAGAACACACTCGTGCTAGTGCCCTGGATAAGGTTTCCAGACACCGAATTTTAGGGTTTGGAGGAGGCTAAGAAGCAACAGCACAAGGACCTGTTCTTTCCTTCGGCCTTCCTCACCCTCCTTTCCAAACTGGCCACATTATTTATTTCGAGGCCCATCTTAGACTCTAGAAGGCTGGATGGGAAAGGACTTGCTTGCTGGTGTCTCAACCAAGGGGAGGAAAAGGTGAGGACTCAGGGAAGCAGCCCCTTGCCCCTCCAGTACTAAGCGGAGGGCAGCGAAAGGCCCCTGGCCCCCTCCACCCCTCCCCTACCCGGGGCTCTGAGCTGGCTCCCCAAGTGCCCGCCCCCGGGGCCCGCGGAGCCCACAGTACCTTGTGGGTGAGCGAGTGCTGCTTGAGGTGGTGGGGCTGCACGAACTCCATGCCGCACTCGGAGCAGATATAGGGCCGGATGTCCTTGTGCTTCATCATGTGGTTCTGCAGCTGGCTTGGGTACTGGAAGGTCTTGTCACACTCAGAGCAGCTGTACTGGATGGGGCCGCGGTGCGTGGTGAGGTGCCTCTTGAGCTGGGCCAACGTAGGGAAGTCGAGGCCGCACTCGACGCAGATGTTGTCGCGCCCGCTGGCGTGCTTGGCCTCGTGGGCCTTGAGCTCGCTGGGGTAGGCGAAGCCGCGGCCACACACGCGGCAGTTGTGCGGCTTCACCTCGCTGTGCTGCATCATGTGGCGCTTCAGGTGGCTGGTCTGCGTGAAGGCCTTGTGGCACACCTGGCACTTGTGGGGCCGCGTGCCCTGGTGGGTGAGCATGTGGGTGTGCAGGTGGCTGAGCTGCTTGAAGAGCTTCCCGCAGCGCGTGCACGCGTGCGGCTTGATCCCGCTGTGGCCCAGGATGTGGGTGACCAGGTTGTACTTGGAGGTGTAGGACTTCTCGCAGGTGGGGCACTGCCAGCGCTTCTGCGCCCCGCCCACATCCACGTAGTAGCTGTCGTCGATGCGCACGTTCACGTCCACCCGCTCCACTTTCTGCTTGGTCTCCTCGCTCTCCGGAGGTTCGGCTTTGCGCGGCAGCAGCGCTTCCGGGGGCTGCTTGGGCAGGAAGGTGTGCCGGCCGAAGGGGAAGGGGGAGGCCGAGGGCATGAAGAAGGGGAACATGAGCCCCGGGGGCACCTTGGGGTAGTAGGGGTAGGGCGTGGGCAGGAACGGGGCAGGGGCCGGCTGGGGCCACACGGCGCTGGGCTTCACGGGCTCCTGCTTGACGGGCTTGCCCCCCAAGTGTTCCAGGGTGCGGTAGAATTGGAAGCCCACGTTGCACAGGTCGATCATTTGCGAGTCATACTTGGGGCGCGGGGGTTGCGGAAAGAGCAGAGGGAGGCTCGGAGGGCCTTGGTTTTTGCTCTCCTCAGAGTGGAGGGAGAGAGGGGCTTCTTCCGCGGGGTGGTTGTACGGCATCTTAGTGGGCATGCTCTTCCGTTTCCGGGACCCTCCTCCTTCAAAGACCCCCGGGAATCCGTCTAGGTGTCCCGGAGGAGGCTCATACCGAAATTGGGAAAAAGGCCCCCGGAGAGCTTCTGGGAAGGGGTGCCTTTGGGGAGCTTTCCCTCGGGAAACCACTGGCTGCAGGCAGTGGGGAAAGGAGGGGGCTCTCTTCACACCCAAACTGAAGTGCACATCCTCATCTTTGATCATCTTCATTTCCTTCTGCATCCTTGGCAATTTTCCTTTAAAGAGAAAGAAACTTACTGTTTAAAAAAAGAGTCCCTTTTTTCCCCTGAAGGGTTCTGGCTATGTACCAGTACTAATTTATGAAGAGTGATGCTTGTTTACTACTGACCCTCACTTATCCTAGGGCTGTTTGAAGTATGATTTTTTTTCCCCCCTTACAGACCCATTTCCTGGATAGCCCGGGCCCCCTGGATTGGGACCCTAGAGGTTCAGTCTAAATCCACAGCCACAGAATCCTAGCTGGGGTTTGGCGGGGAGGGTGTGAGAGTACACTGAACTGGGAAGAAACCTGAGAGTTCAACCAGCCATGGTGCCCACTTAAGATGAAGTTACAAAAAAAAGAAAAAAAAAGGGTAGCAAGACCCAGACAGATGAAGTGGCATGCTGAAGCCCACAGCTGGTCAGGGCAGGAGTCGGAACTGGGACCCATTCTGATAGCCTGAGATGGAACTGTCATCTGTTAGTGGTGACTTATATTTGTCTTTGGGGTTGTTTGTGTTCTGAAGGAACCAATTTCCCCTACCCCTCTCTGTCTTGGGGGCCTTGGCTTCTGGAGGGTGGGGAGTACTCAGGTCCACACAGGTGAAGAGATTTGCCTGCTTAACTGGGCTCTCAGATTTTCTGAGTTACCCACTCCAAGCAAGGTGTGCTGCCGGGGTATATCAAGTGGATGAGGTCAATGGGATCCAGAGAAGCCTATAAGCCCATGTCACAGAGTCCCCTTGGCAACTTTTGCATTTTCATCTTCCACCTGGAGCAACCTCAGGTGCAAATTTCCAAGATTGGGGAATCTCTAAAACTGTACTTGCCTCTCCTCCTTTCACACAGGTGTCCGGGTAAAGGCTGACTTTCAGTGATTCCTGAGGTGCGTGACATTTCGTTGCTGAGCTGGTTACTGACTGCATCCTGGTGACTGCATCAGGTATGTGGGGGAGAGCCTGTGAGCTGGAGTGTAAACCAAGGACTCTGCTTTCTTTCACGTGTCTCCTTGCCATTTTTCTACACTCCGCATGTGGATAGTGGTAGAAAGAACCAAGTGGTCCTGACTCCACGTTTCCAGGGAGGCCCTTTGTACTGAAGTCCTCTGAGTTTGAATAGGATACCTAGGGCCCTGGCCCTGTGAGAATGGCTACATGCTGAGCAATGTAGGGTGAGGGTCCCAGGGGTGAGGGAACCAACAGCTTCTACTGATTTTGGTCCTTGATGGACCAAATGTAGATTAACAAGGACCTAGATAGTCCCCAAATTGCACATGTGTCTTCATGGGAGGATTGAAAACTGAAGCACAATTAAAACAAAATGGGTCTTTTTACATTGGATTACCAATTCCATATACAGATGAACCAACTGAGAGAAAAAATAGGTATTTGTATTATATGAATATTTGGGCATTACTTAAAACTGTTACATAAAATCATCAGAAAATGAAAAAATAATGGCATTAATCTTTGCTTTGTATTTATGTGGTGGTTTGTCTTCTTTCCATGGGTTTGGAAGTTAGTAATTAAGAGCAAGAGTTTGCTTATTTAGCACTGACCAGAATTTATTAGCTTTTTGTGTGTGTATTTTCTTGTTAAGCAGGTATTAGATAATGCATGGCTAATGAGGTCTGGTATCTCTATACCAGTGTTATATCTTCTACTAGAAAGCTACTTACATGGAAGTGGATGTTACCCCTAATTTTGAAATAGAAGGTGTTTTGGTATATACATATTATTTTTGCCTTTGTTTAGTATCTTTGTTTTTGGTTGTGATATAGTCTAGTAATTGAGTCACTTTACTGTATTAGAAGTGAGATTTTTAATACAATACTAATTTCAAAAGCATACTTGTTTTCAGTGTTTGCATTTTATCACCATCACCCTAGTAAGGCAAAAAAACATTGTTGAACAGAGATATTGTGTTTTTAAACATCAACAGAGTTGTGGCCCCCAAAGGCAGAGATTTTCTGTATATGCATTTTAGTTTCCTCCCTATTTTAATATGATTACAATTTTCTCCTGTTTCTGACTTGTGTGTATACATAACCTATCCCTAAAACAGTAGTGTGCCTATTCTGGAACAAAATCATTAATTCAGGAGCTTTAAAAAGGCATTGAGATCCATCCACAGGCATTTTCCCAGAACTTTAAAACAGTAGTCCCCTCTGCATAAAGATCTTAAGGGATACTAGCAGTCCCTACAGAGGTCAAGGAAAACTGGATCTGCTTCCTCTCAGCCCTCTTGAGAGAGAAATCAGCCATAGCTGCTGCTAGTTATTAATATCCCTGTCTTCTGGGCACAGGGTGCTAAGGAGAAGCCCTAAGGTGTAAAAAGAAAACCACAAAAAGCAAACTCATTGGGGGTGGGGAATGTTGAAGGGAAGAACAGGGAAAGGATCTTTTCTCCAGGAGGTAATTTATCTTGAAATCAGTTGACTTACAGCTCTGGCCTCTACAAAAATATTAACAAACTCCTAGAAATCCTCAGTGTGGACCACCCACAGACTCCCCTCTATTTCTAAAAAATAAGTCCACAGGCATCCATGGCAGATAGGGATTCCCATTCAGGTGGCAAGAATGGATTCCCATTCAGGTGGCAAGAGAGATCTGAGTGACACAGTCATCTTGGTCAAAGGCAGACGACTGGGGAACCGCAGGCCCTCCCCTGGCCAGTAACCCATGGCTTCCCCCAGAAAACTGGCCTGTCGTAAGACCATTCCCCATTAGGATGAGCAAGACCATATGTAAAAAAGAAGAACTGAAATTGTAAAATAGCCACCTGTGGGATAGTTTGGAGCTTTGCTTTGGAGGCTGAGGATCTAGATTTGAATTCTTTGTGTTAGCAGCTATGAGGAACTGAGCAAGTTAACTTTGGGGCTTGGTTTCCTTGGGAGTTGGGATATCCCCACTAGGTTGTTGGAAACTTAAAATAGAGCATGTATGTGAAAGTGTGTTAAACACTAGATAGCATGGTACTCTCGAGGGGTAAGAAAGAGTGGACAGGAGGGGAGGTTTGCTGTTGTGATCGGTAGACTGATGATGACTGACAGCATCTCTCTTTTCCATGCTGAAGCTCTTGGTCAGCCTCTGGGTCTCTGCTTTGCAGGTCAGAACATAGACTGGACTCATTAACCCTGAGTTGATCTTGTCACAGCCGTAGATGTGAACCACACTACAACAGGCCAGTGGGTGAGGTCAGGACACGGGTATTCATTCAGTGTGGGGATCAAACTTCTGGTTTGAGACTACTCCCCCATCCCTTCTCTCTGACTGTCTTTCCTATTATGGTAATGGTAACTTACTGTCAAATGATTTGTTCAATAAATACTTATACATGTATGCATGGTACATCTCTTAAGAGAAATGAAAGTCTCTTTCATTTGCAGATGTAATCTTGCAGTTTTCTGTAAATTGAACTTTTTTTCAAAATAAAAAGTGAAATTATGCATTGTACATCTCTTAAGAGGAAAAAAAAAAAAAAAGAACAGATGGGTTTGGTGAGTGGGGACCAAAGGGATGTGGTGGCTTGTAAGGTCTTCAGCCAATCTGTGGGAAGCTGAAGGATTGCCCCTAGTCTAATATCAGAGGTCACCTTCCCAGAGACAGGAGGATCTGTTTGTCAAACCCCAAGTCTCAGATACTTAGGACAGTGCTGAGCCAACAGTGGCCAACTGACTCTCACAATTCCTGCTAGGAACTGGGTCTGTTTTGTTCACCCGGCAAGTGCCGGACGCCAAGGAAATGCTCAAGAAATTGCTGTGGGTTGAGAGAAGGGAGGAAAGCTCTTGTTTTTAGTCTCCATATGGAACTTTTCAATGTATAATTTTATCTTTATTTAGCCTGCAGATGACTTTTTGAGCCATCCCTAATCAGAGCATGAACACACTCATAAACTCTCAGATAATTATTGTGGGAGGAACTTGAAATATACACCTTGTGTGTGCTATTTCTTACCCTCCTCAGTTTCCAAGGGCTCCCTTCCCTGACCTGATCCTCAAATCAGGGTAAGCCCTACATCCTGGCTATTTCCAGGATGCAAAGTATATGGAAGCTAATGCTGGGGAGCCATCCTCAAAGTGCTTTATAAGGGTCTGCAACCCAGTTGGAAAACAGATGCCCAAAAAGGCCAACAGGCAAGAGTGACTAGAAAGACAGACCTTTGGGGGTGCCTGGGTGGCTCAGTCAGTTATGCATCTGCCTCTTAATCTCAGCTCAGGCCTTGATCTCAGGGGTGTGAGTCAAGCCCTGTAAGGAGCCTACTTTAAAAAGGTTGGGGGAGGCGTGGATCAAGAATGTGAAACCTAGACCAAGACTAAGTAGTCACCCTGTGCTCTTCCATCTAAAGAAGATATTTGGAAGGGTAGTAGCAGTCCACATTTTGTGCTGTGAAGTGAGTGTGGAGGTTTAGAATAATCACAGATTTTCATTGCTACTGTCCGAGAATGTCTCTGACTTTCTTCCTTATATACTCAAATCACCAAGGCAAATGGACTATAAATCAGGAAGCGAATAATTTCAGGAGGAAAATACTGGGTTGATCTGTGTTAGAAGAATCTGGGACTTAAGATGTCTTTGTTCATGGGTATTATCCACAAGAGTTAGGGATGAGGAAATGGGAATGAAAAGATTTTAAAAACAAAAATAAAATCTCCTTCTGAACCATAAGGACCAATTAGAAACGCAAGGCCTACGATGAAACCACATTTAGTTTGGGAAAAAAAAATTCTTCTAATAATGCCCTTTAATCAGGAATTCACCTACTGCACTAAAATATAAATATTCCCCAGATAAAATTACTGGTATTTTGTGGTTCTCACTCGAATCTAAGGTCATTCCAGTAAATGGTATCAGAAGAGTCATGGTGAGTCAGCATGCCAGAGGCAGATCTGCTTACCTTAACTTCATAACACTGATTTTTGTTCATCTTGAAATTTATGGAAAAATATTCTCTCACATTCTTTACTCCTTGAAGCTTTCCACATTTCATTGGAAAATGTTACATCTTGCTTTTGGAGGCACTGGCTTCCTTTTTGATTTGAGAGAGTGGCACTTTCTTATGTGGTCTACTTGGAGCGCTGCTCTCAACAAAGATGGATGCAGGGAGGAGGTGGGCATTGAGGAGACATTTAAGATAAAGCACCAGTGCTAAGAGAAGCAAAGGGTAGGGTGTTGAGGGGGAAGGAATCAGGAAGGCAGGATGAGAGATATATGGATTCTGTTCATGCAAGAAAGTTTTGTAACATTCCTCCAAAGTGAGATGTTATTGGATCACCTGGTTCTTTGTGATTTTGATAACAAAAGAACTTCGAATCTTAGAATTCAACATTGTAATGATGGAACACTATTGTCTTAAGATATATGTAGTTGTATTGCTGAGTTCTTCATCTGTGTATATTTGGCAAATAAGGATTCAGTCTTGTATTCCTGTGATTGGCAGGAATAGAAGGGTCTCTATGCAGCTGGCAAATAAGGCAATATGTTCCAAAGAAAGGAATTGTCTGCCTTGTCACACCCTGGATTAGTGGTATACCTAAAAAGAGGTAACCAGCTACCTCTGCTAACTATCTGCTAGCAAGATCCCAGGTAGGGTCCTTCTGGATGGCCTTGTGGCCCTTATTTAATTTATAAACCCAAATTTATAAACCCAAAATTAATTTATAAACCCAATTAATAAATTAATTAAACCCAATTAATAAAACCTAATTAACTTATAAACGCAAAAGGAGGTAACCAGCTACCTACTTGCTAGCTACCTGCTAGCAAGATCCCAGGTAGGGCCCATCTGGATGGCCTTGTGCCCCTTATTTAATTTATAAACCCAAATTCCTCCCATTTTGTTGTAAAGTAATCTGTCAGCCTACAGCCTGGTGGTCAGAAGATATTAATTGGCCATGAGACCTATTTACATGTAAAACAGTTAATTGAACTCACATAATTTATTTTCTTAGGTTTCTAGAAATCACCAGGACATTACATGGTTAAAGTCGTTTAGTTTTTCATTGTTTAGATTGTCCATGCTGAGTATGCATATATACCATATATATTGACATGTACACCAAAAAGGTCTTATTAAAACAGTGACAAATTTGGCTATTAACGTGCATAAATTAAGTAGATGTGGAAAAAAATAAATAAAGAGATGTGGGTCTCATTTAGGAAAGTGCTAATGCCTAGGTCAAGTTTCTGGAAAGCAGGAGTGAATATAATGACTTGGGCCCTGGAACAGCTGCTAGGGTGTTGGGGTTATCTCTGCCCTCGTGACCCATTTAAAGGAAGGAAATGAATTGGAGATGTGACTTAGCAGTTTTCTTTCCCAACCCTCAGAGCTAACATATTTCTTGTGGATGGAGATGTAACTGGAATGTTAAAATTTTTTCCTCCTTTCTTTTGGGGGAATTATCCTTAGAATATATGTCAACGTTTTTTTGTTTGTTTGTTTTTTGGTTTTATGTTTGTAGATGAAGTACATTTGATATAGCCTCTTCTAGCTAAGCAAATATAAACATGCATATTATAAAGCTTAGTTTTGTCTATCTCTGGGAATGACAACATATTGTTAGGTAGGCCTTAGAATAGGTAGCTAATGCCAGAAAATATGACCCTCTGGCAAGCAAGGGTGGTAAGAATTAACCCATAATAAATGAGGCTAGCCATCTGTGGAAGGAACCTATCTTAACAGCATAACTCAAGGCTGTAACAGCATAACTCAAGGAGAGGGGTGTGAAGAACTGTTTTGTATCTTAATTCTGGTGGTGGTTACACAACTCTAGAGCTCCTAGAACTCAAATGAATTTTACAGTATGTAAATTTAAAATAAGTTTAAAAATATAAAAGAAACATACCCCAAAATGCTACTCTGCACATTAGTATAAAAAAAGTAACGGAGGATATTTGGAAAATACTAGTCAGGGCTAGCAGACTCCACCCTCTAATCAAGTCTTATCTTTGGAATGTATCCAATAATATGCATATGATTTATGAAGAGGGGAACTCAGTTACAAGTATTTGGTGATCTTAAATATTGATCTTTCCAAAGAGGAGACTTTGAATGTGGCAGATATATCAGCTTGTTTGTTTGTTTGTTTGTTTTGTTCTGTATGTTTTCTGAACATACAGAAATGTATATGTTATGGAGGTCGGCATGGTGCTTTAAATTACACTTCAAGGTCTAATTTTTGGCCCCAATTGCATATTCAGTAAATAATCTTCCATTACTTCTCCAACATTTTTGAAATGTTTGTTTACCATCAGTGGACAGGATCATTCTGGTCATTAGGGAAGATATTTCTCCCCCTTGTAAATCAATAGATTGGTATTGACATGCAGGTCCAAAGATAACTCTTGTGAATGAATCATTTCCTCTAAGAGTGATTAATGGAGTGATTTTATGAAATGGAACACATGAATGTCCAAACCCACAGACCCAATCCTGAGTCATGGCAGCCCCATCAGATGCCGCTATCCCATAAAGTCTACCTGAGCAGTCATCTGCCATCTGTCTTTTATACCTTACACTGGATATGAGCCAGACTGTCCCAAGATTGTACAGGACAGGAGGCAGAGAGAACCTCACCTAGTGGAGGCTTTATGGAGATGGACAGGTGAAACTCTCCTTTCTATCAAAGCTGGAAGAAAATGCATCACTTCTCTGACGTTTATCACATTTGTCTGTCTGACTCATTGAATACTAGTTCCTGTGTTGCTAGTCACCTTCCCTGTGGGTAGGTATCTTATATTTCTAACAATCTAGTTAGAAAGTCAGAAACTTGCCTGGTGTGTTAACTGTTGTTAGGATCCAGTAAATGTGTAGAAATTGATTTAATAAGTCCCACATTTTAGCTTGTTCTTGTTCCCTGGTCCCTATTCTTACCTGAAAGAAAGAATAACTGGTTGACCTGCCCTGTCCCAGTTCATCCTAGGCCAACTTCACATCAATACACTGCCAAGAACAACTCTGGTGAGGAAGGTGGTTTAGCTAAGGTATAGCAATGGCTAGGGTTTTGCTTTTCAGAAAGCATGGCCCTCTTTGCTTGCTGTGGGTACAGGATCCTTAGCCAGCGTAGGCCGTATTCCTTTGACCCAAAAGGTGGAATTCCAGTCCTGTTATACTGAAATAATTTGAGTGAATGTGGGAAGGCTCTGGAAACGCCCAGTGATCAAATGCCACCGAGCCTCTAAGGGAATGTGTCACCCTAGAGCAGAACATGCCCACGTTCTAGCAAACAATATCCCAACAAGGCAGGCCACCACAATTTCTCTCAGTCACTCCATAATTGCGAGTTCCCCCATGATCTGCTGGGCAAATGTCCATTAGTTTTGTGGAAATGCCCACCCTAATGGATCTTCAGTCTAACACTCTCCCCGCTGCACTATCTCGGCTGCCTGCCCACCCTAATGGGCAAAAGGATCTGTGACCTCACCCTTTCTTTTTATTTTTATGTAGAGAAAAATTCCTGCTCTATTTCTATCTTCTGACACATGATCACTTTTTATCCTGGATACCAGTTTTCACCTCATACTTTTTAGTTTAAGGTCTTCTGTTTCCTGTTGATTTTTCTACTGATTCTGCTCACTAAAAGCATTCTTGGAAAATACATAAATGTATTTATTTCCTCATGTACTTGTACCCCCAGCCTGTCTCTGGAAGGAAATACAAGAATCTAGTAAGACTGGTTGCCTCTGAGGAGGTAGACTATATGGCTAGTGGAGGAAGGCTTGGGAGTCCAGCACTCAAGTTACCCATTCAGGATGGACTGTTGCCGTCATAGTCTATAGACATGGAAAAGTGCCCTGTGGGTGTCGAAAGTTCTCTGGGTGGAAAGGAAACTTTTAATTATGTACCCTTTCAACTTATACTTTAGCAAACTGTGACTGACTTAGCTGCTCAAATACTTGCACTAAAAAAGAAAAATTCACATTGGCTTTCAAACAGCAAACATTCAGACAAAATTAGACTTGGGATCCCCTTCCTTTTGAGTGGTTAAGAACTCTCTGGAAGCATTTCTTTGGACTTCTCAAGTTTTCTGCCCAAGGTCTTTTGATGCCCCTGGCAAAGTTAATCCTGGTTTAGACTTTGGGCTTGCAGCTTTGGGACCCAGGGAAGTTAAGTGTAAGCAACCGCAAAGAGTCAGACATGGAGAAACCTCCCCAAAGGCATTCACTCGGGAAATTTCTTCAAGTGCTTTTGCTGTGCCTGCACTGTATGGGAGCCAGAGGATAATGTCTGATTTGCCAAAAGCTAACTTCGAGGAATTCATGGTCTGGGAGAAGAAACTGACAAACAGATGTGGAGAAAAAAATTCTAGGAGCTACAGTAGAGAATTCTTGAACTGGCAGGTTGATTTGCTGCATATGAGGGAACAAGAAGCAGAATGGCATTTCTTTGACATAAAATAATTTCTTTCAAGATATTCCTTTTTTTTTTTTATCATTAAAACTTCCATTAGAATAACAGAAAAACCAGATGGAAGAGTATCTGTGAGGGACGCCTGGGTGGCTCAGTTGGTTAAGCAGCTGCCTTCAGCTCAGGTCATGATCCCAGCGTCCTGGGATGGAGTCCCACATCGGGCTCCTTGCTCGGCAGGGAGCCTGCTTCTCCCTCTGCCTCTGCCTGCCATTCTGTCTGCCTGTGCTCGCTCTCTCTCCCTCTCTCTGACAAATAAATTAAAAATAAATCTTAAAAAAAAAAGAGTATCTATGAATGTGAGAGAAATGAAATCGCCCTTTTCCCCAACTAGTGCTCTAGTCTCCACTAGCAAAGTATCCTGTAGAACAGAGGAAGACTTTGGTGACTTGAAAATTGGGCTGACCTTTGATGAACTTCATTAAGAAAACTGGGAGTATATAAGACAAAAATACATTCAACCTTGGAAGTTCAGATTAAATGAGTTTGATATGAAGATTCACAGTAATTACAGAATCACACAAGGCAAATATGACTAATCCAGTTTCTTCAAGCTACCCATCCCTGAGTTTATCCTGGCTCCTTCCCCAGGGCTGAGAAGGAACTTTGGGATGCTAAGGATGAGACCCTTGGATTATCAGGTCCTCTCCCAGGGCACTAAGGTAATTAGGGTGCTTAAAATCTTCTTCCAGGGCAAAAGTCCAAGCCTATTTATGACACTGCACAATCATAAAATGGCAAAGCGCAAGCCTGCTCCAGCCCTCAGACAGAATTAGTCCCTCCTTCCTCTCAGCTCCCACAGTCGGTGCCCACACCTGTCACGCCGATTCCTCCCTGAGCACTGCAACAACCTGCTTGCCCACGTCACTGGGATCCCCTTGAGGGCTGGACTGATGCCTAAACTTCTCTGAGTCTTCACGGCCTTGTAAAATGACTGGTATTTACCAACAGTTTTAAGTGAGACATTTTCAAATCGCAGTAACTTTCTCGTCATAAAATGATCTTATTCTGTTCATTAGCACTAACTAGTAGATAAAACTACAAAAAAAGTCTGTGGAGTTCTTTCCTTGTGCTCTTTTCTTTCTACTTCCCATCTAACAAATAGACAATGCTTTTCTGTTGTTGTTTAGGATTAGTCATCGAAAGGAACATAATTGGGGCACCTGGGTGGCTCAGTGGGTTAAGCCGCTGCCTTTGGCTCAGGTCATGATCTCAGGGTCTTGGGATCGAGCCCCGCATCGGGCTCTCTGCTCAGCGGGGAGCCTGCTTCCCTCTCTCTCTCTCTCTGCCTGCCTCTCCATCTACTTGTGATTTCTCTCTGTCGAATAAATAAATAAAATCTTTAAAAAAAAAAAAAGGAACATAATTTATTTTCAGATGTGGTTCATCATGTTAATTAAGTGTTGTGCTTAGAGAATTGCCCTGAAAAGCAATGCTCACATTCCCAAGAAGGAGCACATTCATATCGGAATCCATAACTTCGAATCTAACTGGTCTCTTTTCCATACCTCAAGTGCTTATGACATTAAAATGTGATAATACTCCAAGATTTGTAATCACCTCCACGTGTCTCATTCTAGCATTCTTCTGTGACAGTTTCTCCCTTTAATATGTTCTCTCCCATAAATCCCCAATACTAACTTTATGTAAAAGATAAGGAAGAAAGGGAAGGAGGGAGGGCACCAAGAAGTCAGCTTGCCAACACCTTTCACATTGGCCATGCATTGTTGGGTGGTTGCTAGAAAATCTTGTTCACTGTTTCTTAGAAATGGCTGTTAGCCTCTCTCTTTGTTTCCATTCCCAGAGCAAGGACTGTAGTCTGGTTGCCCACTTCACTCCTAGGTTTCCTTCAACAGTTTCCATCCACTCTTCCAGACCATTTTTCTCCTTTTTTAAAGATTTTTTTTAAAGATTTCTTGAATACCAGAGTCAAATTAATCTCCTAAAAATTTGGCCCTTTTTCTTTTTTTTTAAACTCTTAAATACAATTTGTATTTTTTTTTTATTATGTTAGTCACCATACAGTACATCCTTAGTTTCTGATGCAGTGTCCCATGATTCATTATTTGCGTATAACAGTGCTCCATTCAGTACGTGCCCCCCTTAATACCCATCACTGGGCCAACCCATCCTCTATCCCCTTCCTCTCTAAAACCCTCAGTTTGTTTTCTGGAGTCTGTAATCTCTCCTGGTTCATCTCCCGGTCTGACTTCCTTCCCTTCGTTTTTCCTTTCCTTCTCCTAATGTCCTCCATGCTGCTGGATACCCAACTTTTGCATCAACATGGATGGAACTGGAAGAGATTATGCTAAGTGAAATAAGTCAAGCAGAGAAAGTCAGTTATCATATGGTTTCACTTATTTGTGGAACATAAGGAATAGCTTGAGGACATCAGGAAAACTCGTCTCTTTTTCTAAGACAGCTCTCTGTTAAGGAACCAACAACAATAGTGTATAGATATTGCTATACATAGTTTGTAGAGCTTGCTAATTGCTGCTCCTATATCCATTCCTCCTTCTACCTTTAGGATTTGAACCTAGATTTTGCTTGTGGTGACTATGTGCCCAGCCGAAGTGCTAGCCTTTTCAGCATCCCTTGAGGTAGGGGTTGTCTGGTGCCACAGTTCTGGCCAATGAGATGTAAGCAGTGGGGGGCTAGGGATTTCTGAGAAAGCTCTTGCATTCCTAACACAGAAACCACCTGCTTTATCTTTTCCTTTTTTAATTCTTTCTTTCTGGAATGTGGATATGAGGTTGGAAGTGCAGCAGTCATATCACAACCATGAAACAAAGTTAATGACAACGTATAGTAGAGGGGAAGAGAGCAGTTGCCAGTATGAAACTGCAGTGATCCTCTTGGTGCTGGTCTTCTGGTTATTTGGCAAAACAAATCCTTTACTTCATTAGGAAAATGTATGCAGTGTTCTGTGTCTACAACTAAACAAAATCCCTACCTGTTACACAGGGCAATGTAAACTTTGCTCCCTGACATTCAAAGCAAATGTGAACTCCTCTCCCTGACTTTCAGGTCCTTTAAAACAGATCCAACTGATTTCTTCTTCTCATGAAAACCCTCTCAGCACCAAGGAGCAAACTGATTTCTATCTCCCGGCTTTTGTTTAGACTGGTCAGCCTCCCAGGAATATTCTTTCCATTGATCAATCCCATAGTTCCAGGCTTCCTCCCAGAAACTTTTCCACCCTAACCCTTATGCCCAGTTATCTTTTCGTCCTTTCTTTCTCTTTCTTTCTTTTTCTTTTTTTTTTTTAAGTTTTTAAAATTAATTTGAGAGAGAGTGCCTGTGAGTGGAGGGGTGTGGGGCAAGGGGAGGAGAGAGAGAATCTCAGGCAGACTCCAGTGAGCGTGGAACCCACTCAGACTCTATCTCAGGACCCTGAGATCATAACCTGAGCCAAAAACAAGAATCAGATGCTTAACCCTCTGAGCCACCCAGGTAGCCCTTCCTTCTTTCAAATCTTATTGTATCACCCCACTGAACCCTGGGTTAAATACAGTGTTTGTTTGGGATTTTTGGGGGGTGTTTTTTTGTTTTTTGTTTGTTGTTTGTTTGTTTGTTTCTTTTTTTTCTTTACTTCACTCTGGTTGCTTCACACATAGGTTTTGTTTTCCCATAAGCTCCTTTCAGCCTGAGATTCATACCCGTCTGTCTCCCATTGTGCCTTGCATGGTACTAATTGCCATGAAGTTACTTGGTAGAGAACTGTTGCCTGGTTAAGATTCTTACTATGCACTGCTATAGCTGCTTTTTGAAATACATTTGTTTGTGGCTTTATGAGGACATGTGAATTTAGGTTGTATTTCCATCTAGGAAGAGATACCTGCATTCCCATGTTTACAGCAGCATTATTCACAATAGCCAAGAGATGGAAACAATCCAAATGTCTGTCAATGGATGAATAAATCAAGAAAAGTATATGTACTGGAATATTATTCAGCCTTAAAAAGGAAGGAATCCTGGCATTTGTGACAGTATGAATGGAGCTGGAGGGCATTCTACTAAGTGAAATAAACTAGACAGAGAAAGATAAATATTGCATGGCATCCCTTATATGTGGAATCTAAAAAAAAAAAAAAGTCGAATCCCCGAGAAACAGAATGTTGAGAAGTAGGTGCCAGAGGCATGGGTGTGGGGGAAATGGAGGCTGGTAAAAGGGGTATATAATTTCAGTTATATGATGAAAAATCTGAGGATCAAATGTAAAACATGGTGACTCTAGTTGATAACACCATACTATATACTTGAAATTTGTTAAAAGGGTAGAACTTAAAAGTCCTCTCCCCTCCAACAAAAAAGTGGTAAATATGTGGGGTGATGCATGTGTTACTTAACTAGTTGGAGGGGATCCTTTCACAATGTATAGGCGTATCGAGTCATCACGTTGTTTAAAGATCTTACAATTTTATTTGCCAGTTATACCTCAGAAAAGCTGGGGGGAAAATGAGGAATTCTCTTCAAAGATACAAGTCAAGAAATTGCAATGACTTTTTTATTTCATATATTAATCTTTTTAAAAAAATTTAATTAGCGAAACAAAAATGATGGGGAACATGAAATAATCATCTCTTTTGGGAAAGACCTTGGAGAAAATGCCCACAGGACCCATTTATAAGTGTCTGTGAGTTGCTTTGGGGCACTCTGAGGAGTCTCAGTGTTGCTTGGTAGAAACTCCACCAGGCAGTCTTGATAGAAAAGGACAGAGTCCAAGCTTATGAGCAGTGATGCCCAGGCTTGCAGGTCTCAAAGGATACCTTGGGGACCTCAGGGGCTCAGGAGTGATTGCCAGGTTACCTCCACAAATTGACCTCTGATAAATATGTTGCCCACCTCAGGCAAGGCAACATGGGGGTGAGGAGAGAAGGGATTCTCCTGCAAAGAAGTATATGACACAGTGCCTTTCCTCCAGGAGCTTGCCACCTAGCTGAGGAAACGAGCTGGAGATTGTAGGATCACAGACTGTCTGAGTTGGGGGGTACCTAAAAGGTCTAAAATGTCAGCCACGTTATAAGTCTCTTAACCGTTCATAAAGGTGTTTAGATAGAGCTGATACTGTCTAGCTTAGTAGTGAACTGAATGAGATAATATATCTTGTAGAGTGCCAGCACATAGTAAATGTCATTCAGTCTCTTTCTTTTCTGTTTCTAGTCATTGCAATTTCTTGACTAGAGATTGCTATTCAATAAGACACACTTCCGCTGATGTTTTAAGGTATTTGGAGGACGTATCTTTGAAGAGAATTCCTCATTTTTACAAGTCAGCAAATTATGTTCGGTAAGGATGCTGGTGATAAGATACCACCCAATTAATAGTGGGTGAAAGGGAAAGAGGGAGGGGGCATGCTGGCATACTGAGGAGAAGGCACGCCCTGTGGGGCTGCTTCTGGTTACAGTGATTGATCTGGGCTGTCCAGTGAGGGTCTCGCATGGTGCATCAGTCTATGGAAACTGGGCTCAGGAGATACAGGGACACTAACTGTCACTTCCTGAACAAGAAGTAGACGTCTAACCACAACCCTGTCACTACCCCGAGAGCTAACAGAGCTTACCACAAGCAAAGCAGCAGAGTAGGACCCCACAGGGATGATGCCCTGACCATTTTAAAGTTGCATCATCTCCCATCCTCCAACTCTTGCACGGTGCCATGCTTTATTTTCCCAGTGGCAGTCAGAAGAAGTCTTTGCCATTCATTTATTTGTTCTTTGTCTTACTCCACTAGACCATAGGCTCCGTGAGACCAGGTCTTTGCCTGTTCTATTCACAGTTGTACCCACCGAGAAGAGTACCCTGCACATAGTTGGTTAGTACATGGGAATCACTTGAGAACTTTTAAATGCACAGAACCCACCCACCCCGATGCCTGAACACAATGTCATGCCTAGACCCCTCTCCAGATCTAACTTATATCAGGATCTGGGGGTGGGAACCAGGCATTAGTCTATTTTAAGAGCTTTATAGGGGATTCTCACAGCTATCCAAGATTAAGAACTACTGCAGGGAGGCATGCCATAAAGCTGTGTTATCTATCTATCTATCTATCTATCTATCATAAAGCAGAAACTCTATGATAAGGGAAAGGTGATGGGGCCTAGGGTGGCAGAAGAAGGATTCTGATGGAAGAAGCTCTGTGACATGCAGTCATCCTTCCCTATCTTCCACACAATCAGGCTACTAGGGGTGGGATACAGGGGTGATGAGATTCTTCTCTGTGACAAGGCTGAATTGATGAGGCACAGCTCAGGCAATAGCCATTGTGGGGTCCAAGTAATCCACAAAGGGAAGCATCCTGGGCGGGTCATGCTGTACCTGGTGCTCGTGGGTTACCACCCATGGATCATTTGAGGGCATGTGAGTCTCAAACTAGAGAACATTCCCCACCTTTTTTTCTCCTCCCAAGCCCCAACCTACCCCAACCTGCTTAGTCACCTGCTGGGAAGCTGGGCTGCAGATCTGGTCCCTCATAGGGATGGCTCGTCTTGGCTCTTCTAACCTGCAAAACTTGACAATGCGGAAGAGAGTACAAGAAGGTTTTCTCCCTGCATGACTGATACTTGTGAAAGGTTGAGCTGTGGGATTTTTTCTTTCTCACTTCTCTCTTGGAAATCACCTCCATATGCTCATTGGACTGTAGGATAAGACTTCTTCTTTACATTGAGAAAGCATTTCCCATTATATTTAGGAAGCAAAGTGAGTTGCTGTTTTTTCAGCTTCCTTAGTGGCTTTTAATGCCATTTGTCAAGCTTGATTGTCTTTGATAAAAGAAAATCTTTTCATTTTCAGTGAGTGACTAAAGGCAAGGTCTTCCCTGTACATTGGTTGATTATTCACATCTTTTAGAATATCTTGCTCGTGTTTGTAGAAAGAAATAGCTGATACTACTGACATTAAATTCCATAAAAAGGCCTCATCCAGGTCCCCCCCTCCCCCAGATAGGATATGCAGACTATCGGAAAATATTCAATGACACTAATCCAAATGTCTATATTAAGTGTGAAGGAAAGGTAGAGTGTGCATTTAATATCCCAGAAGCTGAGCTATTGGCACTGAAATGGCTGCTTTTAAGAAAGCTACTGCGGCAAGAAGAGGTGACTATTTTAGGTGCTGTTGATATATGCAGTGGGCCTAGGGGCTTTGCAACTGAAGTTGAACAAACAGGTTTTTGTCCCTGGGTCAGGATGCTTTACTCAAGGGACTTTGCTATCAATCAGTGGTATTATTAGTAAAATAGTAACTATCATTAACCAAGGACTCAGCACATGCAAGGCTTTGACATGGATTATCTCATTCAATCACTATTATTACTATCCCTATTTTACAGAAGAGGAATTTAAGGCACAATAAGTGTAAATTATTTGTTAAGGTCACATAGCCTGAAAGTAGCAGCTCTTAGCCAGGAATTGATAAACTTTTACTTCGAGGGTCAAAGAGCAAATAATCTTGGCTTTGTGAAGCCTACAGTCTCTGTTGCAACTATTCAGCTCTGTCCTTGTAATGAAAGCAGCCATCATAGCCACATCAACAAACGGGAGTGGGGCTGTGTTCCAATAAGACTTTGTATACAAAAACAGGTGATGGGCTAGACTTGGCCTGGGGGCTGCAGTTTGCCAACTCCTACTCTTAACCATGACACTGAGCTCTCTCTTGAGGGCTGTTGCTGAACTCTTGTTCTAACAACCCTCTTTCAAGATCCTTTACATTTACATATGCGCTATTGCAAACGCTAATCAAGCCAACTTATACAATGGCCTACTGGGCAAATAATTGAGCTTTTTGATGAACCATAATCCTCAATGCCAGCAGCACTGAAAGTGTTAAGATAGGGGAGGACTTTTAGCTGAGCAGGGTTATAAACCACACACGGACTCTTCAGAGGAAAGCCCCCAAGTGCATCTTAGCTCTCAGGAGACTGGAAGCTGGCACAGTAGAGGAGACGTTAGGTTCTTGTGGCACCCACTCTCTGCCAGGCACAGTGCAGGGGCTCTTCATGCTCTGCCTTTCCTGAGAGGGTCTTTATATATTACTCCTTCCATGCAAGTTTCAAGGTGGCCCTCAAAACCACACAGCCCCAACAAGACAGAAGACTGAAGGAGATGGAGCATTATGTAACTTCATCCTCACATCAATCCTGCCAGACCATTATTCTGTTCCAGAGATGAGAACTAGAAGCTCAGAGGGAAGCCACTTGCCTGAGGCCAAAGAGCAAATAACTGGCTGAGTTGGCATTTCCTCCTAGATGTACCCCCTCTCTTTGCCTGTACACCCACTGGCCACGCTGCTCATTTATAGCAGACCACATACCTCACCTTGCTTCAGAACTCAATCACACACTCACGTAAGTTTGGAAAGTCAGTTATATTTGGTATTCTATTTACTTCTAGTCTGTAGAAGAGGAAGAGGAAACCTCGACGTGCCCTACCTGCTTCACATACTTGTTGCCATAAGCCAATAAGGTCGAGCATCTAAAGGATACTTGCAAAGGGCGGAACGCTCATTGGATGTGCAGCAGTGGCATCTGTCAGGGACCTGGTCATAGCCGTGGTGAGGCAGGTCCCTTCACCTCCTCACCACATTGCTGGCCACTGAAAGTATTCCCCTGCACCCAGGGGACCCTGGCCACGGAATCATTCAGATTGCTCAAGTCTGGGAAGGAATTAGCCCCTAAAAAAATCCCCTGAAATCAACCCAAAGCTCAGGAACCAGGAAAAGGTTACAGAAGTAGTCATCCAGTTTCTGGTCACATAAGTGATTCTTTGGAGCACACATGACACATGAGTGTCATTGCTGTCCCTCCTCACCCTGCATTCACCCTACTTCTACTCCTTTATTTTCACAATGACTTTTTTCTCCTCAGGATGAGGGTAAATCCAACCATATCTTCCAGACTGATCCCCTGCCCAGTTGTTTCAAGAACATGGTAGGGAAGGATTGTACCAGCTTCATTCAAAGCCTGAAGCTCCAGCTCACAGGGAAGAGGGCTTTCATGTGCCTTATAACTGTAACCTTTTAAAGCCCTTGGTAAAAAAACAAAAAACAAAAACAAAAACAAAAAAACAAAAAACAACAAAAAAAAAACAGACCAACCTAGAAAAGTTTGAATAGTTTGATTATATAAGGAAAAAAAAATCCAGTATGTCAAAAATCACATAAAATTGACGCACCTGGATGACTCAGGTCATGATCCTAGAATCCTGGGATCAAGCCCTGCATCAGGCTCCCTGCTCAGCTCCTCTCCCCACCCTACCACCCGTACTCTCTCTCAAATAAATAAAATCTTATTTAAAAAATTAAAAATGCAATAGCAGACTGGAAAAATAATTGCAGCATATGACAGAGAAACAGTATCATTTGATATCTAAGAGCCTCCACAGATCAGTCAGAAATGTGACTACTTAAAGTAGAAAATTGGGCAAAAGCCATCAAAAGGGAATGCACATGAACAGTTCAAAAGACAGATCTAAAAAAAAATTTTTTTTTGGCTACTTTCAAGTAACACTAGACCTCCAATTCTCATGGAATTGCCAGTAATGGAATTGTTTTGACAAAACATACATATCTGCCATTCATAAGTTGTGTGTGTGTGTGCACAGGTGTGTAATCTCTGTGTAAGCCACACCTGCCTGAGGCAGTTGAGATGACAGAATAGAGAATAGTACCAGAGAGAAGGATTGGACTGAGTTTCAGATTTAAAATTTATGAAAACACCATATATAAATACAACTAAGATTTCAAGACTGAGAATTTGGACAAAGGGAGAAAGAAAAAGGTGTATAATTAGGGAGGAAGATGGAAGCAGCCTCACAACTCCTGTTTTGCAACGATATCTGGAATGAAGTGTACAAGGCCCTAGTCTCATCTAAGGCTGCAGTCACACAGGAAGAAAATCCATTCATTAAACTGAATCATCCTAATGTAAATGGCATTTCATGAGGAGTGACAACAACCAAAGTATGAAGGACATTTTCCAAATCACTGTAAAATTGTGAAGAAATAGCTGAATCTAAACTGAGCAAGAACTGTGCAACAAATTGATGAGGTGGTGAAGAAAAAGCCAGTTAAGATACTGACAGGCTTACTCTGAGAGTCTGAATGCTACAAGACTGAATCTGGAAGATTCTGGCTAAAGACTATTTCCTTGGAAGGGTTAGCCAAAGAAAGAATCCTTTGATGGGCTTTGCCATAGGTTGTTGTCTGGTTTTTTGGAGCTTTCTGACTTTGAGTGGTTAGGAGTTACTTTGGTTTTAGTTAATCAGTCTGTCTCTGTCTCTCTCCCCTTCTCCCTCCATCTCCATTACCAGCAACAGGCAGGCTGATTCTGTTAGATTATTAACCTTCTCTGGCTTTCTAATGAAAAGGGTACATTTGATAGATAGCACCATTTAATGGAGTATTTGGGAAATAATTCCTTCAAGTTTTCATCTCCATTCATGCTGATTGAAGAAATGCAAGAAATGCTGGAGCTAACTTAACATGGAACTCTTTGGTTGAGTGAATATGTAGTGAGTAAATAACAAAACAACTTTCTGCTTACCATCTGGTAAGAGATAACTCATGTGAATTCCATTTAATAACACAATAGGAGTAAATTCGATCTAGAGTTTAGGGAATTGCCTATAATTTCTGAAACCTTTGTTTTGTTTAGAATAAAAGACTATTTTGTAGGGATTGATGGAAAATTCAGTGTGACTGGAGAATGCCTCTGCCTGAGAACTTTTTTTTTCTTTTTCTTTCTTTCTTTCTTTTTTTTTTTTTTTAAGAGAGGGAGGGGGAGAGAGAATATCTGAAGCTAGGGTCTATGCCCAGCACAGAGCCTGACAGGGGTGGTCCATGTCACTACCCTGAGATCATGATGAGCTAAAGTCAAGAGCCAGATGCTCAAACAACTGAGCCACCCAGGTACCCCTCTGCCTGGGGGATTTTGAGGGAGAATCAAGCAAGCCACACTTCAGGAGTGTTAGTTGGTAGGTCCTATTCTAAAGAAGAAGTATAGGAAATTTTTTATTTCCTACATCTCTCTTTTTTTTTTTTTTTAAGATTTTATTTGACAGAGAGAGATCACAAGTGGGCAGAGAGGCAGAGAGAGAGAGAGGAGGAAGCAGGCTCCCTGCAGAGCAGAGAGTCTGATGTGGGACTTGATCCCAGTACCCTGAGATCATGACCCGAGTCAAAGGCAGAGGCTCAACCCACTGAGCCACCCAGGTGCCCCGGTAGGTCCTATTCTAAAAGAAATGAGCCCTGGGCCAATTCACATCTTGTGAACTTCATGAGAAGAAAGAATATATGGGATATTCACATATGTGGACAGTCTCAGTTTGACGGGTGAGTCAGCTCTCTGGGTGCTGTCTCGCCTGCGGGCAAATGACAGGCATAATTTAAGGCCCACAGAACGTTGTTGATAGCAGAAGAATAAGAAGAAAGTCATGGGAGCAGTTGAGTTAAGCTCACTATTGACCAAGATGAATTAAGAGACAAAATGTGTTAACACCACAATTAGATGAAGGTGAGTAACTCTACACGATATATTTTTAATGATCTTTATATAATATGAATTCATTACCATCATAAAATTTAATACTGACATGCTTAAAGAAGAACAGGAAACTGTTACTATTTTGATTTGTTTCTTGAAAGTCTTTTATATGAATGAATGTTTTCTTTTCCAACACTATTTACTGTACATCTCTATGCAGTATACAAATAACCCTGCAGTAGATAACTTTATACATAAATCTTGTTTGACTACCATTTCCTTAGATTAGCGTCTCTAGAAATAGAATTACTGAGTCAAAGGATATGAATTTTCAGACTTCAGTACATATTGCTAAATTGATTTCCAGAAAGTTCACTTAAATTTATACAAAAACTACTCATTTCCTTCAAAGCATCTTTTCACCTGCTGTAGATCCTTTCATTTTCCACCTGAAATTAAATAAAATGCTAAACTTGACCCAACATTTTTATAATAGAAATGAAAAATAATTCCAGGTTTATTGAGAGAATTATTTTGTGATATTGTGGTAACTTATACCAAGATGGTTCTCAAGTTGCAAAAAAACAAAAACAACAAACAAAAACAACCTTTCATACCCGTTATTACATTTAGTTCCCACAAAAACCCCATGAGATGAAGAGAATTCATTGTAGAATGTTTCAATCATGGGAGAGGATTTCAGGCATCATCTTGTTCAGATTATATTAATGTTTCCATGTGATAGAGGCAAAGGGAGAATATGAGTCTTAAAGTTCTAGAGCCCAAGTGTCTATAATCTCAGTTCATATATGACTTCCTACTGGATGACCTTGACTCTCTACTGGCTCCTGTAAGCCTTTGTCATTCCCAACTTCCTCCCTTCCTGTACTTTTTTGTCAATCTGTTGGGAAGTATACCACTCAGTCTCTCCCTGTATTAGGGATTTGGGAGTAACTGGAAATCTAGACTCAGACTCCTAAGCAGAGAGAGAGAGCAATCTGGAAATGAGCATTTATCTGTGATGTGTATGATGACTTAAAAAAGAAGTGTATGGATGAAAATGAGCCAGTGGAGTTGAGGTAGTCAGGTCTGAACTTGGAGTAAACTTGATGAACCAAAGTGGTCAAGGGAAGCTTCATAAAAACAAGTCTAGGGCTCCAGGCTTGACATATTTCACCACCAGATTGTTCTGACCGTGAGGACTGTGGAATGCCAGAGTGTGCTTACCCAGGGGGAATCATGTCCATGAATAAGTCCTACCTGCTCATGTGACTTAGGCAGCAGTGAATTCTGTCAACAGATAGGACAAATCTTCAGTGAAAACTGTCAAGTCTTCTTTTACCCCAAAGACTTGGATACTCTTTGCAGATTATCATCTGGTTAATGCACTACAGGACTGTAATAAATTGCTTAGAAGTTAAAACACCATTCTGCTGATGTTTGGCTCTCCAGCAGTCTACCATGGCCTCTGGTCAACAGTTGCCTTATTTTATTTAGAAACATCTCAGTAGTATTTCCATTTTGGGGGGTGTGAAATTTTAATTCAAAGAAACCATTTCTTAAAATGCTTGACATTTAAGAAAATCTGGCACAGTACTGCTCCACTGAAGCCAAGTATCCCATGTGTGGAGAGTAGCATGGCTGAGCGTCTTACGGGTGCCAAATTTTCCTTAAAATTAACATTTGTGCCATATGTTGGTACCCTAAACTCAATACTCCTTTGGCTGATGAAAATGCAAAAGGAAAACATTCTCAGACTGAGTCCTGTTCTCTTCCTTTGTATATCATTTTATGTAGACATTAGCAGTGATATTCCTTTGGGCGTGAAAATGAGCACCTGCTCTGTGGTTCTTGGTGAGAGGTCAAGCACCCAAAGGCTTGGAGGCAGGAAGATCCAAGCTTAGCAGTCAAGGGTGCCTGAAGGCAGCATATCTGCAAGGTAGTCCTATGTTCTCAGTTTATTATTCAGCTCCTCACACTGTCTTGGGCAAGAACTTGGAAGTAGACTCTAGCTTCCTCATCTCCCATCACGATGTTCAAGAGGGCTGAGTGGACAGGAGGTAGCCAGAAATCTTGCGTGGAATTTAGAGAGAGTGTTACACCAGAACTTTACAAAATGCCCAGGCATTTTTGTAACAAGTGACCCATACTCATACATCCCCCTTTGTGGGTCTTAGGTGTTATGTCTTCTGGCCTCTGAGGCTCCATGTCCTCTGAGTTCCTTCCTCTGCTCCTACCTATCCCTGTCACATGCAGCCTCCATGAAGCCAGGAAGAGGTGATAGTCTTTATGCCCATGGGCCAAGCGTCTGTACCATTCCGGGTTTGCAATGTCCTTTGTCTATATGATTTATCACTATGCTCCCTGAGCCCCTATGTGGCTGAGGCAGAGTCTGGAGCTCTCCTTGACACAGAAGACACAGGCTTTGCTTATCAATGTTGATCCTAAATCTGTACCAAAGTGTAGGATGAACCGGTGAAGTCTTGTTAACAGCAAAAATATCAGAGATTTAAACTACGATGAGGATTCGGGGCCCTTAAACATATGGCTTTATTCCATTGCAGTATTAAATAAGAATCATGTATTCTCAGTGCTTAGGTAAGCTTTTGCATCTGTACTATGAGGCATACACAGTATTTAAGGGGAATGTTTGAAAATCTTACCTCAAGTAAGACCTCAGAAAGTCTGGAAATCTTTAGGAAAAGAAAAAGTGCACTATAAAAGTAGAGAGTATAGTACAATGAATCCCATGTGAATCTCACACCAAATTTCAGTTACAACAAATCTTATTTCATCTAAACCCCACCTTCTCCCCTGCCTCCTAATTAAGATGATTTTGAAGTAGATCCATGACAACATATTATTTCCTCTATAAATATATTTTAGGAGGTATCTCTTAAACATAAGGATTTTTTCTTAAAATATAGCCACAGTGCTATATATAATATCTAAAACATCATAAGTTTCCTTAATCATTAAATATCCAGTTAGTATTCATATTTCCTAAGAAAATCTAACTTTTTTTGCCTTAGAATGAAAACTATTATTGGAGTTTTGTCTGCTTACTATTGAACTAGCTTATTTCCCACCTTCAGCTATCATAGAAGAATTTAGAAGTTTGGAAGGAAAGATTTCTGTGGGAAATGAGAATTAGAATAAAGAGGAGGAAAAACTATTTGGACTTCCTTCACAGGGAGTCAGTGATTGTTAAGACCAGAAAGGCTGATACATACTATCCAGTCCCACTGTGGTTCCTTTCTGTACACTGAGGCATGGAAAAGAAAACCAGCTTCCTTGAATTCATATAGTTAGTTAATTGCAAATTATTTGATTTTGAAATTGAAGAAGCTCTACATAAAATATTACTTGCCTTTTAAAAAAAAGATTTTATTTATTTATATGACACACACACATGCACACACACACACACACAACACCCAAGTAGGGAGAGAGGCAAGCAGACGGCAGAGGGAGAGTCAGGCTCCTCGCTGAGCAAGGAGCCCATCGTGGGGCTCGATCCCAGGACCCTGGGATTCTGACCAGAGCCGAAGGCAGACACTTAACCGACTGAGCCACCCAGGTTCCCCTACTTGCCTTTTTAAATTACTGTAGAAGGACTTATATTTTCAGTGTTTTGTGTGTGGTTTTTAAGATCTGTGTGGCCTCTTCGGTGGTTTAGAGCTATGTGGTCCAGTTCAGTACTCACCAGCCATGTGTGATGTGGCTTTTGAGCACATGAAATATGGCTAATCCAAATATAGACATGCTATATGTGTAGAAGCACACTGGATTTTAAAAATTTAGTTAAAAAAAAAAAAGTACCTCACTAGTGATTATTCTGTTGGTTACCTGTCTCAGTATTTTTTTTTTTTTAATTTACTGGGTTAAATAAAATAGGTTATTCAAATTAATTTCATCTGGGTTTTTTCTCTTTAAATATAGCTACTCATAAATACAAGATCACATTTGGGGCTTGTATCATATTATGTTTCTTTTGGACAATGCTGGCTTAGAGACCTTGTTGTTGGTGCAGGACTATATTAATTCATTATACAAGCAGGCCAGGACAGGGCTAGGGACAATCATCTGTCTCATCCTCTCTTTCTGGTAAGCCTAGACACTAAATCATCCTATGGTAAACACTTTTTAAAAAAATATTTAAAGAAAAATAGATTTTCCGGGGCGCCTGGGTGGCTCAGTGGTTAAGCCGCTGCCTTCGGCTCAGGTCATGATCCCAGGGTCCTAGGATCGAGCCCCGCATCGGGCTCTCTGCTCAGCAGGGAGCCTGCTTCCTCCTCTCTCTCTCTGCCTGCCTCTCTGCCTACTTACGATCTCTGTCTGTCAAATAAATAAATAAAATCTTTTAAAAAATAAAAAAAAATAAAAAAAAAATAAAAAAAAATAAAAAAAATAAATAAAAAAAAATTAAAAAAATAAAAAAAAAATAGATTTTCCAGCTTGCCTTAGGGCTTGGTCTAATATAAGTAGGTGACTTCTACAAATAGGAGAGTCTTACCCCCACTGGTACAGGTATTTGAAACAAAGAACTGGGAACATGCCTCTTGGCCCAACCAAACCCTGGTCTACTTTCTAAATAGCTCTCAGATCTTGATCTTTCTTCTCATCAGGACCTCCCAGCTCTCTCCCAGGTCCACAGGAGCACCAAGCACCGACTCACCTGAGCTGCTGCATTTGTCTCGTACTTGGCCTTCCGCATCACTCTCACTCCACTCAGCAAGCACGTAGCACCATCATTCCCCTACTTGAAGGTTTCCAGCTATTTCCCATTGATTTCAGGCTGAGGATCAAAATCTGAACATGGCCCACAAGCCCAACAGTCTGACCCTGTCCATTTCTCCAGCTTCATTTTGCTCACGTTCCCCAAGCTCTCTGCATTTTACTCACTTTGACCTTCTCTCAGTTCCTCATCCATACTGTGCTCCCCCTCCCTCCAGAACCACTGTGCATTCCATTCCCATGGCCTGGGACACTCTTCCCCTCCCTCTGCCATCTTTGTCTGGTTGGCACGTGCTATTCAGATCCCAGTAAAGCATTCTTTCTTTAGCGCTTCCTGACCAGGGCAGATAAACCTTTTTTTTTTTTAAAGATGTTATTTATTCCTTTGACAGAGAGAGACAGCAGGAGAGGGAACACAAGCAGGGGGAGTGTGAGAGGGAGAAGCAGGTTGCCTGTGGAGCAGGCAGCCCAATGCAGGGCTTGATCAGAGGACCCCAGGATCATGTTCTGAGCGGAAGGCAGATGCCTAATAACTGAGCCACCCAGATGACCCCAGATAAACTAATTTTGACACCTAGTGTACATTAGAGTGGTCATTTTACATTTACGTGTGTGTGATTATTCACTTAACATCTGACCCTCTTTGTAAACTGTTTGCTCTGTAAGGGCAGTCACCCCATTCACATTTACTGCTATATCCCAACACAATGCTTATAGCACATAAATAGGCCCTCAATTAACGTGAAGGAAAAAAAAACAAAAGGCAAGGGGGTTGAACCAACAAGAATCCTGCCTCTTCTTCCTTTACTGGAAGGGAAGAAGGCACACCATTCATAACCATTCCTTCACAGCTCACTGACATAGTCCTGGACAGACCTCCTGAGTGCCCAAGTATATGGATTACCAAATACTGTGGGTTCTGTTTTCAATGTCCATGCAGATTCCAGCCGTTTCTCACCACCTGGACTGCCCCTACCATCGCCCTTGCCAAACAGCCTTCTTCCAGGAACTTTGGCTGAAATATAATTTAAAGATTTAAAAATAAATCTTGGTTAAGATTTATTTATTTATTTTTAGAGAGAAAGGGCAGGGGAAGGGGCAGAAAGAGAGAGAAATCCCAGGGACCTGGGATTGAGTCCCACATCCAGCTCCCTGCTCAGCAGGGAATCTGCTTCTCTCCTTCCCCTCAGCCTCTCCCCCTTGCTACTGCTCTCCCTCTCTCTCTCTCAAATAAGTAAATAAAATCTTAAAAAAAAAAAAAAAAAGAAAGAAAGAAAGAGGAAGAGGAGGGATGGGGATAAGGGAGAAGAGGACCTTGAAACAAACGGTCTCTGGGAACAAAGAGAAGCCAGCACAGCCAAGACAGCAAGTTACAAATATGGCTTTTAAAAAAGCACATGGGGAGAACTGAAAACTAATTTATTAAGTCAGTTGCTAAAGAATAACATTTGTATGGATTATATTTCCTTATCCATTAAAAAAAAAAGCAAAGTGCCTTGTCTGAAGCACAGCTAGCGAGAGTCTTAGCAATTATTTAACCTTGCTGGTTTCTGAGCCATAAAACATGAACTCAAGTTCTGCTCAGCCTAACAGCATATGCAGTTTGCAGAACTCTTTGAAGACTGAGTGCAGTTGAAGTATTCCGTATTATTAAATAAAATGCCTATTTGGGAAGGGAACTCTCCATTAGCGTTGTGTGTGCCTAAACGAGTAGTCAACACCTGGTAGAGTTGGAAGTCAAAAGTTTTTTGACATAAGGGACCCTGGCACTGGTCACTTAAAATAGAAAATAAAAGAACAAAGAAGCAAGCCCAGGCGGTGACAAATGGCAGGCAGCAGTAAGGCATTGGCTTGGTTCAGAGAGAGATTCCTGAGCTAAAGAAGGCCTCATTTACTGGAATGGAAAAATATAGGGCCAGGAAATTGCTCAGAGGTCTTCTGTCTCTTCCTGTGCACATGGAGACACACCGTGCTACTGTTTTGGATCCGAATCTCAGTTTTGGAAATAGCCTGAGTTGTGTCCTTGGAAAATGAGAGGGTTGTATGGTGTATTTGTATGTGATGAAGGAGGGGGAGGAGCAGAGGATGTTGGGAGGAGACATTTAGATGCTCTCTGGAACCAGACCTTTACCTTGGGCCTCACAGACAGTTACCAGAGCGATGCTGGGAAAGTAGGCAGATGATCCTGCCTGAGGGAACCTCCAAGATTCCTGAACCAGCTCCCAAGGTAGGGCCAAGTCAGCCTGCTGACAACAAAGGCCCCTGCTGCACGTTCTCACTAGCTGGCTGATTTCAAGGCTGCCTATTTCTCAGCATGGGCGGGTTCTTGGTTTTTCATTCAGCAAACATGCATCAACCGATTCCAGCAGACAGTTTTAGGCACTGGGGGTATTTCAGGAAACAAAAGACGAACATCTCTGTGCTTATGGAGCTTGTGTTCTAGTGGATGGAAATGGACACTGAATAAAATCTATAAGTTGTGTTAAAAGGTATGGAGAATTTCAAAGCAGGAAAAGAGAGTGAACAGGGAGTACGAGGGCTGGGGGGTGGGGACACAGGGTTAGGATAGCCTCAGTGAAAAGGTGGTACCGCACAAAAACTCGAAGGAAGCAAAAGAGAGATCCATGTAGATATCTGGGGAAGAGCTCTCCAGGCAGAAAGAGAAGCAAGTGCGAGGTCCGGAGGTGGGAGACTGCTTTCTGTGTGTGGGAAACAACCAGACGCCAGGGGGGTTGGAGTAGAGTAAGCAATGGAGGGTGTGATAGGGTATGTGGGGAGGGGGATAACTGCCTCATGGATAACCTTGGAAACCCCTGGCTTTTGCTCTTCTTCTTCTTTTTTAAAATTCATTTATTTATTTGAAAGAGAGAGAGAGAGAACCCAGAGGGGAGGGAGAAGGAGAAGCAGATTTTCCACTGAGCAGGGAGCCGATGTGGGACTCAATCTCAGGACTCTGGGATCCTGACCTGAACTGAAGGCAGACACTTAACCGACTGAGCCACCCAGGCAACCCCCTCCACTTCCTCTTTGTTTTCACCTTTATCCTCTCCTGGTTTTGGGGGGTACTCTAGTTGCCAAGGGAAACCCCGCATATCCTCAACCTAAGAGTAATCCTTATCCCTATGGGGGGGGGCATTTTCAGGTGATAGGCATATTGTTATTTGTGGATAGGGAAGGCTTGAGGTCAGATTCCTAAGGAGTGGTGAAAGTCAAGAATAAGGGTATTTTTCTGGCATATCAATTTTATGCAGTGGTGAGTGATTTAAAACATTTTACATGCAGACAAATGTGGGTATGTTAGGGAGCAGAATGCAAACATACACGCACGTACCCAGGACTGGTTAAAATCTGAAACTGCACCTGTGACACACCACTTAGGATTTCTTTTCCCTTCCATTAGGGGTACTTAGATTAGAAAATTCTGAGAAGAACTAACATAGCATAGCCTTTCCACTGGGCTCCAGGGAGTTGAAATATTGGGAATGATTTTCCAAGGGCTGGTAGAATTAGTCTTATTATTTTGTTTCTTTGAATAAAATTTTTTTTTTCTAGAGATTATCTTGAAAATAATAGAGGGAATCTGGGACATCCTTTCCCTTGGACCTTGAACATCCACCAGGCCAACAGCCTTACCAGACTAAGGGCACAGTGACCGTTTTCTCATATACAGCAAATAAAAGCAATAAGCAAGGAAAGCTGTTGTACTTGAAACTCTGATTAAAAACAAAAATCTGGCATGTGTTCAGAGATGAAACTTCTATTACATAATGATTTCATGCCAAGCGTGTTAAAGACGTTACAGAGAGTAGAAATTGGTACAATAAAGGAAATAAATGTGCTGAGTCACATTAACTTTGACTCTAACCTATTCATACCCAGGTGCCTGTGCACACCTCCTTCTTAAGCCCCAAGGACACTTTATTTGAAGAGAAGATACGATGCCACGTATGTGACAATGTGCTCACAGAACGTACCTGCCATAGGAGAGTAGAGAGCCCAGGAGACCAAGTCGCAAGACCTGGCTTGGAGTTCCAACTCCACTACCCACTCACTCTCGTAAGCATCCATTTTCTCAGCTATAATAACACGTTATCCACCAAATGTTTCTAGCTTTCCTTCTGCACATATAGTTGGATTGCATTCCTCTGTTCCCTTTATAGGTAGGCATGGCCTTGAGACTTGCTTTCGCCAATAAAATGTGAGCATATGTGACATGTGTCATTTCCTTGTGGAATCTTTGCAAAGTAGTTCATGATTTTGCATAATCTTCTATCCCCCTGCCATAGCAACCTGAAATATTTCCAATAATAGCTATTCTGTTAGCCTTAAGCCTAAAGTTAAGATGACCTGGAATGAAGCTACAGTTGGAGCCATGTAGCGGAAGCAAGATAAAAATCTTTCTTTTTCTTCTTTCCCTTTTCTTTCTTTCTTTTTTTATAGCCATGGAAATTTGAAAGTTGTTTGTCTTTAAAGTCTAAGTGAGTATACCCTGACTAATATACTCCTTCGTGGATCTGGAAAAAGATTCGAACGTGATACGTGATAGGTAGTACGCTTGGCACAGAGCTGGTGCTAAGTAAACGCTAGTTCTTTCCGCCTTCACCACATTTCTCTGCTTTGTGATCCTTCTCAGCCCTTCCTTATCAGTCCTGAGCTATGCTACTCTGTAGAGTGATTTTCCATTAAGAAAGAACGAAAATGAACTTAAGACTAAACCATTCCCTAAAGTGAGAGAGACCAAGTGGATTAGAGTGGGGAATTCCCAGCATGGGAAGAGAACCTCCTGTCTGAAATGTATAAAGGAGAAGGGAGCTAAGGGTCTTACCAAAGAAATCAGCCAGAAAGTAGAAGCTGTGAACTCTGGAAATATCCAACCACAGATATGCTCTGCCCCTGCAGTACTGTGCTGTGATTCTGGAGCCAGAATCAGGGCACACACGTGTCCTGGGATTCCAGTTCTGACTCCCCTTTACCAGGTTATCTGTTCCGGAGTGAGGTAGAGTCCTTGAGCTACCTGGTACCAGCTTTCTGGGCACGTCAGCGAGAATGATGAAACTGGTCAGACCTCAAGCTTTAGCGTTTTCCTCATTGGCCTCTTAAGGGGCCTCTCCCTCCCTGTAACCCATCCAGACTGTAGCTTCATGGGTCTGAGAAGGCAAGCCAGCCAGGGCCACTGCTGCTGGCTGGGCCAAAGCCAGATCACTTTGAGTTAATCACGTCACAATGCGTTCATTGAGGCCATCGACCTAATACCTTTTTAGGGTGTTTAAATCCACTGGAAAAGAAAAAAGGTTTCTACCTAAAATTACTCTAGAAAACCATGTCCTTGACCTTTACTAAAATGGTGAATAGTAACTGATCAAGTTAGAAGCCATTTATAAGGGCTGTGTGCCTCCAAATAGTTGAAAGTAAGGGAAGGAGAGAGGATTGGAATATAGATGAGACAGAGCTATAAAAGGCCTCCAGAAATTAGAATTAGAGTCAAGCTGGACAACTATCTTTCAGAGCCTCCAGTGGGAGAAGAGAGATGCAGAAAATAGGACAGGTGACAAAGGAAAACAAAGATTTGTATTAAGCATCTATGGAGGGACAGGTACTGAGCTGGGTATGGAGGGACAGTGGCAAGAAGACAGCCAAAGCCCTGACCTTCTCAAAGGGAATAGACGTTATTGCTATTTTGGGTGGGTTCATTGCCAAACTTTACCATCCCGGCCCATCCCAAACACGAGAGGCCATGGGTGGTCCCTACTAGTTCTGATAACCAAAAGGTGTCCTATCTACTTTCAAATGTCCCAATGGGGGGACTGGACTGCCTCCAGCTGAGAACTCCTGAACTTGAGTAATGGTTGTTGCTCCAGGGGACAGAACCAAGCACTCAAAGATGCATAAGGGATCCCAGTGAGGGTAGGAATGAGAGAGAAGTCCACCCTGAGACCCCCTTCTTCTCCCTGAGATGGCACTTGCTGTCTACATATTTCCCCAAGGAAGACAAAGGATGGTAGGTGAAAGGGAAACTGACTTACCGAGCACCCAATGTGGCCAGGTAAAGGACTATGAATGTTCGAGTGTGTTATGTCACAGAGAGGCCAAGTGATATGGGACAAGCAGCATATACTTGGAAGTCAGGAAGCCCAGGGCTTGGATTCTAGGTCTTCCACTTAACTGTCTGTGACAAGGTACTTAATCGTTGAGTCCCAGTTTTCCTCAGTGGGAAAATGGCAATTAAAAAAATATATATAACCCACCTCACAGGGCTATTAAGAGATTTCATAAAATAAGAAATACAAACCACTTGACATAGAAAAAGGCATTCAATAATTAGTAACTACCCTTTACCAGTATTTGGGCTTCTTAACAACACTGGTAAGAAGATATTCTCATCATCATTGTAAAGAGGAAGGAAGAAAACACAAGACAAGATAAGGGCTGGGAGCTAGAAAAATAATAAGACAAATAAGTAATTCTCAGTTCACGTTCCTTGGTTTTTACTCCAGGCTCCTTCATCTGGACCCTTTGAGAGAGAATCCCAGCAGTTACTTTGGCCTAAAAATGGACCACCTGGAGCCCAGTCTATTGGCGATTGGCCAGACCCCTGGGATGGGGGAAGGGAACATTCTGGGTCAAACACGAGGGATGAGGGACAAACTAGAGATTGCTGAAGTGTGCAGCCTGCCGCTGGGGGGTCCTGGAGCCACACCTTATTGAGGTGGCTGAAGAGTCCTGTGGGTTATGAAGGAGGTGCGCTGGAGGCCTGCGGCCGGGTAACGTAGGTTTTCATACTTCAAACAGATGATACTTGGAAGACTGGATTTGCTCTGTGTGGTCCCAGTGAGCAGAAACAGAGCCAGTGGATGGAGGTGACAGGGAAGTCTTCATCTCCATTTCATAGAGCCGTTAGTTTACTGGCAACTTCTGAAAGACTCCAGCTGGCTTTCATTCACCTTAGTGTCCACAGCACCAGCGCAGATCCTCGCCCACATGGGACTACCATGGAACGGTAACTGCTAGGATTATTACTGGCTGGTCTTAAAAAAAAAAAAAAGGCAGCCAATTTTGAAAAGCTGGTAGTCTCTTCATTGGCCCATCTGCCTGAGACTTATGGTAAAAAGCACTATGGCGGGGGCGCCTGGGTGGATCAGTCAGTTAAGCGTCCAACTCTTGATTTCAGCTCAGGACATGATTTCAGGGTTGTGAAATTGAGCCACACTGTGGGCTCCGCACTGGGCTTACTGGGATTACTAGCTAAGATTCTCTCTCTTCCTCTGCCCCTCCCCACCCCCTCTAAAAAAAGAAAAGGAAAAAGAGAGAGAGAGAGAGAGAAAGAGAGAGAAAGCTATGTCAGCCAGCACTGAAACTCAGAGCAGCCCATCTTTTAAAGTCTAGCAACAGGTGTTTTACCTCTACCTTCAGTCACCACTTCCCTTTGCCAACACCAAAACAAAAACAAAAACCCTCTTTCTGTTAGGCTCCAAGATTATTTATGTAAAGAAGCATAGCTGTCCATGGGACAATCTGGAAGTGAAATTTTAAGCTAGATAAACATTGAGCCTGCTATGAAAGTTCATTCTAACTTCCTTTGACCCTCTTGTAACTGTGGTCCTCAGCATTTTGGTTTGTGGTAAGAAGGCATTGCTTCTCTCCTATCTAGAAGGTCTACTAGTCTTGTTTCCTCTTACAGTCTTTCAAGAGGAATATAGCCTGCACTTGGGTTCCAAGGTTGGCTCTTTCTGCCCGATCCCTTCCACACATGTCTTGGGGCATCTAAATTCGAGAGACTTGTGAAGTCTGAGGAACCAGGCTGGCTGGCTGGAGCTCCCTGAAGCAAAAATCCCTCAACAGGTCATCTGCGCAAAAGCCGCTGTCCTGGGATGAAGGAAATGTAGATGAGGAATCACATATCTAGAATTGCCCTCTCTTCCGGTTTCACATTTTCAGTTACTCATTGTTCATTCCAAAAATGTCTAAGTCCCAACTGTGTGTCAAAAACAGTGGCAAGTGGTGCCTAACACAACCATAATATTTGCTGAGTGTTTGCTGTGTGTCAAGAATGCATGAAAGACGTCACATGCGTTAGCTCATGTGACTCTCCCAGCATGGTGTGAGGCAGGTACTGTTCTTTTCTCCATTTTACCAATGAGGAAACTAGGACACAAACAGGTTAAGCAAATTGCCCAAGGTCACACAGATAGAAAGGAAAGGAACCAGGACTTTTTTTTTTTTTAATATTATTTATTTATTTGTCAGAGAGAGAGTGTGAGCGAGCACAAGCAGGGGTAGTGGCAGGCAGAGGGAGAAGCAGGCTCCCCACAGAGCAGGGAGCCCAATGCAGGACTCGATCCCAGGACCCTGGGATCATGACCTGAGCTGAAGGCAACTGCTTAACCGACTGAACCACCAGGCATCCCAGGGTTTGATTTTGTTTTATTTTTAAGACAGCTGTTAGATGAAGAACTTAAACAGTAATGACACATACTTCCAAACACTTTCTAGACTTATTTCAAATACACGAATTGGTTCTAGGTAGTAGTTTAAGAATGGAAAACTCATTGCCACCAGAGACCTAAATTATTCCAAGTACCTCCCTGCATTTTATTAGCAAATCCCGGTTTTGGTCTCCTGCAGTGATTCCCAGGCATCTCAGCATGAGTATTCTCATTGCAAATCATAAAAATAAACTCATTTTCCAAATCCCTAATAAGTTAGGGAAAAAATGAAATAACCCAAAGCTCTTTGAGTTCAGTAACCTCTTCAAATTAATTTATATTTTATTAATTATCCTGATATAATTAGATTGGAAAAGCAGAGTTATATACACACTCACAACATTGTTTAGTCTGCATGCAAATATTAAGCCTTGACATCTAATACAGATTCCTTGCCTCCTTCAGTCCCCAGACACCCTGGAGAGCCACAGAGCGGTAGCACTCCAGCCAGGTGTTCCTCTTCCCTGAGCCTCAGTTTTCCCATCTCTAAGTGGGAATAATAAGAGCATTCCCAGAGGATCTGAGAGAACTAATGTGAGGCCAGCAGGAATTTGGAGGGCTCTTGGTCTGGAAGAGACCAAAATGCTTAAAAACAGTCCCTAACCAATATGGTTCCGATGTAGTTAAGCAGAACAGATGCACATGAGCTGGGCAACCCCCTTAAGTAAATTATGCCTTCTGGAGCCTAGTTCTAGAATGTGACATGGTAATGTATGAGGCAGGGAGTGTACACAAAAGGGGTTCACGATCACCTTATAAACAGGAGACCTTTAGTTCACTTGAAAGCTATCAGTTTGTTGTCAGGTTCTGGCCACTATCTGTGGCTGAGACAAAGTTACAGGGACCCCACGTTGTCTGGGTTTAGATACCGCCCTTGCTGTGCGGCACTGAGACTGAAGTTGGGGACCATGAGCCTCTGTACATCACGGTGATGGAAGACGTTTGGTTTGATTTGCTTGGAAGCCGCAACTCACATTTACTGAATGGCTACCATGGCAAGGAGGTTATGTGATGGCCCTGATATTAATATTTGATGATCTTCTGGTCCAAGTGTAATTAAGGCACTTTTATCATGCATATGGAAACTTGCTCTCTAACTTATGAGGCTCGACCTCGCAGCCTGATGTCAGTCTCTTTGCAGCTTGCCTTTATCACATGGATATAATCGACTCCAGGGATGTAACCTTAGACGTTTCCCTCAGTGATACTGGCTTGGGGGCAGCAGAAATGGCTCCAGTATCTCCATTTGGGTTCTTGGATTTAAAAAAAAACAAGCCATTCCATCACCCCCGGACTCCCAGCTCATGACATTAGTGAGTACATGCAGCTTGATTACCTTCCCTCCACTGCCAGGAAAGTGGGTCCCATGAGCAGGGGAATTCAGATTAATAATTAGAAGGGCCAATATTTATTGAATATTACCATTAGGCAGGCACTGTACTAAGCAATTACATGAATTATCACTCTTACTCTCCACAGTAAATCTAAAGAGGGGGGAGCTGTTTTGTATCTGCCATACAGATGAAGAAATTGGAACTATCCATGTGTTTATTACCACACTGCTGGCAAGCAAGAGGGCTGGGACTTGATTTCAAGCAGTCGCCCTCCAATATGAGTTGTGAGCATTCCTCTGTATTGACTTGTCCCTTCTTCCCCACGTATGTGCTTGCTGGGATGCCTTGTCACCCTGGTTAATAACCATATTTTCCATGTTGCCAAGACTATGGGGACCTGATACACTGAGACGCACCTGAGCAAGAAAGAACAAAGCCTTGGGTCGTGGCTTTCTGTGTGATAGTCCGTGACATGCTGGCAGCGGGAAGACAGTGGGAATGTAGACAGATGTGAGATGATCATCCTTAAAGAAATTCTCCAAGTACAGAACTTGAAAAGTCAGAAGCATCCTCAGAGAGCAGCTGGTCCAATCCCTTCATCTTACAGATAAGGAACTAGAGGCTCAAACAGTTGCCTACAGTCACGGAGCTGGTGTGGGACTCACAGCTCCCCCCTCTCTCTCCCTCTGCCTCTCTCTTCTCATTTGTTTTGATTGATTACAAAAGGATATTCAGTTAAAATGTTTCCTTTACACTCCTTCCCCCACCCCAGCCATCACACTCGCCTGCCCAAAGGCAAATTCTTTTTTAAAAATTATAATTAATTAATTAGTTAACTGATTTATTTAAGTTTAATTAAGATATACTGTATCATTAGTTTCAGCGGTAAAGGTCAGTGATTCATCAATTGCCTATAACACCTAGTGCTCATTACTTCAAGTGCCCTCCTTCATGCCCATCCCCAGTTACCCCATTCTTCTACCCTGCCTCCCTCCCCTCCAGCAACCCTCAGTCTCTTTCCTAGAGTTCAGAGCCTCTCCCTCTCTGTTTTCCTCTTATTTTATTTTTCCTTCCCTTCCCCTATATTCATCTGTTTTGTTCCCAAGGGCAAATTGTATTAGCAGGAGGATTGTATCTTTTTAGAGATATTCTCTGCATACCAAAAATATACTTTTGTTTTTTTTTTTACATAAAAGTGGTAGCATTATGTACACTGGCAGGTGTACAGGTTAGAGGTTGCTCCATTATTACAATGTATAGAACTTCCTCACATTTTTCTTTCGCAAATTTGACAGTTTTATTGAGGTATAATTTACATAATATAAAATGCATACATTTCTAAGTGTCAGTGTGATGAGTTTCAGAAAATTTATATAGTTGTACAATCATTACCAAACCCCACTTTTGGAATAATTTCATTACTTCCAGAAAGTTCCATGATGTTCATTTGCAGTCACTTCCAGCTTCCACTTCTAGCCCCTGTCAGCCACTCAGCTACTTTCTCCTCTTTCTAGATTTTTTGGTTTTTCAAAATTTCAAATAAATGAAATCATTCAATGTTTGTTCTACATCTGGCTCCTTAAATTCTATTGCGTCTGGTTTCTTTTCCTTAGCAAGCAGTTTTTGACATTCACCACGTCATTGCACAAAGCAGTAGTCCCTTTTCATGGCTGGGAGGTACCCCACTACATCTACCACCTTTTGTTTCTCTACTCACCAACTGATTGACCTTTGAATTGTTTCCAGTTTGGGTCAAATGAATAAGGATGCTGTGAACACTTGTGTGTGAGTCTTTTATATGGACATGTGATTTCTTTATTAGTGGGTAGTTGCCCAGAAGTAGAATTGTTGGGTTGCATGGTAAGTATAGATTTAACTATTTGAGAAACTGCCAAACTGTTTCCCCAACTAGCAGTACCCTGTCACATTCCCACCTGTCTTAACCCACAGTGGATAAGAGTCTACTTCCTGCACATCCTCAAGAACATTTGGTATTTTTAGTCTTTTTGGTTTGAGACATTTTACTGGATATGTAATTATAGCTCATTATGGTTCTAATTTGCATTTTCTTTATTGCTATTACATATCTTTTCATGTGTTTATTTGCTCTTTATATATCTTCTGGGGTTAAGTATCTATTCAAAATATTCACCCAGCTTTTAATTGGTTTTTTTGTCCTATTCCTGAGTTGTTAAGTGTTCTTTATATATTCTGGAAACAAGGGCTTTATCAGCTCTATTTTCTTCTCACTTGTTTTATTTTTCTAATGGTGTCTTTTTTTAAAAAATAGCAAAAGTTTTTGATTTTGAAAAAGTCCAATTTATCAATTTTTTCATGTATTGTTTGTGCATTTTATGTCATAACTAAGAAATCACTGACTAACCATGGTTACAAAGATTTTCTCCTACATTTCCTTTAAAATTTTTTTATAATCTTAACTCTTACATTTAAGTCTATGATCTACTCTTAGTTAATGTATGTGTATGGTTTGAAGTAAGAGCCTAAGGTCAGGCTTTCTTTTGCATATAGATATGCAGTTTTTCCAGTGCCATTTGTTTCAAAGATTGTCTTTCCTTCATTGCATTACCTTTACACCTTTGTCACAGTTGAGTGTATACCTAGAATCCATTCCTGGACTTTATTCTATTCATTCTTTTTTAGGGCCGCATAATACTCCATTCTAGAGCCATACTGGGCTTAATTTAATCAGTCCCTTATTAATGCACAGTTATGCTTCTTACACTCCTTTCTCCCTATTTCAAATAATGCTGTGGCAAATATGTTGCATTGTAGGAATGTCTTTTTGCATCTTATATGTATATTGTAGAGTTAATTCCAAGAGAAGTCAGTTTTACATTTTGATAGACATTACCAAATTGCTCCCTACAGTAAGTTTTGCTAGCTCACTATTGCATCAGATGCATGATAATACTCTCCAAATCCCCAGAAACAAATATGCTGATAAATGTTTCATCTTTTGTTTCATCAAGCAGGTAAAAAATAGTATCTCTTAGTTTTAATTTATATATTCTTATTAGGAAGTAGGATAAGTATCTTTTTTCGTAAATTTTAGAGCCAACTATATTTCATTTTCTGTGAAATGTAGTTCATGTCATTTGCCCCTTTCTTGTGATATTAAGTTCCTTGTGATACACATTGTAAGTTTCCCCCAGTTTTGTGTTTGTCTTTCGATCTTATTAACTGAGTTTTAGCCCTATAGAAGCCCTTTATTTTAAGTGATAAAATGTATAATAAATGTTAAGGCTTCTTGGTAAAACCAGATATTCCCTACTTTGAGATTCAAAAAATGAATCTCTCATTTTTTCTTATTTTTAATGTTCCAATTTTTGATTCAGCATTCCCTTCTGATAACATAATGCTGTTTTTGTCATATACTAAATTTCCATATGCATTCGGGCATACTGATCTGCCATCTATTCATGCGTTAATAAGCACACTCAGTCCTCTATTCTCTGACTACTTCTGTCCTGTGTTCCTTGTATCTTCAAAATGACAATTAGTGAATGAAAACTTTTAAGAATTGTTTGTATTAACACTTGGTCCTTTCTCAACTTCTCTCCTGCTGTTACTAGCTAACAAAATTCAAACTCTTTCTAATACTCCTATTAGGAAAATATAATTGGGATAGTAAGTCTGTTTGGAAGTCTAGGGGATTAATAATGAGATAACTACATTTTTGAGTCAAATAAATAAATTGGTACTAATCTATGGTTTCCTTCTAGAACAATGATTTGGGATAGGCTATGTGTCTCTCTGTGTGTATGTTTATACACATGTGTGTAATCCTCTGTGCCATAAGCAGAAGAAGTAGCACTTTGTTAAGTAAATGAAACCCCCCCATCTCCCCACCCCAAAATCCATAGTGGTTGAGAAAACAAGTCTGTCACTTTATGTTCTAATCATTCTGCGGTGGGATGTGCTCATGGTTCAAGGTCCTTCCCAGCTTCATGGATTAATATGTGATGCCAAAATTCCTCTCCTAGAAGGGTCAGAAGGAACACAAAGGAGCCAATGTAAGCCATTGTAAAGAGTGCGAGGTCTGCGCCCTTAGAGGTTGTAAAGACGCACTAGATAGGATTTCCTTCTTCAAAATGACACAGTATTAGGCTGTACCATCTTGTCCCCAAACTGGGCTTTCCACTCCTCTCCAGCATGGCTACTCAAACCTGGGGCCTGGGCTGTAGTCAGGAGATAAAAACTCTCCCCCCTGGGGACCTAGACAGAGCCAGAGATGGGTCATTGTGCTGAGTTTGGACTGGGTGGCAGGAACACTGTGGACGAAGTCGGAGGAAACACTGACTTGCTTACTGCATTACTAGATGTCTCCTGAGCGTCAGAAAAGATGGTGCTCCAAATAGTCCCTCCTTACCCACCTCTCTGAAAAAAACCTGGTAGAAGGAGAGATTCTGCACATACCTAAGAGTAACTGTGTGGAACTTTTTGAATGTTCCTCACCCTAAAAGTTCAAGGTCTAGTATTTCAGGAAGCCCGTCTTGATAGATTAAGTATTGTTCTCATTAACACCTTAAAATTGTTCTCATTAGCACCTGGATATATATATTTAGTATATCATATGTATTTCTATATTTTTATTATATGTATATATTTAGTAATATATATATATTTATGTATACACACACACACACACACATATATGATAATGCTGGAAGATCTCTTTCTTTTTTTCTTGACTGAAAAAATCCTCCAGTGGAGGGGGCGTTTGCTGGGGGTGGGAGGATCCACTGTGCTGTGGGGAAGAAAGCTGCCTGAACTAGAAAAACAGCCAGAAACAAAGTGGTGGTGTACTGCGGTGGGTGTTCCATAAAACAGAGCTGAAAACGTGAAGTTCTCCGTCTCCCTGCACTTCCTGTGGAAGAAGGCCAGAGGGCCTTGATTAAGGGGGAGAAGCCACCATCTCCATCCAGGCAGAGGCCTGGACGAAGCAAACCAGAGGCTATTCCGGTCCTCTCCCTCACTCTCTTCCGGCCCTGCTTCCTTTCCCCACCCCTCCAACAATACCCCCTCTTGATTTCTGTTCCAAGACAGAACGGTGAGTCCCCATGAAAAGGAAACTTGAAGGATTCTTTCCATGAAGTTTTCTAACTGGGCAGAGTGAGGTGTGTGTGTTGGCATCTGCTCCTTGGCAGGGATGCTGGAGACCCCAGAGGCCCCCATCCTTTTCCCTGAGGCAGACTCAAGGCAGGTAGCAGGGTTTCTTGTCCCCATTCTCCAGCAGTCAATGGAAGAAGCTGGTAGAACACCTCTTCTTCCTGGAAGCACTCTGAGCTTACTCTCTCTGGTATGGTTTCTTTAAAAAAATTTTTTTTCAAGCTGCTGAAAAGCTGCCTTTCTTCGGGGGCTGATGTCACCCCAACTACTCCTCATGGGACTTCCTTATCCTGAGCTAATAGCTTATGGAATAGGCAGACCGTTGGCCCCCTTCCCAGCTTCATTAGATTTGGGGAAGGCCTAGAAATCTGTGCCAGGTGATTCTGATGTTTCGTGCTTAGAACCCACTTGAAAAACAATACCCCAGACCTTTCTCTCTGAGATTATCGGGGTCCCTTGGTGTGGAGCTGACCTGCTTGGTGTGACCATAAAAATCATGCCTAATGTAGCTGAGAGCCGCATAGACTCAAGACTTGTCCAATAACCACTGTAATCACTCTCCAGGAAAGAGTTCTGTTGTCTTAGATAAAGTCAAGGTTAACAAATGGCTTTTGTAACTCTTTTGAACAGGGACCTACATTCTGAAATCACTCCATATACAACAGGCCAAACCCCTAATATAGTGCTGCTCAAACTTGAATGTGTATCTTAATCCCATGGAGGTCATGTTAAGATACGATTCAGATTCAAGAGGTCTGGGATGGAGCTGGGGGTTGTGCTTTAACAGACTCCCAGGCGATGCCATGCTATTGATGAGGAGCACGACCTTCAGGGAAACTTAATTTTTTAAAAATATTATTAGCTGCAGATAACTTTTTCCCCTTGATGAGTAACCCGACACAAGCAACGTCAATTTAGTGACCTTGAGTAAATCACTTACTTTCTCTAGTTAAACAAGGTGGTTGTCTTTCATCATTTCTGAATTGAGAGCAACAAAGCACTAACTTCTTAGAATGGGAAGGTGAGGTGAAATGATGTATATACAGTTCTTAGCAGGCTCCAAACTTGGAAATGACTCCTCTCTAAATGTTGCCGTTGGTGGTGGGGGGTGACGGTGGTGCTCATTCTGCCATTTAGACCTGTGGCCATCATAGAATGAGGTCTAAGTGAGGCCGTAACATTACAGAAAAATAGCATGGGTCAAAATTGCCTTTGTGTGCTCTGGTCCTTGGCTTTATCAGTGTGAACAGAAAGAGATTTTTCAGTTTCTACTGCAAATGACAGAAACCTTAGACCCCATGAACCCCTTGTTGTTGTTATACTTATATTTACACTTTAAATTGGCCAAAAAAGTACAGATCTGTCTCTATCCTGTGTTGGTCCATTTGATCATCTCTACTGCCTGCTTATATAAAGGAAAGGGTATTGTGCACCCCAAGGAGATCACATTTCCCTCCCTGAATTCACCCCTTCATGTTTGTGTAAACTCAGCCCGAGTGACATCCCTTTACTTGAATTTACAACCCTGCCTATAAAAAAAAACAGAGAGCCCTGAGCGTTTCCTACAAGGCTGAATTCTGGCCCCCAGCTCTTCCAGCCAAGGAAAAACAAACCATCTCTCTCTCTCTCTCTCTCTTTCTTTCTCCAAAAACAATTTGCTAACCCATCATCTGCCCGAAAACAAATGGAAAATAAAATGCGACCGACAGTCTTCTTTGTGGATCTGAGAAATGTTGATCTCCCACGAGCGAGTAGGTGGGGTCCTTGCTGAGATGACACCTTAATACACATAAGTATAGCAGCGCCACATACATAATGGTGGAACAAGCCATAATTGCAGTCAGTTGAGGCCGGGAAGAAATATGTCAGGCTGGCAGTTTGCCATTGCCTAGACCCTAAAAAAGTTTGGTGAACTTTTTTTACTTACTAGCTACTGCATTTGGCTTTACGTAAACATAGCATATTTCACTCTATAGTCCATTTAAGTATTAAGTTATCTATTCAACAAATATTTATTGTGCAGCTGTTAGATGCCGTGTGTTTTTCTAGGCCCTGAGCACATCGCAGTGAACAGGTGAGGTCCCTATACTCATGATGTCTATTTTCTGGTGAACTCCTATCTTACACGTATCTCCTGATAAAGACATGTTCTTATTCCTTTATCTGAATGTCTTTGTTTTTCCCCCAAAGTATTTGTTATTTGAATGGTCAAAAGTGAGCAGCCATTATTAGGCTAGCTGCTTCTAAGAGTGTTGTTGTGTCTCTCTTGTCTCTCTGTTCCTATCAGATGGAGACCTGCATCCCTTGCTACTCCACTTAATTAGGTATAAACTTAGAAAAAAATTGAGTGATGTAGGTAGAAACAAAATCAAGAAAATAAGAACAATTTCTTCTTTAAGTTGCAGGTTTTCCTTATAATTAAAGCAGATTTAACATGGCTTGTGTGTGCTGGTTTTTCAAACACCAGTATCATTCTTTTGCCTTTCCATGTCACCACTAACTTAGGGACGAGGATCTGATGTCTGAAATAAGCTCGGCAAGCACACACTTTCAAAACGCAAAAACAAATCAAAAAGTCTATGAGATTGAAACTAAGAATAATTTTTAAAACTTGAATAGAAAAATTTAGTGTCTGTTTTTCTTGACTAAATATACAATGCATGCTCACTGTAAGAGGAAAATATTATAGAAATGCATAAATCAAAAAATGCTATGCATGCAATATTATAATATTTATACACCTAAGCAATTGCTCTCTTTGTGATTTATATATGGTTATAGAACTCTGATTAGTCTCAACAGATTGTTTGGCTAGCATATTTCTTACTTTATAAGACTAACAGCTTCTAGAATTACAATTGATCAATTGAAAACTAATTTCTGGAAAAAATATGTGATGCCAAATAGGAATCCCACTTAAAAGGAATTCCACTTAAAAGATACATTTTTATTTAATGTCAGTGCAATCCTGAAGAAAACAGAACAAGACACTTACCATTTGTTTAGAAAATCATAGGATGTCGGTATCATATCTCACAGATCACCCACTGCAGTGGGCAGGGAAGAAGAGTGTAAACAAGCACCCCGGTAAATTCTGATGCACACTGAACCCACACAGACCACCCTGAGAATCACCGATTTTGTTTGATTCCATCATTTTGGAAACAAGAAAACTGAGGTCCAAGCAAGTAAAGAAACCTTCCAGGTCCCACATACAGGGAATGGTGGAGGTCAGACGAGAACAGAACCCAAGTGCTGTGACTCCTAGTTTGCTCCTTGTTCCATTACACTGAAGTCACATTTGAAGGTACCTTTTGCACAGTATGTAGAACACCCCAACCTCAGGTGGCTCTCCAAAGATTAAGTTGTTCAAACAAGTCTTTACTGTATCAGAAATCCAACAAAAGAATCTTAAAGTTTCACGTTATAAGTGACAGATTTCTGGTCGTTGCTGTGGTTGTACGTTTTCTTTGGGAAAGTAGAGAGGGAGGTTTAACCAAGACCTAAGCTCAAGTATCTTTATTACTTGGCAAATTAATCAGCATGTATGTATTAAAGTTTAAAGTGAGAGAAAAACAGCAGTTGGATGAACCACACCCCCCCACCCACCTCCAGCCACCGACGCACACTAGGGTGATAATGGTGTTCTTATTATCCACGTGAAGTTAAGTAGCTCTTTACGAAAATGTTTAGGGAGAGAGATCACCAAGGGTGCCGCCCTCAGTAGGGAGACCACATGTCCTTTCAAGTCCTTTCTCTGTGGCTGAGTCATGGTACTGCCACGATGGTCTCCAAAAAAACGTGTCTCCAGCCCTCCATGGCCAGGGAAAAGGTCACCAACCACACAGAGATCAACGGTTTAGGGAAGTAGGTGAAAAGGAGAATGGAACATCTACAGTATAATTGCAGTCTCTTCTAACACTCATCTAAGCTGAAAACTTTTATTCCAGGGCAACCTTTCCCCTGCATCAAGCTCTGCTGAACACAGCCGGCATTTTAATGGGGTTAAATCTGGTGTTTCTGCCATGAGAGGAAATGAACATCAAAACATTCAGCTCTGTCTTCCTTTATCTTACAAGAATTTGGGGTTCAAGATACCTTCACTAAATGTGGGCCCAACTCTAAAGCTGCAAAGAGGAATTTTGTTCTGATAGATCCTTGTCACAGTATTGACCAAAGATAATGACGACAAATTATGGAAGAAGTGTTCTATTCACCACACCTTCAAAAATACAGTACCCTTAAGTAATATATGAAAATTTAAAAAATTACAGGTGGTATTGATTGACCCGCTACTTGCCCGCTCCTTGCCATGCGTTGTCCATAATTGCCACGGTTGATTGCATTACATACATAATCTTATTTAATCCTCACAAGTCTATTACATGGATGCAAGTTTATACTTAAGGAAACTGAGGCTTAGGGGGGTGAACAACCTGTCCTAAGTCCGGTTCATAGTCAGCAAGTGACAAAGCTGGAATTCAAACCCAAATTTGTAGGACAACAAAGTCCGTGCTTTTGAGGCTCTAATTTGATTCACATTGCAGCATGAAAACCTACAGGACACATCCTAACATAATTTAACACTTATTTGACAAATTTGTAATTAGATGTACAGTTTTGACCCAAATAAATTAACAAAATCTTCTTTGCATCAAATTCTGAATCATTCTGAGCAGGAGTTCCCCTGATGATATCACAAAAGAGCCTCCGATGACCCCAAAGAAGAATCACACAGTGGAAGTTTCCATAAGCACCAACTCCCTGGAGTTGAGTGGAGACAGATTGGTAGCAACTAGACTAAATGGCTTTTCTCTTTATGTAGATGAAATTTTCCCCCAACATCAAACTAATATTCTCATTGCACTGGATTAACAACTTAAATGGAAATAATCCATATTTTTTCTTCTAAAGAAGAGAACATATCCCGAGCTCCTTAACCTCAGGCCACAGTGAAGATGCATGCTAGAGTGTGGCTGTTTTCTGCGCCTTTGGCATCATACCCACATTTTACCTTGCTTGTCTTCAGACAGGGTGACCCTGCCGTCATTTTTTGTCATACTGTATTGCATCTGATGCTTTTATTCAATAACCAAACTGCAGAACATTCTATGTTCTAATTAAGCACAAAATTAAGTATGTTATCAAGAAAAAATGAAACCGAAAGAAGCGAGTCGAGATCACAACACAGAGTCTTCTTCTGGGGTCACAGTTGCTGACAAAAGGTGCAAAATGCCCAAGTCAGTATGTCCTGGCTAGCCTTTGACCCCAAAGATCTATGAAATGGGGTGGCTGGAAGCCCCTTTCAAGTGTTATTAGAATAATTTTGCATCCTGAAGCAGGCAAACGCTAATCAAGCTTGTCTTACATTGCTCATTTTACAGTGCTCATAAGGAAAGCCTCTTGAAAAAAGGAGAAGAAAAAAGAAATCTCACTAATGGAACAAAACGTCCATTACAGCCTGGTGGCAGCACATTTTCTGAGTCTCATTAAGATGATGGCTCAGTTCTGAGTAAAGATTAATTACTGGGCTGTGGTTCATGTGCAGTCTGGCCAAATTAATCTGTAAATGAGAGACTGGTTGTTTTTAGTGTACTCTTCACTTTCTAGGTTCTTTCCCTAAGTTTTATAGAAATGAATATTCCAAAAACTGCATGATCTTTGTCTTTCATCCACTCAACACCTCTCTGAATTAAATGGCTAATATTAGTAATTATACAAAGTCTTTCCGAGTGACCTTGCTGGCCTATTTTTGACAGTGTGCTCTTGACTCCCTCATGGCTTGCCATGATGAGTTCTTGGTAACATTATCCTTTCTGACAAGTTTAAGTGAAGCAAGTTAGACTTTTCAAAACTAGCTGTCTGCATAAGCTTGACCAGTTTGCTCTGTTCTATCTGGTGCTTGGAAAACCAGGAGCTGGGTGAGTATTTTTCGATCGCGTCTGTAGCTTAGTTTTTTGCTCCTCCTGTCAGAAAAGATCAATCTTAATCCTATTCTAGCCACATGTTGTTTTCCAAAACTAAAGCTATATGCCCCCCAAATCTTTGCCTTCTTTCCTGTGGCAGGTGACATCTTCCATTGACAGGGGTAATACATTTACACTCAGTCCACATGTGGGAACTGAACACATAAGCATGCGGTACAATTCAAAGTGACATTCATTTCTTTTTCCTCCAGCCTCAGTGATGCAGATTAACAGTTATAACTTAACATTCTTTTGGGGGGAAGAGTGTTCCTGAATGGAAAGAAAAGAACAAGAGAAGGCCACCCTCAATCCAGACAACAAGTAACAAAAGCCCTAGCGCAAACCACAGCTTAGCAGACACCCTCAAAAGTTTCCCAGGACATAGCACTGAGGAACACTGAACCCTCCAGTAAGACACATCACACACTCCAGTGGCTCCAAGCTAGCCCAGCCACGCTATCTGTACCCAAAATCAGGTCTAAAACACTGTCCTCCTTAGCCCCAGTGCAATTTTATTTCCAGTTCTGCCGGCCTCAGCTCTGCAAAGCATCAGTATCCTCTTAAAAAAAAAAAAAAAAGTATAAGCTTAAATTCTGGGCCATCCATCAGTCATACCTTTTGATTAAGGATTATACCCAGCAAGGCATTTTCTGTTGGAGGTGCCCACAGCAGTATCCATCCCAAGGACATTGAAATGGAAGTAGAAATGATTGCATGGGTAACTTACCAGCTCCTGAGTCTGAATGGCTGCAGCAGCCCCCGTGCTTTACCTGATCCCTTGCTCTCTCTGTCTCTCTCCCTCTCTCTCTCCCTCTTTCTCTTGTGTACAGATTGCAGGGAACTTAAAGAACTCGCAGGGACAATGTTTCAAATGACTTAAGAAAGAGAACAGGAACAATACTTCGTTCTCTTTTTCTCAGATGAGTACCTTCGGGAAGAAGGAAGGAAGGGAGGGGAGAGGGAGGAAGTCAACAACCCTTTGCTTTCCTGAAAAAAAATAAGGAAACAGAAGATAGACATCTCATTTTCTCTTAAACAAAATGTTGGAAGGGGCAAAAAAAAAAAAAAATCTTTGAAAAAAAGGAATTCCTCAAATATACCCCCCCCCCACCTCACCCCGCCCCCTCAACCCCGAGAGGTTTAAAGAGATGAAAAGCCTTACTGGCCTGTCCTGTCCAAACAAATGGTGTTCCAGAAAGGCAGGCTCTCCTGAGCTTGTAGCCTCTGCTATCTGGTTTGCAGAACTGACACAGCCAAAAGGGAACAAATCATTTCACGTTGCCTCTGAGCAAAGGCACTGTTGGTCGGTTGTGTTACCCGAGGCGCATCTGCAGCCGGTGAGGCTGGGCAGGGTGCTGGTCAGTCAGGACATCTGGCTCTTCTTGGGCTCTTTAAAACACCAGCATTGCTACCATTTTGTAGCCCAACTGCAGATCCTTAGACATCTTCCAGGAACAGAGCAGATTCATGCACTAGTTCCTGAGAGCTCTCTGCAGCCAACACCAAGGCAAGCTTCCATGTTTGTTGATATGTTCAAAAAGAAAACAAAACAAAACCAAAAAGCCACCCACCCATACTGCCACTGGACATAGTTAGCTCATGTTGGACTTTGTCACCTCTGGAAAAACTGAAAGGCAATTTCTCATTTGTTTTCAAAACACAGTGAAGCAGCCTAGGTCTTGGATAAGCCGGCCAGTTGTTGAAAAGGGAAGGGGAGGCTGACTAGAAGGAGTGAGGACATGGAGGGAATATCCTTTAACAAGCGAGAGGTGCGTGGTAGTTCAGTGGGTCGGCGTGAGCTCCGGTTAGAGGAGGGGCGCTCTGATTGTGTTGTGTATCTTGTACCTTTCATTCATCTGGTTAAGGCCATTTTCACCGCAAACGGGAACCGGCAGTTATGTGGACCTTCGTGGCAGCAGAAGAAAAACCAGCTTCAAAGAACTTCCTCATTTCACTCAGTTGTGAAAAAATAGGGTGGAGAGTCACACCTGATCACAAGGACCAATTAAGGTGAATTCAGGGAAAGGGGGATTGTGATTCAGTGTCTCCGACTTTTATTGGGTTCAGTGGTGAATAAGGTTACTCTTTTACAGTTTTCTTCCCCCATTAATTTATCTGTGTATCTGTCCATCCATCCTTCCATCTATCTGCATATGTGTGTTACTCAGTAGGTTTATTCGAGCCAGAACTATCTTCTACCTTGTATTGCCCATGGCACCCCTCCTGGCACAACACAGGGATTTCTGGCCTGGGTCCCCCAGCCCCATCCGCACAGGAGAAAACTCATACCCAGAGAAGAGTCTGTCCCACTTGCCCGAGGTCACGCACATCAGGGGCAAAACCCAAAACGCTCCTCTGTCTCCTGAGTCAGCTCCAGGGCCCTGGGCCCCCTGCTGGCCTTCCTCTGCACCCTGCCTTTGCAGAAAGGGGAAAGAAAATCACAGAGAGAGTCTGAGAAGGCACAAGAGGAGCGTGAGAGCATGGAGCGGAGAAGGGATAGGTGCGGGGATTTTTTACAGGACTGGCAGCCTTGGGGGCAGACGCTGGAGCGCTTGTGAGCGTCAGGAAGCCCCGTGCTGGGATGTGCACGGAAGTAGGTGGGGGTGAGGTGAGGGTGAGTGGGGAGAAGTAGGCAGAGGCTGGGCTGGGTTTCTGTGGCATCGCTCAGCAGAGGCAGTGAGGGCACTTGGAGGAACAAGGAGGAACAAGGCTGCAGAGCCCTGGCAGGAGTGAAGATGTGGCTGATCACCTGAAGAGCCAGGGATAGCAACAGGCCCCTTTTCCTTATTGTTCTTCCTCCTGTGGTCTCAGGCAAGGCCAGGGCTGAGCCCCAGGAGCCCAGTCAGAGGCCAGAGGATTTCCCTTTCAAGTCTGCAGAATGTGGGAACTGTCACGTTGAGGCCTGTTGTTTTCTGCAGGCCAGCTGACCCGCCCAGAGACAGGCTGGCCTGGCCGGGGCCATGTGCCATCCCAGGCGCGCGGCCTTGCTGTAACGGAGCGGTGTCTGGTCCAGACCCGCCACATCACCTCTGGAAAACCTGGAAGCCCGTGTCTTGTGTTTTCAAAATGTCTGAATATGCCTGCCGCAGTTTCCGAAAAAGAATTCTCAGTCTTGCCCGTGCCAAGCCCATCCACGCACAGGCCTCGTTGTAACCCAGCCTGGGAGGCTCACAGGAAAGGCTTCTCCCTCCTTCCCTGCCCTGCCAGGCACATCAAGAGTCCTCCTGTGGTACTTGGAACATCTCCCACCATGTGTCTAGAAGCTGAAACTCCCGAGTCTCCCCCGTATCAGGTCTCACAGGAGAAATTTCTAACCAGGCAGCTCAAGCTGGTGAAGCTTCCTGCCCCGCTGTCTCACAGCTTCTTTGGGTTTTGACTGAAAGTGAAGGGAATGGATGCGCGAACCCCAGACAACTGAGGGAACACATGTGTAGAAATGGAATATGGCTCGGCCACACACTCTCAGGTAAGCCCCACATGGCACTGGTTACTGTGGAGATTGTTTGAGTAGAAAGAGGACTGCAAGACCCTGTGACGGGATCAGAGGACAAGAAGAAAAACCAAGATGTAAAATTCAGTGAGGCCAAGGCTCAGAACCAGCACAACAGAAACACGAGCTCTACGCAAAATGGCTTCACAATTGGCAAGCATCCTCTTTCATACGTCTCCAAGCTTCTGGTTATCTGGAACTCTGAGGCTATCTATTGACCCCAGGACTAACTTGACCCCAATCATGGAAGGTAAGGAAATGAAGCGTGGACTGAAATATAGCATATGGTCAGAACAGTGCACAAAAAATAAGTACATGTTACTAAACTTTCACAGAATGAACATATCTGAGTAACAGAAACGGAAGGAAATCTCCCCCCCCCCCCGACCCCTGCCCTTTGGCGTTCCAGCCACTACCTCCCTTCAGGGGTCACATGGTCCTGACATCTCACACTGGTATAGATGGGAATTGCCTAGTTTTGAATTTGCATAACATGATATCAGATTGTAGTTCTGTTTTGGGTTCCCCTCCCCCAATATTTGTGACTTTCACCCCTATTTTAGAGTGCAGGTGTGGCTCATTCGTTCATATTTTTAGAGAGTATTTTATTTTGTGACAGTACTGCAGTTAATACATCCACTCTACTGCAGATGGACATTGGGTTGTTTCTAGTTTGGTACCATTACAAGTGGGCTGCCAGGAATTCCTGTCCTTGCCAGGTGTCTTTTAAAATGTCCGATACATGAATCACCTCCCTCTAGGACAATTGTCCATACGCGATTCACAACGTTTTTGCTTGGTTTTGTTTTGTTTTCTTTTGTTTGTTTGTTTGGTTTTGGTTTTTGGCATTTGCTCCCTCTCACATGAGATGCATGGCATAGTTTTTTTATGGTTTTTTTTGTTTTTGTTTTTGTTTTTAAATTCAAATGGATTCAGTTTAAGGAGGGATGCCCTTGGAGATAACTGGCAGAGTTCCTGAGCAGCTCTGGAAGGGCTTGCGGAGCTGGAGCTCTGACTTCCTCCTGCAGCCTGGAGATGCTGCTCTGAGTCAGGCTCCATTGACTCACCCTCTCCCTTCCACATTCCCCATCTCGGCTTTTTACGGACATGCTAAGTTTCATCATATCAGTGCATAGAAGAGAGGGCTTAGTCCTGGGCCTGAAACTGCCTGCACGCTTCCTTTTATCTTTGATTCATTCTCTTCATCTTGCCAAGCCCCAACATCCTCCAAATCTCAAGTCTCAAAACATGAGACCATTCATTCCTTTCGTTCTTTTTAGTTTTTTTTTTCTGCATATAAAAATGATACGAAGGATTTATTTAAACAAGTTACTGACGTTAAAGTCTTTTTTATGCTTCTAGTTTCCTCATTTGACAAAGCGGAGATAATAACACAATACCTAGTTTTCATAGTATTAGGAGCAAAGAAGAGGAATAGTTAATATCTTTCACATACTCACCAAGCACCAGGCCCCGTTCTAATAAACACACTACATGCCATATATGATGCAGCTATCACACTGCCCTATGAAGTAGGTGCCCTTACTGTCTTTTCCCTTGTCTTTTTTGATAGATGAGGAAACAGGCATGGAGAAGTTCTCCCCCAACATCACATGATGAGTAAGATTTCAAACCCAGGGAATTCGGACCTTGAACCCCAATTCTAACTTGCCCTGCCCTCTAACCAAACACTTCTTATCACATCGTGAATGGCCCTTCAGACTAGAGAGTAACATGCTTTATGACATAAAAGGTAAAAATGCGTGGCACGGAGGCTCTTTATGCAATCATTTGGTGAGTGTGTCTTATAGACCAGAAAACCCTGTGCTAGATGTGGTTCATGTGCTTCTGGATTTCACAGCCTGGCAGAGGAGAGACCCAGAAAAAAACTGAACAGGTTGTACCCTAATGTGTAAATAATTACAGTTGTGGTCCGTCCTCTGAAGAAGAAGTAGAGGAGTTAAGAGAGCTTGAAGTCTGGTACTAAATCTGGACAAATGGTCAGGGAAGGCCCTCATAAGAAAATGACATGTAGGGGTGCCTGGGGGGCTCAGTGGGTTAAGCCTCTGTTTTTGGCTCAGGTCATGATCCCAGTGTCCTGGGATCGAGCCCCACATCAGGCTCTCTGCTCAGCAGGGAGTCTGCTTCCCCCTCTCTTTCTGCTTGCCTTCGCCTACTTGTGGTATCTGTAATATAAATAAAATCTTAAAAAGAAAAGAAAAGAAAATGACATGTAAACTGAGACCTGAAGATTGAGCAGGTGTGTGCCAGACAGAGATGGGGCGGCAGCTTACACAGGGGGCAGCCCGATAGATCTGAGTTTGGATTTGGGACCTGATGCTAAGATGGATGAGAAATCATTGGCGATTTTACAGAGAGGAATGACATCATCAGACTTGTATTTCAGAAAGCCTATTGTGGTCCCTGTGCAAGGGATGGATTTTAGAAGGGCAAGAGTGGGAGAAAATGATCAGTTGTGAAGTCTCGTCTAAATGTGACCGTGCCATTAAGAGCCTATCCAGAGATGTCGTTGGGCTTGGCAATGCCGGGAGAGGTCATGGGATGATAAGATGTGAGAGCTATGCTGATATATTGTATGACAAGAGGATGTTGGAAAATGAATATTGACAGTACCTGGCACACAGACAGCTGACTTATGAAAGATTCATACTCCTGAATGGCAACACATTCTACCATGTCCCCACCCTTATCCTCGATTTCTGGGAACCTCCAAAGCTGAGTACCTACCTGCCTTGCTCCAGCCCAGCCTCCTGGTCTGCTTGTCTTGCTGTCACTGGCCTAAGAGGAATCCCCATGCCTCAATTTCTTAACATTCACCCAAAAAAGGTCCTTCTCCTCTAGCATATACCCAGTGCTGTCACTGAAAACTTGTGGCTTCAGACGGGGCCCAGAGGGAATGAGTTTGAGGGATAGAGTAGAAGAACTCAGTGTCCGAACTGCTAGGGTTGGGGAAAATGTGTTCTAGGTATTCCATGTTAGAATCCGGGCTGACATTTTCTAAGGAAGTCTGTTATAGGTGACAGATTGGTAGCATTAGGATTTATTTCCAGCGTATAATGGGTCTTATGGTCTGGCCTGTGGACTAAACACCAAGGAACATGTGCTGTCTATGGGAAAGTGCATTCTGAGCTCCAGAAGTCTGATGCAAGCAAATGGGCATTGTTAATTTAAGGAATGGCAGTAGTTGTGTTAAAAGAAACTGTGGGTTCATTATTTTGCTAGAGATGGGCACGCCTTCTCCTCCGGTATTCATTTCCACAATTCCGTAAAGCTCATCCTTTCAGCTTTCCTCCAGAGGGAACACAGAGGCCTTTTTCTCCACATACAGGTTCTCTCCAGGCATCCTAAAATTGTACGTGGCTGTGGCACTCAAGGGACAAGAAATAGCTCTCTTTATATTTATAAATTGAGTTAAATATGATAAAGCTGGCTTAACAATTCTATATCAATTTTCATGGCTCTCAGGCCCTTCTTTAGGTTGTAACTTCCACAGTCCTAGGAAAAGCACTGAAACTTGATATATGTTGGCTGATTCATGGTCCCCTCAGTGGTGGCTGATTGTGCTTGGGGCTCTAGGTCCTCAGGACCAAATTCTGTGCAGGAACAGCAACCAAATACTCCAAGACCGTATTGACTAATGCCCAGATCTCTGGTTACCCTTGTCATCTCTACAGCCCTGCATAGGTAAGATCCAAGGGTTGCTGCTATTCTATGAAAACCTACACCCTGACTCATTTCCTGATCTTCTGGGACCCAGCTCATACTGGTGGTCAGGCTTTTCTCTCCCTCAATGCCATTGCCATACTTTTCAGCCTCCTTGGACCTAGACCAGTGATAAACCCAAATATTAAATGAACCACAGATCAGTGCCTCCTGCATAATACAAGAGGGTGTGGTAAGGAGCATGGCAAATTGAAGGGTCCATGTCCCATCTAAAGTGTTTTGTGACCATGTGAGAACATAGGCCTAATGGGACTGGATCATCTTATTTTAAAAAATAAAAAAATCTAAATTTTGATGTGGAATCTCTTAGTTTTAAGATTTTAGAACTGAAAACATTGTTTTTAGAAGATAGTAAGGGATTATTAATTTGAGGGGGTGATAATGTAATGGTGGTTTTGTTTTTAAAGTTTATAGGGAAGTATTAGCAGATGAAACTGCTGATTTGTTTTAAGATTCTAGAAAAAAAAATTTTATATGAGAAAGGAACCTAAATTTGATGGTCTTTTTTTTTTTAAAGATTTTTATTTATTTATTTGACAGAGAGAGGTTACAAGTAGGCAGAGAGGCAGGCAGAGAGAGAGAGGAGGAAGCAGGCTCCCTGCTGAGCAGAGAGCCCGATGCGGGACTTGATCCCAGGACCCTGAGATCATGACCTGAGCTGAAGGCAGCGGCTTAACCCACTGAGCCACCCAGGCACCCCTTGATGGTCTTAAAATACGTCTATGATATGCCTCTTTTTAAGAGAAGATGGAGCCCAATTTTCCACCCTTGGAGATCTAATCACTTGGACTTAGTGATTTGTTTCTAAAAACAGAATAAGGCAGATGTACTGGGGAAGGACTTAGAAGACCCATCATAAAAGGCATTAAGGTTTCCTCTCCATTCACTCTCTTAGAGTGCTCTCTCTGGGAAAAGCAGTCTAGCTGCTGTGTTGTAAGGACACTTAAGTAACCTGTGAAAAGGGGCAGACAAAGAGAAACTGAGGCCTCCTCTAACAACCCCATGCATGCCCCATTCTGACAGTGACTCATCCAGCCCAGTCAAGCCTTCTGATGTCCCATTCTGATGGCAGACTCGTGAGAGCTCCTGAGCCAAATCACCTGGCTAAGTTCTTCCTGATGCCCAGCCCATAGAATCTGTGAAATAATTAATATTTGTACTTTTGAAGCCACTAGGTTTGGGGGAAATTTGTTACACCCTGAAAGGTAATAAATACATTAACACCGGAAAGGCCATTAGTTTACTTCTGGCCTTAAATTTTCAAACCCCAAATCCCAGGTGGGAATATTTGCTGATGGCAATCACGACACTCAACAAGGCTATTAGCTGCCACATCCATGTCCACCCCATCACCAAACAAAGGGGGTTGGCTTTAAAGTATTCATACTTTTCTGCATTCTGCCTGGAATACTGGAGAGTGACCCCTGAGGTGGATATAACGGACTGTAAGTGTTCAGCTGGCTATCTGTACCATTGATTTGTTTCTTTATTTCTCTCCTACATTTGTCAGTGAGCAGAGATGATGCTGTCTGGGGCAAATCTTTTTTTAGGTGTGTTTCTTATTTTTTAAAATAGATTTCAAATTGCCAGGAGTTGGAAGATCAGCAGCTAATTTGTTAGGTAATGGCAAAATCTGCGCTTAAGGCTCTGAGTGTTTGATGAATATCAGTTAAGGCTTTGAAAGCTAGATATGGAAAATATTTTATTGGGGGGGAATATTTTATTTAAAAAAAAAAAGAATTAACAGAACCAGTTTACCAAAACCAGAATCTCATTAGAGACGAGTACAAACAACAGATTATAAATTTGGGGGGAACCCAAACTTTCTGAGTTCTTTGTTGTATCTCTAGGTCTAGAAGTTACCTGGAACATAGAAATCGCTCCATATACATTTGTTGAATGAATGAATGAGATCAAAGAGAAAGGCTCCATTGAAGGGGCCATTAGGCACTCTCCTCCACCCTTCCTTCTCCCATCCCCTCTCAAATGTCATCATCCCCAACACAGGAGGAAGCTAAGATTTCTTGAGAAACATGGTTTTAAATGCAAGGTCCAGGAGCATTTCGGTGGCTCAGTTGGTTAAGTGTCTGCCTGAGGCTCAGGTTATGATCCCAGGGTGCTAGGATTGAGTTCTGCATCAGGATCTCTGCTCAACAGGGAATCTGCTTCTTCCTCACCTTCTACTCCTCCCTACCCCGCCCCCCAACACTTAGTACCTTTGTTCTCTCTTGGTCTCTCTCTTAAATAAGTAAAATCTTCTAAAAAATGTAGTATTTATAAATAAATAAATAAGGTAAATAAATAAATAAATGCAAGGACCAGGAAGAACCCCTTTGGGATTAGATATGAGGAGATCTGGTTCCCCATCCTTCCACTTACTGGCCACAAGGCCTGGCACTAGGCTTCGCTGCTCTTCTTTGGTTCTGATTTCTTCACTCATTCTCTTTTTTAAAGATTTTACTTATTTCAAAGAGAGTACACAAGCGGGGGGAGGGAGAGGGAGAGAGAATTTCTCAAGCTACATCGACCTGGTGCTGAGTGAGAAGCCCTACTGAGTGAGAAGCCCGACACAGGCTCTGTAACAGGACCCAAAATCCTGACCCAAGTGGAAAACAAGAGTCCAATGCTCAACCAACTGAGCCACCCAGGAGCCCTGGTCCTGATTTGTTCTTCTGCAAAATGAGATAGAAGCTTCCAGGCTTAATTCCAGAAGTGTCATGAGTTTTTCCAGGCTTCCCCTTCTTTTAACACTCACCCCAAAGGAGGCAAGTCACCACTTGTGAGGCGCTTTGAAGCTGACAAACCGGAGGCCTCAGAGTGATGTGAGCAGAGGTGCACAGCTAGCAGATGACTTGATACGACTGACATTCAAAGCAGCTGTCAGTTAATAGAAGGCAGCCTGTACAAAGGAGCCAGCCAAAAATAATGAGGGAGGTGAAAAGAAAAGGAAAGAGAAGAGAAGAGAGGAGAGAATGAACATGCAAGGCAAGGCTTGGGGTCACTTGTGTTTCCTCTGGTCTCACCTCCTCCCTGTCCTCCTCCACCCAGTCCTCAAACAACCCCCTTCTGCCTCCTCCAAAAGAAAAGTTAAAAGCTTTCTTTTGGAAAAGGGTAGTTTGCTTAGACTGCTGCTGTTTACCTTTGGTAGGACAGCCATTGGTGGTGAGTTCAAACACAGGAAAATGCCTCTGCTCACAGGAAGGGCTGCAGACAGGCCTGGAAGACTTGCTGCGATGCTGGGAGTTTGCACCTTTTCCATCGGTGTGCAGCCGTGGGACCCGACACTGGGCACTTACCTCCACATCAGGCAACCAAACTGTACCGATTGCTTGGACTGCTCTACTCCTCCCTTCCCTGAGGAATATTGATCCTAAAGCATAAAGATGGTGAGGGAATCATGGGTGGGTGGAGAAGGAAGGGGGAACAAAAAGAGGAAAAGAGGTTTATATCACAAATAAGCTATAACCTCATTTCTAGTCTAGCGTGGAAAATATAATTACAAGCAACAAACTTTGGGTTTACATTTGGGAGTTTTATGTATTTGTTTTCAGTCATTAAAATCATCCTCCATGAACTAAAGACACCACATCTGCCAAAAAGAGTTAAGAACCCTTCCCTGGAAAACTGATCTGTCTACAGCTACCTCTAGAACTCTGTGATGTATTCATGAAAGGGAAGGGAAAGAATGATCTGCCTTCTTATTTTTTAAAACACTTGTTCATGAGACCTACCCACCCTGAGAAGGGTTAGATTACAGTGTGAGGGAAGAAAATCACACCAAGGAAACAAATGCAGGCAAATAATCAAAATCTTCTGGGACTTCCCCATGTCCCCCAAATTTCTTTCCTCTAATTCTACTTCAGAAATTCCCCTGGCTCCACAAAGCACTAGACTTTCTGGTCAGGCCATTCGCAAGCTTACCATGAGGATCTCACTTCTCTCTTTCCCTGATTTTAGAATTATTTGTGTCAAAATCTCTCTGCCTTCAATGAGCCTGTATCATCCTATTTCCCAGGGGAGACTTGCCCAACCAAAAAGGAAATAAAGAGCTGTTAATATCCTCTCCAGCCGGCCATCTCTGTTTTATCTGACGCTCCTTGTCAGTGAACTCCTGGCATAACTGTTGTGCTACATAGTGAAAAGCAGCAATGTTTCCAGTGTAAAATTTTCCCAGTACTCCAAGCTCACTAAACTTTGGTTGCCATGTTTTACTTGATGCGGAATGAGTTTGTAGAAGTCCTTTGGTCTTTTTTCTTCAAGTTTTTCTCATCAAATTTTATTTTTAGCAGTTTGACACTCATGCCTATGCTTGTATGTGTGTTTAAATCTATTTTGTGTGGGTTTTCTCTCCTTTCCAAATCTGTAAATTTAAATATTTCTCCTAATAGTGATGTTTTTCATTTATTCTTTTTTCAAATAGTCTTTGCTGCCCCCTCTTTTCTCCTTCAGTGACTCCAATTGCACATATATTAGACCTTTTGATATTGTCCACAGGTCTCTGGGGATTTGCTCTTTTTTTTTTTTTTTAATCTCTCTTCTCTCTGTTCTTCGCTTCTACCGTTGTTTGAACTATTTTAAAGTACACTGATTTTTGTTCTGTTCTATTTTACTGTTAAGCCCAACCAGTAGATTCTTTTTGATGTTGTAATTTTCAGTTCTAGAATTTTCATTTGGTTCTTTTTTTAAAAAATATCACTTTTTAGACTTTCTTCCTGATCTATTACTATGCTTATATGTGAAAAAGCTATATGAAGAATAGTGGGATAGTTTTCTTAGTCCTATTTTATAACCCAGGAACGTAGAAGTTAAACAGATATATCAAGATTGGAGAGGCAGCCATAAATAGAGCCAAGGTATATAATATATAGTATATAAAATGGTGGAGGAAGATGGATAAAAGAACAATGGAAATTGAGAAGTGTGGGAAGGAGGTAGAGGTTATAGTTCCAAGCAGGATGTCTGGGGAAGGCCTCAGTGAGAAGGTGAGAACAGAGAAAACATCTGAAAGAGGCAAGGGAAGGGGCAGAGGCTTTTATTCAGTGGGAAGAGCAAGTGTTCTTAGTAGGATATATTATGTATGTATGTTATATATGATCCCTGGATCTTCCATTATGTTTTTACAAGTTTGTGGGCCATCAGTTTGTCATACTAACATCCAAAGGCTAGAAGTAGTCATGACTTAAAAATGTCTTGTGATCTATTTTTTATCATACCAGATAAGGTTCTTTGAAAGGATGGATTTGATGAGTGCTCAATAACAATATTGGTTCTGTTAGATAAATTACATTCTTGGCATATGCAAAGTACTTTCTAGGAACTAACAAATTGATAAACATAAAGTAGAAATAAAGGACTATGAAAAATTTCCTTTCCTCTGATGACTAAATTCTAACATCTAGTCCCAGTAACTGATGACTAGGAAATTTGGACCAAGCCTCCACTAAAAAAAAACCTAAAGAATTTTGAGATGAAATATGAAAAACATCTTAAAGGCCTCAAAATGTCAACAAGGTAGTGAGGAGTTTAAAAGCCAAAATCCAGAAGAGGAGAACTCATGGAATAGGACTGATTTTCAAATCTTTGATTTTGCCTTCTGGGCTTTTGCCAATCCTAAAGAACTAGCTGTAAAACTGAACTGTACTTCTGATAAATTCCTGGTGTGGGGGATAATAGGAAAGACCTGCAATCCACCAGAGGTGGGGATTCTAGTCAATCACCTTCTCTTTTTAAACTGAGATCCCAAAGAGTTGCAGCTTCCGGTAAGGTGAATCATGAATAAACCAATTCCTGCACACAGTTTCATTCTCCCTTTCTGTCAGGTGGATGGTCCAGGGAACCTTGAACATTGAACTTGGTTTGAGCTAGAGCTAGACTGATAGCACCCCAGGTGTCTGGCAAAGACAAATGAAAATCCTTTTTGAAGATGTTATCATGCTAAGTCTCAGATTATTCTTGCAGATAATTTTTAAAATACAGGGCCCAGCACACTTTCAAAAATCATGTCATTATGGGGAAATAAAACACAATGAGCAGGAAACAGAAGAAACGACAACTCAAATAGGCCCATAAGCATTGGCAATAATGTCTGTTGGAATTATTAACCATAAAATATAAAACAACCTTCCTTTGTTTAAAGAAGAGAGAGCTAAAGTCTTGTTTGAAGACCCCATGTTTGAAGAAGAGGGAGAGCGAAAAGTACTATCTTAAGATATAATAGCTGAGAATATTTAGAGCTAATGAAAGACATCTTTCCATAGATTCAAGATGTCTAAAAGAGTCTGCCCAGTATATTAATGCAGCATTCCCATGCACATTATAGTAAAACCATAGGAAGCCAAAAAAACCCCTAAACTATCTATATACCATACATTTAAAGCGGCCATGGGGGAAAGGATATATTGTCTTCAAAGACAAAGTTAAATTGACAGCTGACTTCTAAGATCAATAATGGAAGTTGGAAGACAGTAAAATGATATTGTCAACATGCTGAAAGAAAATAAGTGTCTACTTAGAATTCTGTTCCCAGTAAATGTATATGTGTGTGTATGTGTGTGTATATGTATATATGTATTTGTATATGTATGTATATGTATCTATGTATATGTATATGTATATCTTCATTCAAAGATGAATGAAGACTTATTTCAAATGAGAGAGTTTGGGAAATTCTAAAAGATGTATTTCAGGATAAAGTAAAATGATCCAGATGGCAAGTCTGAGATGCAAGAAAAAAACATCAACAACAACAACAATAGAAGTGTCTTGTGGAATTTAAAAATTAGATAAAATTTAAAACACTGTCAATATTAGCAAGAGTTTGGATGTGGGTTTAAGTGTTCTTATGTTTCCAAATTGTATAAGCCAATAATAAAGATCAGTGTTAATATTAGATTTGAGTAAGTTTAACAATGCAAGGTTAAAGATATAATAAATGGAAAAAAAAATAAAGTTTTTAAACTAACCTCTGAAAGAAGAAATAATTAATGTAAATCTTCCAAAACGGTAAAGGGGAAAAAACAGTAATAAACAATCTTAGTCCATCCAAAAGTAGTCAGAAAACAAAAGAAGAAGAATTATTGAAGAGGTAGGATATGTTGAAATTGTGAAATTAAAATGCTAATATGTCAGTAATTACATCAAATGAAATGGACCAAGGTTACTGTTTCTTAACAAATACACATGGGAGGACTGTGAGGAATGGGAGAGTGCACTGGGCTCAGGGTAGAAGGCCTGAATTCAGGTGCTAGTTTAGTCATCAGCTAATTATAGAATTCTGAGCAATTCTCTGGATTGAGTCCCCTCAGGAAGTGAGAATATTAGTTTGGATAAAGAATGAGCTTCATTCAGCTCTTATAGACATAGACACTGCTCTCATGACCTCTTTTCTTAGGTCCCAGGTCTTAAGACAGCCTCTTTTTGCTAAGGGCTTGTCACTTTCCTGGAAGGAAGCGACGCCCTCTGCTGAGATAAAATTGAATTCTCTTAAGCCTCTGTCAGCTACTGGGCAAGATATTTGAGGTGGCATATGGGTGGGAATGGCATATGTTAGGGGTAGAGAGGTCTTAGTTAAAGGTGAAATGAGTGCCCCTTTAAATGACTGTTCACTCCCTTGCCAAAATCTACAATGATCATTTACTTGAGTGAGCAAATGAAAAATGCAACTCACGGGTCTCTAAAGGAGAGGGGGCTGAACTTCAAAGCTATTCATATTTATCCTTACCATAAGAAATTTAGATTTATCAACACTTAATAAATCTAATGACACATGCCCTCCCTTAGTCCATATGCAAGATGGTTACAGTTCAACAGGGCTGGAGTTACCCTGAGAGAAAGCTGGGAATTCCATTCAGTGAAGTGGGTGACTCTTCCAACATCATTCTTTCATTGGCTTGCAGTGTAATGCAACCTAATGTAGCCTGTATGTTGCCAGCTAATAATCTGGACATTTGGCTTAAGAGGATTCCTGCCAAAAAGAATTACAAGTTGAATAGAATATTAATAGTGTGAACTGAAGCAAAGAACAAGAAAACAGCACAGCTGAAATTTTTCCTATTTCTTCAACCATATTACAAAGTTAAAATAATGATAATGTAATCAGATCTTCAAAGAAGCCTGATAGAAATACTAAACACTATCAAGAAAGCTTTTGGAAATACAGATTTATACCCTATGTCATTAGTGAAAATCTCAAGTAATAGCAACTGACATCAGCTCATGGTAGAATGGACCATCATAATTAGCAGAAAACCTTGAAGTATGTTTTACTCCATTTTTTCCATCTTTAAAAATTTCTTTTGTATATGTTTTATAATGAATGAATATTTCTTGTGTGTGTAATTAGTAAACAAATAATTAGACAAACAGACATTTAGAGTTGTATGTTCAAATAGTGGGGCAGGAGTGGAGGGAGAGGCGACAGGAGGGGGGATTATATAGACAAAGGAATGGAGGCCTCAGGCTTAGATAAAAACCAGATCCCTGGGATTGATCCTTTTTTTATGAATCAATATTTATTTTATATGATATATGAATTTAAATATATGTGTATTAAATTAACAAATAGAAATAGGCTTTTTAAATTAACATACAATGTATTATTTGTCCCAGGGGTACAGGTCTGTGAATCGTCAGGCTTACACACTTCACAGCACTCACCATAGCACATACCCTCCCCAATGTCCATCACCCAGCCACCCTATCCCTATCACCCCCCCACAGCAACCCTCAGTTTGTTTCCTCAGACTAAGAGTCTCTTATGGTTTGTCCCATCTTGTTTCATTTTTTCCTCTCTAACCCCCACAACTCCCTGCCCTGACTCTCAAATTCCTCATATCGGAGAGATCACATGATAATTGTCTTCCCCTGATTGACTTATTTCACTTATTTCACTTATTTCACTTAGCGTAATACCCTCTAGTTCCATCCACGTCATTGCAAATAGCAAGATTTCAGGGGATATTTTGACGGCTGCACAGTATTCCATTGTATACATATACCACATCTTCTTTATCCATTCATCTGATGGACAACTTGGCTCTTTCCATTGTTTAGCTATTGTGGACATTGCTGCTATTAACATTGGGGTGTGTGTGCCCCTTCGGATCACTACATTTGTACCTTTAGGGTAAATACCCAGTAGTGTGATTGCTGGGTCATAGGGTAGCTCCATTTTCAACTTTTTGAGGAACCTCCATGCTGTTTTCCAGAGTGGCTGTACCCTGGGATTGATCTTAAGAGAGACATGAATCCTTGGGCTCTCTGGGAGCTGAGCGGCCTTGGGTTCCTGGACTACAAAGACTGAGCCCTGTGGTGTGGTAGCTCTGAAGGCAGATAGAGGCTCCAGTTCCAGTCTGGGGATCTCTTAGGTGGGACATTTGTAGCCATCGCTGGGATTTCAGCCCCAGCACCCTGTCTCACTCAGAGAACCTGGTCCACCATGATACACACAGTTCATTTGGTCCCCATTTCCAAAGGACCTCTGACAGGACCTAGTTTCCACAGGCCCCACGACTCCAACTTTCCAAACATTTGCTGTTTCTGATTTTAAGAAGAGATTTTTTTTTTCCCTCTGGTTTCTGAATAAGTATGATTTTCTGGTTTATGATAAGAAATATGTATATTTGGTTTTACATTGTTTCTGACACAATTTCTAAAACCCTTGGAATTTCCTCTGTGATGAGAGGTGAAAAGGTGTCCTTTGTTGATGAGGTGACTTTGGGACAGTACCTGAGGATGGGAGCTGGTCGCCAAAGGAGCTAACCATATGATCAGAGCCTTAGAACTTTCAGTCCCACTCCTACCCCCAGAAAGGAGAGAGGGGCTGGAGGCTGAATCAGTAGCCAAAGAACAATGATTTAATCAATGCATCTGGAATAAAGCCTCCATGAAAACCCAGAAGGCTTGCAGGTTGGTGAACTCGAGATACAGGGAGAAGGATGCACCCGGAGAGGGCATGGTAGCTCTGCCCTCTTTCTCCACACCTTACCCTGCGCTGCTTTTCCATCTGGCTGTTCCTGAGTTGTATCCTTTGATCTCAACTGGTAATCTAGTGAGTACACTAGTTTCCTGAGTTCTGCGAACTACTCTAAGAAATTAACAAAACCTGAGGTGGTGGGAGTCGCGGGAATGTCTGATCTATAGTAGCTTGGTCAGAAGTATAGGGGGACAAGGTGGATTTACTTGCGACTGGTGTCTGAAATGGAATGGGATTGGGGGAGGGGCGGTCTTGTGGGACTCAGTCCTTACCCTGTGGAAACTGATGTTATCTATTTTCAGGTAAATTGTGTCAGAGCTGAGTTGAACTATAGGGCACCCAGCTAGCTGTTGTCCCAAGAGTTGCTTGGTGGTATATGGAAATACCCCCCAATACACACACACACACACACATTGGAACTGGGTCTGAAACTCTTCAGTATGATATCTATTTTTTAATGTTTTACATTCCATTTGTATCACCATTTCTCTGTGTTTGTATTAGAGTAGAGAAAGACTCTTGTGATTACTTTACTGTCTCATCTCACAATCTTTGGACATTCATTTGAAAGATGGGCCAGCTGAAGCCCAGACAGGTTAGAAGAACTTTGCAGATCCCAGAGCAAGGTATTATGAAAGCCAAGTGCCTCAGTTAGCAGTCCTCTCTCCACTGCACCACGTTGAGCTATGGGATTTTATTTGCTTTGTCTTTTTATGTAAAATGATTGATTAGGCTTCAGTAGCCTGGGGATAGAAACATAACAACATCTCATTTGTATTTAGGACTAAAGCAGCTCAGTTGGGAGTGTGGAACGTGTAGTGGCCCTGTGCCCTCTCCCTGAATTGTCCAAGAACTTCGGGGGTTATTTGGTCCGCAAGAGCCATTCCTGCAGTTGTGGTGCTGGTTCTTCTATCTCTCCAGATTACTTCAGGCTGTTCAGTATCCAATTATGTCACCAGTGAGTGACTCAGCATGGACTTTGTGACCCAGTTCTGGCCAGTTAATCCTGAGAGCAAGGGGAGAGGTGGGAGAGGAGAGACTTCTGGGAAAGCATTTTCACTCTTAATAAGAAAAATAGATCAGGAATCCTCCTCTTTGTTTCTTTCGGACATTGAAAATGTCTGGATGTGACTTTCGGGACTTCTACCTATAAATATATATAGAGAGAGAGAACTTGAGCTGAGCCAGATGAGAGTAGAATGGAGACATGAGAAGGAATGAATCCTGATGATGTCAATAACCATCATTAACAACCTAGCATTTCTCTGCCTCTTTGTTATCTCTACAAGATAATACATTTCTTTATTATTTATTTCACTTTGAGCTGAGGTTTTTGTTTCCTGAACACTGAAGCATTCCAACTGATAAAACCTGTTTTCCAAATGGCTCCAGCAGTGAGAATGGGATCATCTAGAGTAGCGTTGTCCAATAAAAATACAATGTAAGCCACAAATGTGGGCCACGTATGCCATTTAACAATTTTTAGTTGCTACATTAAAATGAAATTAATTTTAATAATGTATTTTTAACCTACTTTATGCAAGGTATTATCATTTTGACATGTAGGTAACATAAAAATTAAGATATTTTATAATATCTTAACACAAAATATAACACAAAACTGTAAGAAAAATTTTTTAAATTGGACTTCCTCAAAATTAAAACTTTACGTTTTCTGGAAAATACCATTAAGAAAATGAAAAGACAAGTCACTGTCTGGGAGAAAGTTTTCATGATACATATATTTGATGAAGGACCAGAATATATAAAAAAACTCCTACAACTCAATAAGAAGACAAGTAATCAATTAAAAGTAGGCAGATAAGAATAAAGCCTTTAGAATAGCTAAAGGGAAGAAGACTGAAGATACTATGTATTGGTAAGATTATGAGGCAACCAAACTTCTGACCCATTGTTGGTGAGCACATTTTATTATATGGAAATTGTATCCCAGTGAAGCTTTTAAAAAAGAGGTAAGCCAATGATTTTTCAGAGAAATGGCAAATGATTTAAAGCAAAAGAAAAAGAAAAAAAAATTTCAAAGGAGTGGTTACTGCTAATATTTCAAAAGGCACTATCTAAACCTTCGCTATATTTATTTATTCATTCAGTCTTGGAAAAGAGCCTATGAGGTAGGTAATTATACGCATAATTATATGTCCATTTTCAAGCTGAGCAAACTGAAGCTTGCAGAGAGTTAGTGGTCAGTGCAGGGCTAATGGCAGTATCTAAACTCTTAAGCATTTAGTTAAAAGTAACTAAAATTAAAATTAAAACGAGATGAAAGGTGATAAAAGACGACAGCAAAGCTGAGGTTTGAGGAGTGGCAGCAGTGGCTTCCAAGTATGGGCGACAATTCTGGTTTGGGCTCTACAGCTGCTGTGTATCCTCTTCACATATTTTCACTTACAAAAGGGAATAAAATATCTCCTAAAAGATTTATGGTCAAGACCAAATAAATTAACATATGTAAAGTACCTGGCACACAGCATACACGAAGATATATTCATTTTTTTCCTTCTTCCTAATGGAAAGCAATGTATTTCATATTCTGATAGAAAGTTAACCCCCAGGTTATATTACAGTCTTGAGTCAAGAACAAACTTGAGATTCCCCTTCGGTCTTGATTTTGAGTATTCTATAGATGTCCTCATTTACATTCATACCCCACTCCCAAACAAAACCCCATCTCCATATAAACTGTTCCAAACGTGAGAACTGTAGATTCTGATTAAACCTTGATGTTTGAGAGTAATCAAAACTTGCTCACATCATTTCAGGGTCTAGGTACAAATATAGGAAGAATCTGGGTTTGGTTAATCAGAAGACTCGCCCTTTGAGCACAGAGGTGAGTAGAAGTTACAAGGAACCAAGTAGAAAGCAGGTTAAGTGGATTCTGCAAAAATTTAAACTGAACCCAGTGCTCTTCCCCTAATGCACTTCTAGTTCTGGTTCTGCCAGGTGCAGCTCTGTAAATCTCTGATTTGCTCTGTCTGTCCCATCCCTCTAGATCTGGCTGTCATGTCCTTTGTATGCCTTGAGATAAGGACAAAGGCCATTTCCCGTCTAAGAGGATCCAGCAATTAGGTGAACATATACGAAGGCAAAAGAAAACCAGCCTTTAGTTCATGTCTCAATTTCTCCAGATTTTAAAAAACAAAATGGGGTGTGGAATTACACCTGATAGCAGGAAACCGCTAAAATGAGTCAGGAGTAGGAAACATTCTGATCCAGCCCCTAAGGGTGTGTGTGTGTGTGTGTGTGTGTGTGTGTGTGTGTGTGTGTGAGAGTGAGTGTGTGTGTGACAGAGAGAGAAAGAGACAGAGAGATAGAGTGAGAGAATGAGAAGGCAAAGAGACTGTTACTCAGTAGGTTTATTCGAGCCAGAACTATCTTCTACCTTGTATTGCCCATGGCACCCCTCCTGGCACAACATACGGATTTCTGGCCTGGGTCCCCCAGCCCCATCCGCACAGGAGAAAACTCATACCCAGAGAAGAGTCTGTCTCACTTGTCCGAGGTCACGCACATCAGGGGCAAAACCCAAAACGCTCCTCTGTCTCCTGAGTCAGCTCCAGGGCCCTGGGCCCCCTGCTGGCCTTCCTCTGCACCCTGCCTTTGCAGAAAGGGGAAAGAAAATCACAGAGAGAGTCTGAGAAGGCAGAAGAGGAGCGTGAGAGCATGGAGCGGAGAAGGGATAGGTGCGGGGATTTTTTACAGGACTGGCAGCCTTGGGGGCAGACGCTGGAGCGCTTGTGAGCGTCAGGAAGCCCCGTGCTGGGATGTGCACGGAAGTAGGTGGGGGTGAGGTGAGGGTGAGTGGGGAGAAGTAGGCAGAGGCTGGGCTGGGTTTCTGTGGCATCGCTCAGCAGAGGCAGTGAGGGCACTTGGAGGAACAAGGAAGCTCAGGCTGCAGAGCCCTGGCAGGAGTGAAGATGTGTCTGATCACCTGAAGAGCCAGGGACAGCAACAGGCCCCTTTTCCTTATTGTTCTTCCTCCTGTGGTCTCAGGCAAGGCCAGGGCTGAGCCCCAGGAGCCCAGTCAGAGGCCAGAGGATTTCCCTTTCAAGTCTGCAGAATGTGGGAACTGTCACGTTGAGGCCTGTTGTTTTCTGCAGGCCAGCTGACCCGCCCAGAGACAGGCTGGCCTGGCCGGGGCCATGTGCCATCCCAGGCGCGCGGCCTTGCTGTAACGGAGCGGTGTCTGGTCCAGACCCGCCACATCACCTCTGGAAAACCTGGAAGCCCGTGTCTTGTGTTTTCAAAATGTCTGAATATGCCTGCCGCAGTTTCCGAAAAAGAATTCTCAGTCTTGCCCGTGCCAAGCCCATCCACGCACAGGCCTCGTTGTAACCCAGCCTGGGAGGCTCACAGGAAAGGCTTCTCCCTCCTTCCCTGCCCTGCCAGGCACATCAAGAGTCCTCCTGTGGTACTTGGAACATCTCCCACCATGTGTCTAGAAGCTGAAACTCCCGAGTCTCCCCCGTATCAGGTCTCACAGGAGAAATTTCTAACCAGGCAGCTCAAGCTGATGAAGCTTCCTGCCCCGCTGTCTCACAGCTTCTTTGGGTTTTGACTGAAAGTGAAGGGAATGGATGCGCGAACCCCAGACAACTGAGGGAACGAATGTGTAGAAATGGAATGCAACCATGCCTCTGAACCAGCATATTTATTCCAAATTGTATGGGATTCATAGCTTAAATCAGAGCCAGAGGCTTGAAAGCTCTTGTGTTGGTATGAGAAGGAAAAGGGCCCTGGTTTGCTACTGAAGGAGTAGAAGCCACAACAGTGGAACTCTGAATGCACACCCCAGTGTCCTAAACTATGCAAAAAAGCCCCCCACCATCCAAGCATCCCTATTCCTATTGCGTGCTTTAGGTCTAATTATCCAAACCAGCAACGCCGTCATTCAGCCCAGGACTAATTTAAAGTTAGACTCCTGTTGTTTTTTGCTTTTTTTGTTTCAAAATTGTATTTAAGTGTAACGTATGTCCACACAACTGCACACATTACTACAATCAGCTTTATACACACCCAGGTCCTGAGACAGCATGATCAACCCCCAGAACCCCTTCATGTCCCCATAGTCTCTGCCTCCCTACTCAGGTATAACCATGACCCTGACTGATTCTAACTAGGACTGTCTGTTTTCCTATTTCTGAACCTACTTAAAAAATAGAATTATATGGTACATACTCTTTTATGTCATTTTTGTTACTTAAACTTAGGTTTGTGAGAACCACCCATGTAGCATATAGTTGAGTTGTTGACTTTTGCACTTGTTCTTGGAATGTCTTCTGTTGTTTAAACATGCAGAATTCATATATTTCTTCTACTGAAGAGGGTATTCAGGCGGTTTGGTTTGTGACCATGTGCATAGCATTGCTGTGAACATTCTAGCACATACCATATCATATATATATATTTTTAAAGATTTCTATATATTTGAGAGAGAGGGAGAGGGAAAGGGTGAGAAGCAGACTCCTCACTGATGTGGAGCCCAATACAGGGCTCAGTCCCAGGATCCCAGGATCATGACCTGAGCTGAACGTGACACCTAACTGACTGAGCCACCCAGGTACCCCGACCATATCATACTTTAAAATTTTGATGCAGGACTGCCCATCGTTGCTATGATCCTTATTACCAGGAAGATGGTTCACTCCTAAGATTCACAACATTTTTTTGAGTTATGCTACCCTACTTTTATTTCATTAGGCACCCACTTCCTCCCAAAATGATATATGGCATAGATGTTTCTTAAATAGAATCAACCTGGTTTAAGGATATGACAGTGTCATCAGCATGTTCTCACTTCTGTGTGCCCTTAGCAACTTGTCCTGCACAAAGTAAATAATTACAACATTTATTCAATTGCAGCAAATTGTTTGGACCAACCTCCGCCATGCACGCCCTCCACAATTTCCATCTCTCTTCATCTTCTCGAAGCAAAATACCATCACTCTCTTAATAGCAGTTGTATTCTTTCTTTTGTTCTGCTGCCCCGGGGGAAAGTTTTTTGGGAAAACACATCCATAATCACACATTTCTAAGCTGGCATCTAAAAGTTTTATCAATTTAAATAAATTTTAAAAAAATGGAATCTCTGCCATATTTTAAATTGTGTAATACTTTGAAAATTTTTTTAACTTTGAAACTACAAGGTTAGCTCATACAGTTTATAGAAAATGTCCCCCATGTTCCATGTTTCACAAAGCTGTCCTCTTGAAAATCGATTAGCAAAATGAGACTTACTTTCATTCAGATGTGGCTTTTCGTTTTTTTCTTTTTAACATTTCAAATAAGCCTGTTAATACTTATTCCTTGGCAAACATTGCATCTAAATTTAAATTCTAAGCTACATGGATGGGTGGATGGACGAATGAATGGACTCTATGACCTATTCCCGTAAGTGAAGCTCTTTGATATTTCCTCCCAGCACTTTCTTTGCTTTGCTTTCATGTGACTCTCAGAAGGGATGCATTTTTGGATTGTTTGTTTGGTGTCCAGAAGTCTTTTACAATCCAGAGTAGTAGTACTCCACAGTAAGATCTAGCACAGGTGAGAGGTCTGTTTTTCTATCTTGTTAAGGTGAGAGCAGGGAAAGGAGATAGGGAAAGCTATGCTCCCAACCATTTGCTGCTCCACACTTTCTTTCTAAAACCATATGGAGGAGAAAGTGGTATTTTAAAGATGTTAGGTCACTTTATTTTCTCATGCTATTAAATAGACCAACCTATGACACTTAGTTTCACATTTATTCAGGCACAAAAGGCCCATGGGAATGCAGAAATTAGACAAAGGATAGGTTTTCCAGTCTATCAAGAAAACGGACTATAAGAGGTTTCTTGCTAGGATCTTTGCTTACCTGGTATTTGGAATGTTTATAATTCTCCCTCTGAATTACTCTACTTTGCTTGTTTATACTGTGTCCAAGTGTTTTCGAGATAGTATTAGAATCAACACTATCATCAGTTCTTAATTATCTAACAGTATTCTGTTCATTACTTGAGGTCAATTTTTAATTTGGGTTGACTTACTCCTGAAATTTAGCACAACAAACATCTTGGCTCATTTGCCCCCCACAGCTCCACTAGTCTTTGAGCTCATGGAATGCAAGCTAATTTAAAAATAAGCAGGGGACTCCAAAGGCAAGATTTTGCTGCCAATTAATAATAATAATAATAATAATGCATTAAGAACCAACTGGTATTACTCTGACATCTGGTTCCCCCTATTTTCCACAACATCTGCAAACCTGAAAACATCCCCCAAAGCCTCTGGGAGTGACCACTCTGGAAAGATTCAAACCTTGAAGGTTACAGAAGACACAAAACAACCAGTTCTTCCCACAGACAATGGAACATGCCCAGGAGAGCAGAGCAGGACCTCTAAAGTCATAAATGTCCACCATGGAGAATTAGCTGCAAGAAAAACAGAAGAAGTAGAGAGAAGTGATGAAAAATGAGAAGTGGCAAAAAAAAAAAAAGAGAGAGAGAGAAGCCAGAGTGAAGCCTAGACATGAAGATGATTCAGGAAGAAACAGAGCCCCCACCAGAGAGGAGAAGGGACTTACAGAAACACAAAAGACAACCAAGGAAAAGTAGCTGCAGCCTAAAGAGCAGAGCAGACTTGAAGCCTTCAGCATTGGTTCTTGCTGCCCCAAACACCTCAGTCTTCTGAGGGCCTCTGCACAGTATTCAGTAGAATCCCTGTTGTACTTCCATTTTGGGAGCTTTAAGGTACGAAGACCCAACTCAGGGCCCTAGGGGAAAAAGAAGTTTCTGGAAAAATCCATGTTATCAGAACACAATTTAGAACTGGAAAACCATCAGGAAGTAAGATGGCTTAAGCAATTAGCTCTTCCCTCCTCTTTCTGGATCACAGGATCCCCACAGACCCTGCTTCTCTCTGCATACTGACTGCTTAGCCTTCCCTCAGTGAGCCCTTTATCTGCTTCATCATAATTACTGCTTCCTCCTAGACTTGCTTATGTATAAGCCATTAGGGAGATTTCAGTTCCAACTTTTATGTCTTTTAGCTTACCAAGGATCAGCATGTTTGTTCCCATATCAGTTTATACCAGGAGTGCCTTAATTATAATTCTATAATTTAATTAATTCATAGGTAAACTCAATGCATATGAATAGAAAAAAATTAGTGTTTCTACAAAAACTAATTTGAATGCCTTGAAAAGAGTCATAAATTTGAATTTCATATATACAAAAACCTCACAATCAAAATAGGTGTGATAAAGACAGGTCTAAAAGACCAGGGAAAAATTACCTAAAAAAATCTAGAAGTATTCTGCACTCAGCTTGCTTAAAAATTGTCTTGAAGTTTTGATTCCCTTTAAGAAATCAAAACTGGAAGTGGTATAGGGCTCTCTATGAGTGTGATTGATTCCAGAAAGACAATAAAGGACTTCAGTGAGCCAGTTACAATCAAATCCAAGGTCTTAGTCTTACATGAAAAGATGGCAAATGAATGTACTCGTGCTTTATATATTAATCTACATATATCTATAAAATTAAAATAAATCTTTAGTGGAATCATTTTTAAAAATTTTTTCCTCAGTTGCTACCCACCATCAGAACAGTCAGATTGAGTAGGAGGATTTCTGCTGCAATTTTCATCGATTCTGGCCCTCACCATTCAGTGACTTGCTTTAGCATGAAGTACCTAATAGGCACTAATGAACCCTTGTTCCTGAAAAAACCTCAAAGAAGGTAAACAGGCCAAGCAGTAATAGCCTAAATCCTGCCCCCAAATTATCTCTCTGGCCCAATATTCCTCAAGCAGTGAGCCAACTGTAAGCAATAATGAACTCAACCCCATTCCAGGAAATAAAATAATGTGGTATCTTGTTTTAAATTCACTGTTAAAGGATTTGGCATACTTTTAAAAAACATCCCCCCAAAGAACAAGGAACCTGCCCTAAACACTCCACTATCCCTGGAGGTGGGGTGAGCATGAAAATGGGGTGAGCAATGCAAAATAGAGATCATGCTTTTTTTTTTTTTTTAATCCCACCAGCCAGGGCAGTGGGTAAAAGCACAGCTCGGCAACTACCTAATACTAAATCTGTTAACTCTTTTGTAAAATAGGTTGTCATAAAAACTAAATGAGCTAATGCATGAATGGCAAGATAAGGTTTTCTTTTCCACTCCTCTCGCTTTTTCTTCTTCTACCCACTCATCCACAATGGATCAGGGGAAGGTGATAAACATAGGAAAAAATGAAACACCACTCCTAATAAGGCCTAGAGTCGTATGCAGAGTGGTTAACAATAAGAAGAATGAGAAGTATTATTATGTATGCTGAATGCTGAAAATTATGAAGGGCCTAAAACCTTAGCATCTTGATATAAGGCCCACAGTAGGAGCACCTTGAAACTCTTCTCCATGCAATCATACATCCATTCAGTGAGTGCCAGGAATTAGTTTGGGCACAACAATGAATAGAATCAAGTTCTCTCATGGAGCTTATGTGGCATTCTAGTTGAAGAAAAATCAGAGATTACTAAGAGATTACCTTTGAAACCAATGCATAATGTCTGTTACAAAGCAAGCACTCAGTAAACACTAGCAATTTAATTATTATCTGCCCACCTAAAAAACCTAATTTAGGATTATTAAAAAGTGCTTCTTGACATCACACTAATTATATGTTTTTCCTGCCCTAAAGATGGACCTACCATCTCACACTAGCTTTCTCATAAACCAACCTCAGAACCACTGTGTCTATCACAGCACAGAACTCCTTACATTTTATTGTCTTTCCCCTCCCCTATCTTCCTACCTCTTTTCAGAGATCACAACTCTTTCCCCAGCTCTTTAGAGGTTAGGCATGGAAGATAGGGAAGTCAGAGCTATAATGTCCTATTTAAAAATGAGCAGTTGGTATTTTGATAGAGATTGCCTAGATTGCTTTGAGTAGTATGAACATTTTACATCTTCCAGTCCATGAGCATGGTATATCTTTACATTTGTTTGTATGATCTTTGGTTGCTTTCATCATTTTCTTATAGTTTTCAGAGTATGGGTCTTTTATCTCCTTGGTTCAATTTATTCCTGTGTTTTCTCTTTTTTGGTGACAGTGTAAATGGAATTGTTTTCTTAATTTCCATTCCCTCCAAACCCACTCTGTTGATGGTTTTTATCACCAACAGATGTTGCATTTTGTTAAGTGCTTTTTCTGTATCTATTGATGATCATTTGTTTTTTTATCTTTCCTCTTGTTAATGTATTGTATCACACTGATTGATTTGCAAATATTGAACTACCCCTGCTTCCCTAAAATAAATCCCACTTGACTGTGGTGAATCATTTTTTTTTAATGTATTGTTGTATGTAGTTTGCTAATATTTTGTTGAGGATTTCGGCATCTATGTTCATCATGGATATTGGCCTATAGTTGTTGTTTTTTTTTTCTTTCTTTTTCTTCTTTTTTTTCTTTGTAGTGTCTTTGTCTGGTTTTGCTATCAGGATCATGCTGGCTGCATAGAATGAATTTGAAAGTTTTCCTTGATCTTGAATTTTTTGGAATAGTTTGAGAAAAATAGGTATTAACCCTTCTTTAAATGTTTGGTGGAATTCGTCTGTGAAGCCATCCTAGATTTTGTTTGTTGGTAGTTTATTGATTACTGATTCACTTTCATTACTAATCGTAAGTCAAGAAATGGAAGCTCAAGTGTCCATCCATAAAGAGTTGATAAAGATGTGAGATACATATATATATGTATCTCACATCTCATATATATATGATATATATATATATATATATATATATCTAGAAGATATTGTGCAGAGTGAGATAAGTTAGAGAAAGATAAATACCATGTGATTTCACTTATATGTGGATTCTAAGAAACAAAACAAATGAACAAACAAGAAAACCAAGCACTTTTTTTTTCTTAAAGTAATCTCTACGCCCATTGTGGGGCTTGAATTCATGACCATGAGATCAAGAGTTGCATGTTCTACTGACTGAGCCAGCCCAGCACCCCAAAAATTACACTCTTGAGTACAGAGAACAAACTGATGGTTGCCAGAGTAGAAGTAGTTGGAGGGATGGGTGAAATTAATGAAGGGGACTGAGAGGTACACACTTCTAGTTATAAATTAAGATGTTTAAATATGAATAATTTATGGTTCCCCTCCCCTCCTATCCTAGAAGTAAAAGCCTCTCTGAAAGGTTGTCCAACTCTGCGCAAACCTGTGAACACAAAGAAGTACTCCGAAGAGCCTGTCCTGGGACAGAGGCACTAATCTGCACATGGCCTACTTTCTACCTAGCAGATTTCCATGCTGTGGTCCTTGGGGGTGCTGCCCAGGCCACTGCCCATGAAACTGGAACCTACCACACTCTGATCCCTCTTACCCACTTACCAGCATGATCGCATCACCTTCAGACGCGTGGTTCCCTTATTTATTAGGTTCTTTATTTTCTCTTTCCTCCATGAGACTGCATATTCTTACGAGGGCAAGTGTGTTAGGTTTGTTCATTAAAACAATGCCTGGCACTTGTTAGTCACTCAGTAAGTATTTGTAGAATGAACGAATGAATGAAAACCTCGGAGGAAAAAGCTTTCTTTAATCCTAGAAGAGCCTTGGCCCCTTAGGGAGGATTCTGAAATGCAAAACCCAGCAAAACTTGGCCAACTGACTAAGACTGTTTTCTTGTGCAAACTGGAAAGCAAGGGGAGCAGAGGTGGAGTCTCCAGACCTTCTGCCCTGTGAGGAGGCCACGGTACCAAAGCAGGGGAAGGATGGCCCCTTCAGCTTGCTGGATTATTGGCTGTGTTTCCGGGTTGTCTTGTTCCCATTCTTTTGACAGCTCTTTTCCTGGATTTTGTATTGTGAACCTGTTCTTTCAAAATCATGGCTACTGTGAATAAATAAATTGAATAGGGATGAATGCATCTTCTCCCTCAGCCCACCCCTTGCAGCATGAATAGCAGTTAGCTGGGTCTAGTAGACAGGAAACACAAATATATAATGAAACTGGGATTTGAAAGCGCCACCTTCAACTGCAAGATCTGCTTCTTAAGCAGATAGACAGCAGTGCCCAGACGAGCCCAGCTGTGTGTGCAGGGCTGCATTCGCGGCCATCCATGCACTCAGGACCAGGCAGGGCAGGGATGGAAAGAGAGCAGGCAGCGTGGGGGACATGGGAGGGGAGTGCTGACTCTCTACTTGCCACATACCCCTCCCAGCCTTCGTTAACTGGAAAAGCCTGCATGTTCTGGGCCGTCAGCTCAGGCTAAAGCAATAGCAATGTAATCAAGGTCAGGGGTGGGGGGGGAAGGAGGAGAGGACTGTGGGAGCTGAATGTGTGGAGCCCAGAGCAAGGGAAGACAAAGCCGTGGTGGACTGGGGCTGAGCTTGTACTCCCTGCGAGAATGGGGGGTCACCCTGTAGAGCCATCTTTGCTCCAGGACCCAGGGCTTTCAGCTGGGGTGGGGGATAGGCGGGTAGGAGGGCAGGGCTCTCCCCTTTCCTCAGGCCAGGAGAGACACCACCTGCTCTCTTTTCCTCTTCTCCCAGAGCTGGCCTTGGGGTTCTCCTGGTAGCCCTTCCACATCCTCTGAAGCCTTTTCTGACCACCTAGAATCCTTGGGATCCCCCACCCCTTAATTGCTGCAGCATTTTCAACAGTTTGCACGACTTTTCATCTCAGTAATATGTGTCCCCATTTATACCATAAAACACATAAAGAGCCATATGCTTTTTTTTTTCTCTCTCAAGCTTTCTTTTTTATAAAGTGCTTCTGTATTTTCTGTCATGTTCAACCAAAAACAGTGACCCTCGCTGGCTACTAACTGGGTGACTTTAGGAAAATCCTTCTGGACTGGTGTTCTCATGTGCGAAATGAGATTTCTAAGCCCCCCCCCCACCCCAGTTTTTAAACACAGGGACTTTCCAAAGAGAACTAGAGTTGGTTTACTGGATAGAGCTCATCTGGCCACAGTGGTTTTGGGTCTAACTGCATGTTTCTGGAGGTCATGGATGGGTAGCATCTATGAGCAGTCATCAGGAAGAGGAGCCGACAGTGACCCCTGGTTTATTCCCTCGTGGACACTCACTACCAGGCTGAGCTCTTCTAGAACCAGGTCCCCAGGTCATAACATGTAACCTCTCTCATACTGGGTGGGTGTAGGAGAAATCCTTCTCCTTAAGTTCACTGAAAAGCAAGAAATTTTTCAGAAAGACTTCTTGCTAGGAAAATATAAAGTACAAAAACACAAGACAATAGACACATCCACACAGAGCCTACATTTGTTGAATAACTTTAACAACAAGTAGATGTTGATTAGCACATTTTAGGTAACCTTGAGTCCCAGGTCATTTTCCTCAGCTGAACCATGAAGGAGAAGGAAGCCCAGTCAAAGATACTCAAACTTTAGGATACCTGGGTGGCTCAGTGGGTTAAGCTTCCAACTCTCGGTTTTGGCTCAAGTCATGGTCTCAGGGTCATAAGATCGAGCCTCAAGTCAGGCTCCATGCTCAGGGGGAATCTGCTTGAAATGCTCTCTCTCCCTTTCCCTCTGCCTTCCCCCACCATGCATTATGGGCAAGTGCGCACATGTGCGTGTACTCTCTCTCTCCAATAATAAATACATGAATCTTAAAAAAAAAAAAAAAAGATACTCAGACTTCCACTGTGCAGCATATGAGGGTCCTTTCCAGGGTCTGTACAGAGGAAAGGACATGGGCTCAGAGATCATTTACATGGCAATTTGACTTCAGTCTTCCCCTTTAATGGCTGGCTGATCTTGGACAAGCTTGTTCTCTGATTCTCACTGTCAGGTCTGCATAATATTTTCTGTCTTATTGAGTTGAATGAGTATTAAATAAGAAAGTATGTATATGGTTCAGATTATTCATTGTAAGCATGCACTTACCCCGCGGGCTTCATAAACACAGCAGCCATTTATGATTAAGGGATTCTGAGGGACAACAATCTCCAGGAAGGCTGGGGAGTAGGGTTTAGAGGCAATGAAGCCAGGAAGGCTTCCCTGATTACACCTCCAAGTTCTCCCAGATCCTCCTGCTTCGGCAGCCAGCAAGACTCCATTGACTATACCACTGTTCCCAGGCCAGAAGGTCCTCATTATGCCTTCTGCCACTGCTGCTTCTGAGAGCAAGACTTCTCAGAAGGCCACCTTCACTGCAGCATTGCACTTGCAAATGGAAGCCCTGCACAACCTGACAGATAGTTCTGTTATCATCTCTGAAAGTCTCACTCTAGCCCCAGCAGAGCCCACCCTCTCTGACCCACTTTCCTCCACCTTGTTTGATTTATTTGACACAGTTATCTGCCTGTTTTTTAGGCTAATCCTACCCTTGGGTGAAATTCAGCTTTTCAGTTCTTCAAGAATAGAACAGCATGACCATGGAAGGAAACACCAGCTTTCCCTGCAACCTCACCACTTCACCCCCTCACAGCCCCAAGTTAGTGACTTATCCCTTCCTATCATAAAGCCTGGACTATCTTTATATCTGATCCATCCCAGTGTCTAGTCTGAGTTAAGGTCAGTTACCAGCTGAGCCGCCACTTGGATGTTCTTTGATTCGACATCCAGATGCTTCCAAGGTCTAAACCCGGGGTTCTCAGCCCCTGGGTACACATTAGAATGAAAGGGGAATGGGGTGACTGGTCCTTGGAGAGTCTGATTCATTTGGTCTTGAGTGAGCCCAGCTGTTTGCATTTTTCACCGTTCCCCAGTTTGTTTTATTGGGGGAAGTGCCTTGTAAAATCCCCTCAAAGTTTTACTAACAAAACTGAAAGCTATAATCAAGGGGTAAAGATTGAAAATATTAATTATCAAATAATGTTGCAAGAGGGAAATATACTCCCAATCTCTAATAACTATTGGAAAATATTGATTTTTGATTTAACAATTTGACTACAGGGGAGACAAATTGGGCTTTGGGGGCTATTTCAGCTTCTGATTTGAAGGTCATGCAAATTCCTCTTAGCTCATCAATAGCTCCTGATACTGAATTTAAACAAAAAGTGGGCTGGAGGAGAGAAAGAGGTCTTTAAGGAATGTGACACATGCCTGGTTGTCAAGTCTCTCTAAGATGAGTGAAGAATGGCACATTCTAAATTCTGTTCATCTCACATGTTTGATTCATTAAATAACATGAGTCATCTGATGACCGAGTGACTGAGGTCAAAATATTGACAACTGTGAGAATGTCAGAGGGTTTATTACTTTTCCCTGATGCCACACATCTCTTTTCAAGTTCCCCATCTAGTCACCATTCTGAGCTGTCAGTTACAGTGATAAGAAAGGAGCAGGAGAGAATTAATATGCCTTCAGTAAAGGAATAGGGAAAATGCTATCAAGTGATGGAACCGTATGGCAGTAACATCACAACATGACTCACATTATGTAGCTGACTCACGAGCTTTGTGAGGGTGTAGTGTGGATAACTATAAGATCACTGACATTCTATTGCTCCCGCCATTGTGGAAAAAGCCGGGAAGACTACCCCCAAGCTGCCATTTGGTGTACAATCAGGCGGAAGCACAAGGACTAAGGAAGGAACGGAAGGAACCCACCAGTGATGGACACTTGTCATTCCTTTTTGGCCAATTATTCTGCATCCCTGTCCTGTGTTTGGGCATCAGTCGCCTCCCACTGGAGAACCTAGAAGTGTCAGATGCTCTTTTTGGCTGCTGCCCTTGCAGCTGGGACATAGACATAGGTTCCTGATGCCAGCTTCATTGATCTGGAGGTAATCTCCAGACAGGATGAGAAGCCCAGTGAGCAGAAGGGATGCATGATGGTGCTGGGCAGAGATTCAAGCAGATGGATCCAGCCCCAGCTGCATTGCGGGTGCAGGCCACAGCACAGAGGAGGCCATGGCAGCGTGGAGGTGCAGAGCCAAGCCTACACTCTGATGGCCAGCTTGCTGACCTCTCGGGTATTTGATGAGCTACCTAATATCTGCTGAATAAAATTTTTTTCCCTCCTTTAATGACCTTGCACGATTGCAAGAGTCCTAATAGATGCTCTCCCTATGCCTTGACCGTCTATAGTCTACTTTCTATTGAAGAGCTAGAATGTTCCTGAGAAAACATCAATTGTGGCATACGATCTCTTAGCTCAGAACCCTCCTGTGGTATCCCTTCTCATTCAGCCTAAAAGTCAAAGATGTCCAATGGGTTAAGAAGTTAGTGGTGGCCTCTCTGACCGTATCGCCATCACCATCCCTCCTTACCCAACCTGTCACGGCCACTCACACATTCCTGCTTCGAGGGCTGTTTACTTGCTGAAATTCTCCCTGGAAAGTTCTTCCCCCAGAAACCCACATGATCTACTCCCTCACCCCCCTTTAACCACTCCTGAAATATTCCCTCTTTGGTGAAGGCTTCCCTGACAAAGCTGTTTAAAACTGCATCATTGTCCCCAGGTATTACTCATACCCTTCCCTGCCTTAGTTTCCTCCATAGAACATATCCCTGTCTAACATGTTTTATACTTGACTAACTTGTTTATGTCAGTCTCTCAGCCACCACCAACATGTAAGCTCCAAAAGAGGAGGGATCTTTGTTTTGTTCACTGCTGCCTCTCTATTGCCTGGAATAGTGAGTACCTGGCCAAGGAAAAGTGGCCAAAATGAGAAGGTGAAGCCAAAGACACATGTCTAGTGCTCTGGTTGCCATTGTAGGGCTCTGAGCTGAGAAATGTGCCATGAATGATATCTTGCAAGGGACACTCAATGGCATCATCTGAGGACTCTCTTTATTTTTGCTTTTTAGGGATCAGGCAAAATTTTGAGAGTTGAAGAGGGCCAAGAGAAAGCCAGGGACAAGACTTGGTTGTCAGAAATTCTTACATGAAACAATTGTGCGAATTAGTTTGACAAGAGTTGGAACAGTACAGTAGCAGTGACAGCAAAAGTAGCTACCTTCATTGAGTGTTCACCAAATGCTGGGGACCTTCTTAAAAGACTTCACATGGACTATCTCACGTTATCCTTGCAAGAGATTTCTGTGTTAGGCACTATTGTTTATCCCATTTTGCAAATAAGAAAATGAGAGCTAAACAATTCACCAAAGGTCCTGTATCTAGTTAAGAGTTCATTTAATTATTTGGTTATGTTCTAAGATGAGACAAGAAAAAAAATTATAGAGTGACTTGGCTCTCCTGTATTCCATAAATGGCCCTGCAGAATTGTAGATATCAAATATGATATTGCGGGACATGATCAGGCAGATGGGCTTTGAACATTGGTTCTGCCACTCAATGTCTGCATGACTTCAGACAAGTTACTATCCCTCTGAGTTGATTCCCTCATTTGTAAAGTGTAAAGTCATATGCTTCTTGCAGAATTATTGAGATTGAATATAATCACACATGCAAACACCTAATATAATGTCTGTCCCAGAGAAGTCACTCAAGAAATGGTACTATAATTGTTGTTGCTCTTGATGTTGTGGTTGTTACTGTTACTGTTAATATTGGAGGAATTCAGAGTCTGGCCTCTTGGCTGTGAGGCTGTGAGGGCCCACATCTGTGCTTTTCACGCATTAGTGGGTAGCATTTAGAATCAATTAGACTGCAATTTAAAATGCAAATTTCTGAGTTCCAACCCTCAAAAATCTAATTTAGTATATATGACAGGGCCTAGAAGTCTCACTCTTGGATGGAAAATTGGCTTTCTCTTAACTCCAGAAAGAGAGAGAACCTCTACCCCTCCTTTCTAATGTGCCAGCTGAAGTTGTTATATGACACTGACCTCTCAAGCAGTGTCATCTAATGCTTAAGAGATTGAGTTCTGGGGCACCTGGGTGGCTCAGTCGGTTAAGCACTTGCCTTCAGCTCAGGTCATGATCCCAGGGTCCTGGGATGGAGCCCAGAATCAGGCTCCCTGCTCAGCAAGCAGCCCGCTGCTCTCCCTGCTTATGCTTGTGCTCTTTCTCTCTCTGACAAATTAGTAAATCTTTAAAAAGAGAGAGAGAGATTGAGATTCTGGAATCTCACGGCTATGAGAACTTGGGTGAGCCTATATACCTCTGCATGTGTCTTTATGTATAAAAGTGGGATAACTATAATTCTTACTCCATAGAGATGAAGCAAGGCTTAACACAAGCATGTAAAATAATGAGAAAGAGCCTGGCACAGATTAAGGTCAGTAAAGGTTAACTATTATTATTTGAATCTACTTCCCATTCTTTGGACTTGGATTGGTAGGAGGATTTAAAAAAAAATAAGTGGAGCTTTTTCCAGGCCCAAACCCTACAAACAAGTACCCCTGGCTGGTCTTTACACTGAAGGAGACAACATGCTGTGCTGCAGGAGGTCAGGCCTGCTGAGGACCCCAGACTCACCTCACGGAGCCCTTAACAGGGTTTGATGTATGTGAACGTAGGAAGAGTTTTTCAATAGCTAAACGAAATGTTACAGATTAACATTAACATTAACATAGTGTGTAGGGTAGAGGACATGCATCCATCTCCCCAGCCACCGAGGGGCTCCATCAATTCCTGCCTCGAGGCCCTTTCACTTTTCCACACCCTGGGATCCGATCTGCCCCCTTGCCTCAGCTGCTTCCCCTGGCCAAACTTCACATGAGAGTTTACCTGTGCCGAGAGGCCTTCTCTGAGTTCACATTCAAAGGCAGCCCTTCATCCCCCAACACCTCAATGGACACACCGTCACCCTTGCATTTACTCTCTCTCAGCCCTTGGTCTACTTCACGGCTCTTATCATAAGACATAGTTACATAACTTATGTCCTGCTTTCCTGTTTCCGGACTGCGCCCCCTCCGCATGCACACAGGGCTCACATCTGGCTTGTTGCCTCCTTTGTCACCAGCATTTGCCTCGGTGCTAGCTCTCAGCACATAGGAGCTCTCAACAAATATTCAATAAACAGCAAGTGAATTTAATATCTTGAATCCAAAGGGGTGTTTGTGCTGGACTCTTCTCTCTGAAACAAAAGGCAAGCGGATGGGTCTGAGTAGTAAAGAAAAAAAGCATTAGAGGGGCGCCTGGGTGGCTCAGTGGGTTAAAGCCTCTGCCTTCGGCTCAGGTCATGATCCCAGGGTCCTGGAATCGAGTCCTGCATCAGGCTCTCTGCTCAGCGGGGAGCCTGTTTCCTCCTCTCTCTCTCTGCCTGCCTCTCTGACTACTTGTGATCTCTGTCTGTCAAATAAATAAAATCTTTAAGAAAAAAAAAAAGAATTAGAGACAACCTCTGTAATTTCCCAGAGCGGGGCTATTAACAAGCTTCATACTAACACTTTTAAGATCATTAAATGATCATTTCACATTAAATGTGAAAAACAGTAGCTACACAGAGACTAGTAAACTATTAAAAATCATTGGAAGGGATTATGAGTAAAATAAAGTTGGTTACCATTTTTTTTCTGAGAAAAGAGAAAAAACTTTGATGAGGTCTAAAATCTCCTGATCTTTCTGAGAGAAGTCAGATCTTTTCTTCTCTTCTTTAACCATTTTTGTCATTTTGATTTTTAAGCTTAAAATATTCCCTCAGCTTCCAGTTGACTGCTCTTTATACCCTAGGTATCCTCATTCCTTCCCCCTACCTGTGTGAATGAGTTTTGGAGTTGGAGGGACTTTACAAATAATCTTGCTCAGTCCTTCCTTTCACTGAAGAGGAAAAAGAAGTCCAGGCAGTCCAGGCCGTACCATGAGAGGGTCTTGGGACCCAGGTCTCCTGACCCCTCCCAGCCAGCCCTCTACTCCTCCACGTTAAATTCAGCTCACTTTGACTCATTCTCTCTGACATGGGGCCTGATCCACTTTTTAGCTCCAGTACGTGGTTCAGGAGGCAGCTAGTCAATATCCTGTCTGCTCTGAAGACAAAAACCACCCCATAGATGTCAGCCAAGACCTTTCTTTTCTGGCAGCACTAAATAAATGAGCCTTCCTTTCTCTAATCAGTGGGTCCAGACAGAGTATTTCCAACGAGGCAGTGACCCATCCCTGAAGAGAGTTTCTTCTCTCCCTTATCTGGGTTTGCTCCATAAGCCTGACAGGCAGTGGGAACGGAAGTGGGGATATGGAATGCCCCACGGTGTGCATCCTAATCCTCAGAAAGCCTGGCTTTTCTCCTCTTGAGACCACCAAGTCCAGAGCATCTTCGGGCCTCTTTTGTCTTATTCCCACTACAGAAGGAGAGAGGGCTCCCCAAATACTGTGGAGAAGAAAACAATAGGTGTAAGTCCTGACAGGTCATGTGAAAGTTGAGGAAAGACTATGTCCCTCCTCACAACCAGGTGGGGGCATTGCTCTGTGGGTGACAGAGCTGAGTTGGTTGGTTCTGCCTCTCCCTCCCCTCCATCCCCCTCTGCTGCAGAAAGTGCGATATGCCAAGAAATCCTTTGCTGTGGTCCTTTTCTCCTTCAAAACTCTGTTCACTCAGCAATAAATCCCACGGGCAGTCCATTTTTTCACATGGTTCCATATATTGTCTGGTCTGGGTTTATTCTTGACTTTTGTGGCTGGTTGGGGATTTGGACCAGGGTGTATCTGGGAGCTGACGTGGGGGGCAAGTAGGATTTTGATGATTTGAAAACAAAGTGACTCACATTCCTCTCAGGCTTTAAAATTGTCTCTGTCTCAGCTTATTTTCTGCTCGTCACTTGACTCCTCCCCTCACCTATACCAGCATTTGTGGTGCTTATTGAGTTTATTGTTACTATGTATGAGTATTTCTTTTTTTTTTTCTTTAAAGATTTTATTTATTTATTTGACAGAGATCACAAGTAGACAGAGAGGCAGGCAGAGAGAGAGGAGGAAGCAGGTTCCTTCCTGAGCAGAGAGCCTGATGCAGGGTTCAATCCCAGGACCCTGAGATCATGACCTGAACCGAAGGCAGAGGCTTAACCCACTGAACTATCCAGGTGCCCAAGTCTTTCTTTTTGTACTATTTTTGTGAGGGGTTATTTAAGATAAAGAGCCCCCTTCCCCTCTAGAACAGTCTATTCCAAAAGTTGTATTCTCTGAACACTGGTTTTCCAGGTGTCTCCAGTGGCACCACCATTGTCACATTCTGTCAGTCTGTGAACAAGAATATCTTCATCTCTTGTCTTTTCCTCACTTAGCCACCCATTTTTATTAAGAGTTTCTCATAAGAACTTCATTTTGATCACTTCCAGCTTTGCTATTACTCATAAGTTTTACAAATTAATGGCATGAATTCTGGTCAAAATGGTGTTGTAAGTTCAAATCTTGAGGCTTCGTTCTTCCACAGAGACATTGCTGTGATAGAAGATATGAAAAAAAAAAAAAGAAAATTTTAAAAATGGCCGTCTTCAAAACAAGATAAATATCTCTTATGTATTATAATCAGAAGAGAAACAAAAGATGGGAAGTGAGACTATTGGGGACTCACTCATAAGTGAGCAGGGATGGCCAGTAATTCTAGCTCCTATGCGGTTATGGGATCCAAAATACTCCAGAGAAGGTAGGGACAGAAGTGTGGGCTCCTAAAGTTACCCATCTGCAGCCCATTCTAAAATGGGAGTGCTAGGAAGCCTGATTCTGTACCATATCACCCTGACCGCTGACCAGACCAAGCATGGACACTTTACTCAAAGGCTCCTATGAGGGGAACTAAAGTGAAAAGTTCAAACAAATGAATAAGAAGTAGCCCTCTAAGTTTCTTATTCCAGTAAAATTAAATTGGTAAATAAGTGCAGAAGTAAACAGTTGTAGGTGGGAACTAAAGGTGAAAGATCCTAAGGTGGAGTAAGGACAAAAATGCTCTGAGGGGCCAAAGTCATGAGGAAGAAAAAACTCTGGGATCACGACCGATAAGCTTAGAGTGGGGGATAAAGATGCCAGTTGACAGCTAAATGAGGAAACCAGACCCATGGAGAGATTTTGGAGCCTATTAAAGCAGTAAAGGAAAGCATAGTTCTAGAGCTCCCACCACTGAGCTCCCTAGGAGTCTCCAGATTCTGAAGGTCTTTCTAATTCCAGCTTCCAGGAGACCCAACTGTGCAGTCATGCCAGCTGGTCTTCCTGGAGGCGTTAGTTTGGCTTCTCCTAGGTGACTGGCCAGCTCGGCCCCAGGCTTGGACCTCTCTTTCCTCGGTTTTATGGGTATCTTTATAACTGTCTCCCTTCTGCTGCTCCATTTACTTCAGCTTATTTAAGTGAGATATTCCTTACAACCAAGAGAACCCAACTGAAACATATGTTAAGTCATTTAATCCTCCCAACAAACCTAAGAGGTAGGAATAATATTCCTATTTTATAAAAATGAGGCCTGTAAGACATTAAAAAGCGAGATCACATAACTCCCCCGCTGGTCCTTCCCCTCTTTGCTCTCTATTGCTCTTTCTATTTCCCAGCCTTCTCCTGCTTGGTTGGCCATACAAACTACATTTCCCAGGCTCCCTTGCAAGTAGGCTTCTGGCTCATTAAGAGGTTCACTGGTAGGAAATGAAAGAACAGGAAAGAAGGGAAGGCCAGGAAATCTCTCCCTCTCTGTGCTTTGGGCCACTTCTATGTCAGTGACTGCATCTCTTTCATGTCCCAGATCCCATGAGAGTACCTTTCTTCCATATTCCCAGCTCCCACTGGGCAGGCCAGTCCTCTCTTTGACCTGCCAGGCCTAGAAGTGAGAGCAGCTTCCTACTTTGGCTAATCTTTGGAAGTCTCCTGTTCAACTTTCCATCACTTTAATTCCGTTTGTCATTGGTCTGCTGTATCCAGTTTCTTCTATTCTTTTTTTTTTTTTTTTTTAAAGATTTCATTCATCCACCTGACAGAGAGAGAGATCACAAGCAGGCAGAGAGGCAGGCAGACAGAGGAGGAAGCAGGCTCCCCGCCTGATGTGAGAGCCCGATGTGGGGCTCAATTCCAGGACCCTGGGATCATGACCCGAGCCGAAGGCAGAGGCTTAACCCACTGAGCCACCCAGGCGCCCCTCCAGTTTCTTCTGTTAACTGGCATGGCCCCATTGTCTTGCCTGTATCCTGACTCACACAGCAGTAAATACGCAGCTGAGATGGGATTCAAAATGCAGTCTGATTCAGCACCCACCCTCTGAAGACCACATTACACTGACAGTTAAAACACAGATTTCTCTGAACGTCAACCACAAACTAAGGGATGTTTCCCCAGAGGGAGCTTCCCACTTTGTGTTCTCACTACTCACTGTCATGAGTTAACTTTACAGGACCACCAACCCAAAGGTCAAAAACAGGCCAGGAGAGCTCATGTCTAAGGCCTTCTGTGACACCACAATGCTCTACCCTGTTCTGACTCTGCTCCCTTAACCCACAGGGCCAGTCTCATCATCCTGGATTTGCTACAAGATGAGGACTTCTCATGGCACTAAACACCTGCCGTTAAGGCAGCTGTAAATCTCACGTTGCTCATTAGGCTTGCCACTGCTTGAGAGCAATCCAGCCTCTGTCTGGTGCTCTTGGTTCTGGCCCCTCCCCTAAGCTTCAATCCTTAGGGACCCTATCTTTTCATGATAATGCATCCTACTTGCGCTTTCCTGTGTTCGTTTGTGTCCCCACACTCCACCCTAGATTCCTGGATTTCTGACCATCTGACCTCCCAGGCTAGGAGATGCCTGCTAAAGTAAATCATACATAAATAGTACTCTATTGGTCAGTCATCAAGATTCATGTCTCTCCTGATGAGGTCCTATTATCTATTTATTGTTGCACTGAGGTCTGGCTTACTGTATTGTATTGCATTTAGAGGAACATAGAAATGGGTGAGTATAAGATTTCTCAAAACTAGATGCTCTGCCAGCGAGAGCAAAATGTTTAGATCATCTCCCCTGAAAAATCTAAAAAAAAAAAAAAAAAAAAAAAAGGAGTCAAAGAAAGAAGCCTCAACTTTCTGGTCTTTAAATAAACCCATAATTGCATCCCTAATTGTAAATGCCTCCTGCACCTGGTCTCAATCCTTTAAATACTAAGTTTAGTCCATTCATGGGTGAAGGTGGATAATTTCAGCAATTAACAAGTGTATGATGTGAAATAGGCTAAGCTCTTGAGGTTTGTACTACACAATATCCTGTAACTACTGACAAGTGACAGTCTATGTTTTATAGACCACAGTTGAACAATCTGTACAATCATTTGTAAAAATAACCAAGTCCTTTTATAAAAATCAGTGTTATCTTTGGCATCTCCCTCCTCACTCCCTCCAGCCACCACCTCCCACATCCCAGCTGTCTCCTAATTCTGTGAGGGTTTTTGTTTCCCCAGAAAGCTTTAGTGGCTTTTCTGTTCTTCCTTTTCTCTCTCTAAGGAAATCTCACTGTTACCAGAGACTAAAATGAATGGCCATATGTCACAAAGAATGAAGTATCTTTTCCCAATCCCTATCTTTTGAGCTGACCTAGGAGCCTTTCCAGTAAGATAGACGGATGGACTACATGCCCTGAGATGCCTCACCCTACCAGCAAGTAGCTAACCCCTGTTCACCATTCAGATCTCAGCAAAAGAATAACATTGGTGGGGAAACATTATTCAATCCCCAGCCTAAGTGAGGGTCTTAAGAGTAACTATCTCAGTTTACAAATAGATCTTCATCTATATCATCTGGGTAATAACCGTCTGCTCCAGGAGTCTGCAAGGTCCATGAATATTTATGTCCCAAAATGTATTTCATGAAAGTAATGGGAAGGGGGTCAGGCTATGGCAAATACATTTGGGAAATGCTGGCTTAATCCAAATTAGGCAAACTTCTTTTAAAACACTGGTATGTGTCATAATCACCAGCATTTTGGAAACCATATTAACCACGAAACCTTTTTTTCAGAACACATGTAAACATTTGGAGGAACCTAGTGTTCTGTGGAATGTAGTTTGAGAAAGGCCAATATAAAATGAATTACAATTTATGCCTTTAAAATTACAGTAAAGTGGGAATTGTCACTAGAACATAGATTTTAAATGACCTTGGAAACTGCCATGGAAAACTGACAAAACTTCAGAAAGAAAGTATCACATAGGAAGAGGAAGTTGAGATAATGGTAAGCTTGAGGAAGATACCCCCCAAATATGAGAGGGTATGAGGAAAGTAGTTGGTTTATAAAGTATGCAATGGTGGTATTCCAATTAAGGTGGAATACATGCCAACCCATTAAGTCAAAAGAGAGCTGAGAAGATTATTCTCAGCATATGATGCTGATGACTGAGAACCAGTGTGACACCTGCTAACACCTGAGACTATGGAAAGGAGTTGTGACCTTGGGTTTTCTGGCTGGCTTTTACATATAACAGAACCATATGGTTAGCTTGCTTGTGATAATGTGAAGTTCAAAATTGGTGAATTTCAATTCAAGTCCCACAGGGTTATATTACTCAGAAACACGGCAATATATAAAAGTATACATAATTATACAAAGTCATAGTATTATTTTTTAAATAATATAAACATGAAAATACATAATTTCTTTAGCTTTTGGTAAAATCATTTAAATAATTTTAAATGAAAATATATCAGTACCACTGTGAGCTACTTTTGTGTGTGTGAGGTGGAAATACAAATTTCCTGATATTCCAAAAGACTGCCCCAGATTCTTTAGGCAAATAGAGGTGTAGACTTCATAAGTGAATGTAAAAACAATTATTCTGGGGCACCTGGGTGGCTCAGTAGGCTAAGCCTCTGCCTTCAGCTCCGGTCATGATCTCAGGTCCAGGGATCAAACCCTGCATCGGGCTCTCTGCTCAGCAGGGAGCCTGCTTCCCCTCTCTCTTTGCCTGCTGCTCCGCAGACTTGTGCTGTCTATCTCTCTGTCAAATAAATAAATAAAAGATTTTTTTAAAAAACAATTATTCCAAGTTTTGTGGCCAATCAAGTGACATCTAAGAGGTTTCTATGGCTATAGGTCATCACTGGGAGTTAATCCATTGAGTAGGGATTTTTTTTTTGAGTCTAACTTCTCAAGGCATGTGATCACATGTGGACAATGGGAGCCCAGAGTGAAAACTTCATTTTGAAAATAACTAACATTTAGTTTTCCAATTCAGCCACTCAACTAAGATGACAGTTTCATGATGAAGACTGAAACCAACATCGAGTGAAATTTGTCTTAGTGGAAAGAAAAAAGAAGTTTGAGAGTCTGAAGGCTTTTAGACATTTGCATTATTGCTGAAAAAAAAATCCATAATTTAACATAAGATACTTCTGGATGATACATAAACACGGGAATATAGCACAAAGGCAAAAAGAGGAAGAAGAGATCTTTAGAAAATGCTAAACAGTAGGATTTGGCTTTGCTGGGTGTGTCTTTTATATCAACCCTGGAATCTATCTTCTTGGGTTTTAATGAATAGAGGCAGACATAGAACTTGCATAGTTAGGACATAGGGGTCAGTTGTAAAAGTTTTTTAAGCCTCTGTGTTCCTGACATCATGGCTATTTTACTAAGTTCTAGATTGAAAAATCTGAATGCTGGATGAGAAGTCAGAGAAAGAGTCAGTATGGAACAATATGGCCAAGTCCCTCAAGGAAGGAGGATTAGCTGAATGGGATGATCAGGTGTGAATCCACTCTGCTTCCTCATGCCACAATCCTCTCTCTCCTCCACCTTCCCAGACTAGAAAAGTTCCCTTGCCAGTAACTTTTGGGTCCAGCCACTTCTACTTCACTGACTCACGACCTACCTTCTGTCCTCTCTCACCTCCCCCCAGAGGGACTTTTCACTTCAAACTTCCTCAAGGGGCTTAAAAACTTGAAAGCTCTTTACTTCCCCTCTCAGAGGTGTGTGTGTGTGTGTGTGTGTGTGTGTGTGTGTGTGTGTAAGGGGTGGTTGTTTTGGCACAGTCTGTGATATGAGGACTTTGGACTTTAGAAAAATGGTACACCTCTCTTTCCTGAGGGGAAGGTAAAGACTGGCAACGCTCCTTCTTAACACCTCACCCCATTGCGTGAAGAATAAGAGCTGCTCTTTGGTCCCCAGTTTCTAACCAGACTTCTCTGGCCACTTAGTGGGGCTTGTGGGAGCATGCAAAACACAACACCTGCCCCATCCTCCTGCTCACACATTTTTGCGTTTGCCTCCTCCATCTTTTGGATCTCTCCAGCTTGCTCCCATATGTGCCTCAGACTGCTGGCTCTTCTGGCTCTATCCTCAGGGTTCCAGCTCTAACACAGTGCCAAAAAGCTCTCTCATGCCCCAGGAACCACAGCTGCCTTGGGACATTCTAGCTCCTTCTAGTAGAAAGCAAACCAGACACCTTTCAAAATATAGCTCTCAGAACAAGAGGTTATTTATCCTGTGTCTTCAGGGGAAGGAAATCTCTCTCTCTCTCTCTCTCTCTTTCTCTCTCTTGGGGGTGACATATACATGAATAATTTTATTTCAAGCCTTATTATCAGTTCCAGAGCATCCTGGATACTTACTGTGATCACAAAACCACTGCTTCTAGCCCACTGCTGGCCATTTTGAGGAAAGTCAGGCTCTCTTTCCTGTTAGAATCAGCCTGCCTTCTCCCTCCAAAGTGTCTGAACCCGGCCTGGAGCTCTCCCTCCCATTTTCTCTCTGTCTCACTCAAACCAGGAGGCCACCACCAATTGTGGCAAAAATTGCCCAAGTTTTTCCAATACTCCTTTCACAGTCATCTTAGGCCTTTGGGTTTGGCATCCCTTCATGAAACCCACATCACTCTGAGTGGAAAGTCCTTTCAGCTTGGCTGACAGCCATCTTACACACACCGTACACAAGCTGTCATTGAGGATGAAACTGGCATTCCCACCAGCCCACCTTCTAGACCCGAGATGGGCTCAGCAGCCCCTCTGCCATAAGAGGCCAGGCACAAGACAGGCAGCCTCCCGCTCCCTGTCAGCCCTGGCACATCCGGAATCTCCTCACTGAACGCCGGGGCCTTTGTGTTGTCCCAGGCGAGCAATGGGTTTTGGTCACAGCTCAGAGCAGGGAAGTTATATACCCTAACAACTTATGTTCTGTTTTATTCAAAATGAGTATAGCTTCCTGGATTCCTATGGGAATGTGTATTCTTTAAACCTAGTTTACATTAATGAATAAGGAAAAGAAAAGTTGCTATGATCATTTAGGCCCCAGACGTTAAGATTCACATGCCTGAGAAACAGCAGATTGAAGGCAACTTTCTGACATCTGATTTTCTCAAGGACTGTGGGCGCTGTGGAAAGGATGCATGTACCATTTTCTGTCTGGGTGCTGCCTATCACTGGCCTGGGCCCGGGTCAGTGAGGCTGCATCTCACGTGGTTCCAAGCCCTTCTTCAGATCTTCTCCCACTTCCTCCAAAATTTCCAACTCTAAGGCATATTGGGGGTGACTTTGGGAATCAGGTGCAGGCTTCAGGGACATCTGGAGTGGTGGCCGGGCCCGGGTCCTTCTGTTCTGTAGAAGGCCCCAAGCAGAAGCAGCCTTACTTTCCCCACTTGAGTGCCACAATGATGATAATGTGTCTTCCTCCTGCCTGTCCCTGGAGGCCCTACTGTGCACAGAAGAAAGAGGCATAGCAAGTTCATGAGTCCTCCAAAATGAGATTCCTGGAGGTTATCTTACTTTTTCACTTACAGTAATCCTTAAACTATCTTAATAAGTTTTCCAACATTTCAATTCATTTCATTTATCTTCTTAAGATAAGATGGAAAAAAGTTTTAAAATTACCTCCAGGCTTTCTGCCTCAACTAGATAAATGGGAAGGTCTGAGAGAGGTTAATACCTTACAGCCTAATCTTTCTCTGGTATCCCATCAGGGCAGTCGTGATCTGTTGAATATCAACAGGATGACACCAGGTCTCCTGCAAGGAGTTATCAACTAATTTCAAACTAGAGATAAAAGCCCGTGAAATATGCAAACACTCATTTCTAATTAAATAATTCACTCAACAATTTTTTCCCCTTTAGAACAAGTTCTTTCCCATACTCCAAGGAGAGATGGCAAGATGGGTGATGAGTAAGTCTTTAGTGATCATATTTGGTGATTATCTGCTCATAGATGGTGTGGCAACAATCTGTAGGTTTTTTAAAAGAGGACTTTACTGATTTTTTTTTTTTTAAATCATGCTTTGGTTTCTGCCCCATAGATTCTAGAAATACTTCACAAAGAATTCACTCTAGACCATACCAGAGTATTAGGAGGCTCTTGCTGCTTCCTCTCTGGTCCAAGATGTGGGGTCTTCTCCAGTTTTTGTGGAGGTCGGAATTTGAGAGACAATGCCCTGAAAGTTTTCATATATGGAACTTCCAACCATATGGAGGAGTTATGGCAAAAGAGATCAGGCTGGGCACCTGGGTAGCTCAGTCAGTCAAGTGTCTGTCTTTGGCTGGGATGCTGATCCTGAGGTCCTTGAATGGAGTCCCGCATTGGTGGGGAGTGCAGAGGCGTGAGTCCCCGTTCAGCAGGGAGTCTGCTTCTCCTTGTGCCCCTCCCCCCTGCTGGTGATCTCTCTCATACTCTCTCGAATGAATAAATACGATCTTTTTTTAAAAAAGAAAAGGAGGTCAAGATGGAAAATGATATTATAAGAAAGGGTTCCATGGAGGAGCCATACCTCTTGATCTGGGAGTTCATACTGAGGACAGGAAACATTAAATAAAAAGATGAGACATTTTTCCTCTGGCTTTGGGGGGTCAAATTTGTACCAGTTCTTAAGAATACAGCCCAAGGGTGAATCTGAAGGAAGAGGGGGTTTGTCCCATAGTGGGAAGGACTGGCTGCCAGTTCCCAAAGGGATGTCCCACCAAAGGGAATGGGGCTCCAACTCATGATGGCCATCTCAGTCAGGGCATCCCACTGACCTGTTGAAAGGGCTGGACCTTCTCGGGGCAAACTGACTCCTGGGGCATCTCACTAAGGGGAGGGCCACAACATGCCAATAGCAATCCCTGCTGGGATGTCCCCTGCAAGGGGGTGGCCACAAGGGGTCAGAAAAAGGAGGAGGAGGACTCACCACTCAGATGCCTAGGAACGTGTTTTGCCTGTAGGTCAGGATGGCACCTGGATCCACAGAAACAAAGGAGAAAGGGGAGGGCCCAAAGAAGCAAGGTAGCCAAGAGTCATCCAGCATCAGGAAAGGGTCCCAACCAAGTCCATACTGTGTGCAGATTCACCCTAGATAAGCTGCGGATGGAGTGGGAGAGGAGAGCAAAGGGGTCTTTGCCCTCACAGGCATGGTCAGTCCAACCTGTTGGCCCTCAGACCTGCAAACCACAGCAGGGAGCTGCCCTGGCCAGAGATCTTCAGTTGTCTGAGGACTACTAGGGCAGTGCTGAAGGGCTGAAAAGAGAAAGGAGAGGGAAGAAGGGGTCCTCTGAAGGGCAAGAAGGGAAATCCCTCACCCTTTCCAGAAAGGGCAGTCTGGCTGGTTCCCCCTGGGGCTTCCAATCCTAACCATTGAGTAAACTCCACCAGAGATCATCAGTTCCCCGAGGAGTACTATAGTCAGTCCATCAGGGAAAGTCCCCAGAAATTCCCCGAGAGATTCTCGGGCCGACAGAGGGTCCTTGTACAGGTCACCAAATGTGGGGTGTCCCAATCGGACTGGGGACCGATGTCATGGGCGGTGAAGGCATTCACCCCAAGCAGAACAAAGCTCAAGGGAACAGCAGGCAGGACAGCAAAGGTGAGACTGTGACTAGGTGGCGGTGCAGGGCGGAGCAAGGGCAGAGTGAGGGATGTATGGGATTGCTCCTTCTTTGGTAAACTTGGGAACTCTACCTGGTTTTAACTCGTCAGTTAGGGCCTGTGGTTATTCGAAGGTGGGTCGCTTGATGTGCCTGTTTGCTTTGTCTGTTTGTATTCAGCTGGATGGTCGCTGTGAGCCCTTTGCCTTGCTCTACACAAGCTACCCCATCATTCCCCCAGATGATTCGAGTTGCCTTTTAAATGGACTCCCTTCAGGGCTGCCAGGGTGGCTCAGTTGGCTAAGAGTCTGCCTTCTGCTTGGATCATGATCTCAGGGCCCTGGGATTGAGCCCATATCAGGCTCCCTGCTCAGCAGGAAGCCTGCTTCTCCCTCTTCTCACTTGTGCTCTCTCTTGCTATCTCTGTTTCTGTATCAAATAAATAAGTAAAATCTTAAAAATAAATAAATAAATGTACTCCCTTCTTCTTCCCTTGTCTCCCTACAGTCTGTTTGCAATACAGCTGTCAGCATGATTCTGTTAAAATTTGAGTTGGATCATAAAATTCCTCTGCTTACAACCCTCTAATAATTTCCCATCTCACCCAAAATCAAAGCCAGGGGCTTCCTAATCTGCTGACCACTGACAGCAATCTGACGCCCCTCATACCATCCTGGCCACCCTGCTCCCTGCCTGTTTCCTTCCTTCCTGTGTAGGTACTTATAGTTATCTCATAGAGTCCTTCTCTCACTGCCTCGTTGACTCTCATACCTGTCTAATCTTCTCTCTTCTTCCTTGCTTTATTTTCTGAGACACTTTTAACCATGACACGTTATGCTTTGCATGTTCATCTTGTTTAATTTTTACATGTTTCCTCTATGCCACCCAAGACTAGATCCTAAGCTCTAGGAAGATACCCTTTCCTGTTGGTTTTCTTCACTGCTTCATCCACAGGGCAGAGGTCACGTACTAGGTGCGCTCTTAAACCTTGTTGAATGGCTGGGGGTGAGTTAGCTGTTTGGAGGCCATGTGCAAGATTAGTAAGCAGAGGAGGGTAAAGGAAAAGAAAACACACATGGGGTGGGGGGGGGGAGCCAAGAAAAGAGATCATGAACCCCCGAGAGACAGAATAGCCTCCCTCTTCAACTTACGAGTTCCCCATTCTGACTCCCATTAGGCTTCTGATGTGCGATTTATTTCCTGTCTTTGCATGGTCCACATATGTACATAATATTACCCGCTTTATCTTTACAGCAATGCTCTTTAACTTGATCCAGCTTGAAAGGGGGAGTAGAAAGAGACAACATTAGAAGAACAGACAGCCCAGATCACCTGGGGCCTTTCAGGCCATTGTAAATACTTTAGCTTTTGCTCTGTTTGAAATGGGAGGCCACTGCAACATGTTTTTGATCAAAGGAGTGACAAGCTGATTTTTGTTTAAGGAGCTGCCTGTGATTGCTGCATGTAGATAGCCATTATGAGGAGGTGTATTAGGGTGCTGTTCACCCTTTACAATGAAAGAAATTTTGACTTATGCTATGACATAGATGAACCTTGAGGATATTATACTACCTGAAATAAGCTTTTCACAGAAGGACAAATACTGTATGGCTCCACTTACATCAAGGTAGTCAAAACATGGAGATAGAAAGTGTAATAGTGTTTTCCCAGGGCTAGTGGAAGTAAGGAATGGGGAATTATTGTTTAATGGATTATGAAGTTTCAGTTTTACAAGATGAAAAGGTATATGGAGGTGTTATGGTGGTGATAACTATACAATGTTGTGAATATATTCAAGACCACTAAATTGTACATCTAAAAATGGTTAAGATGGTAGTTTTTATGTTATATGCATTTGACCACAATAAAAAAATGGGAGGGGCAAGGAAAAGTAATGCTGCAGTCTTGAATCCAAAGATGGAAACTCAGATAGAATTTCCATGTTATAGTCTAGAGGCAGCATTTTTCTTCTTTAGGAAGCTTCTGTCTTTGCTCTTCTTAAGAGCAACCTTCAACAGATTGGATAAGACCCACCCACATTATGCAGGGTAATCTGCTTTACCTAAAGTCTATTAATTTAAATGTTAATCACAGCTTTAAAAAATGCCTTCACAGCAATATCTAGACTGGTATTTGATCAATCAACTGGGCACCACAGCCTAGCCAAGTTGACACATCAAAGTAATCATCACAGGAAGATAGGGTGGAATCAGAGACCAGGAAGGAGGCAAGAGAATAATCCAGATGGGCAATAGTAGACCAGAGTGTTAAGCAGTGGAGATGATGAGAAGTGGCAAATTTTGGATATATTTTGAAGGTCAAACTGACAGCCTTTGCTAATAAATTGGATGTAGGGTATGAGAGAAAATGAAGAGTCCAGGATGATTTCAAACTCTTGGCCTGAGCAACCAGAAGATAATCGTTTCTGTCAAAAAATGGGAAGGCTGCAGGGTGAGCAGTTTGCATGGAGAATGAGGGGAAAATCAGAAGTTCTGTTTCAGACTTGTTCTGTTAGGATGCTCAGTAAACATTCAAATAAAGGTGCCAAATAGCCAGTTAGATATGTGTCTGGAGTTTAGAGGAAAGGTCTAGATGGGAGATAGGAATGTAGAAGCTTCAAAATAAAGATGTGATATTAAAGTCATGAGACTAGTGACCTCAGCTGTAGCTATTTTGGTGGAACAATGGGGTCCAAAGCTTGATTGAAGGGGCTTTGAGAGAGAATAAAAGAGGTGGTATTGGATCTATAGACAATTCTTTTCAAGAGTTTTTCTATGAAAAGGAGAGCAATAGGATAGTGGGGTCCGCAGGTTTTTAAAAAATTAAGTATAAAATGGTATATGTATACACTTTTGGAAGTGGTCCAGGAGAGAGGGAAAAATCAAGGATTTTCATGAATCTTTACTGTGTGCAGAAGCTGTGCTAAGTACATGTGTCCAGTCTCTCCTGATCATCACAGCAAGCCTATGAGGTTCAAGCTGTTATGATCCCCACTTCATAGCTGAGAGGACCGAGAAAGAGAGAATCAAGGTCACACAACTAGTAAGAGACAGACTCAGGGCCTGAACTCAGGAGTGTCTGGTTCCAGAGCTATGAAGCATTCCCTGTTCAGACCCCATATTCTAGCCCCACATTTGTAGCATCCACTAAGGATATAAAGAGATACCTGAGAACCTTTGTCTAAAACGTTTGTGAATGTTATGGGGAAAATTATTACAAGAATGTTTGCTAAATTGAGGACACTTCAAAGGACATGTCCCTCTGAGACGTGAAAGGTTCGTGTTTTGGATCTCCAGAACACAGACTGCCCGCTCTTGCCTTCATCACCTTGCATATTTGGTTCTGGGATACCCCTAAGTCCTCCTTGTTGAGGGAATTCCAGCCAAGTTCAATCACCTTTTTGAGGTTCTCCTCAGTCAGTCCCCACATGCTCTGCCCATGTGTCGTTGTAGCACAGTCTCCATGTTTGGACACTTCAGGCAATGTTCTAAACTAATTTTGTGTGCCATTGCCTCCTCCCTGAAAACCTCTTGTACAGCTTGGTCAAATGATTAACTGATCTGGTTAGATAAGGCTGACAGTCCCTTGTTCTCATAGATGAGAGATTCTCAGTGAAGTGGGGGGACCACCTCTCCCATTCCTGGGGTTATCTGACAATACCTCCAGCATTTTTTGGTTATCGCAACTGGGGCTGAAGGGTTATTAGCAGTATCAACCAGGTAGAAGCCAGACGTACTGTTAAACAGCCCACAGTGCAGAATATTTCACTGCAACAGAGTTATCTGGCCTGAATAACTCAGAACTCAGTTTCTCAATCTCTTTAATCTCTTTCATAGATTAAAACAGAAAATGGAGTTCTGAGATACATACCAACAATCGTTTTTCCTGCTTTCTTTCTCATTCTGATTATTCTTAGGCCAGGGCCAGAGGCTTATTTCATCAGATCTTGGGTTCCTTCTCCAGCAGCTGCTCCATTACCCTTAGAATTAGGTTACAACTCCCCAAACCAAGTACTGAAAACAGCTCTTAACTTCTTGCCTCTTGATGCTTCCAGATTCTCTCAGACATTTTCAGAATATTTAATGATAAATACCTCAACACTAACTTCATAGCCATTCTGGAGTACAATGGAATACAATACTGCAGATCATCTATGCACCAATTCCATCTAAAGCCATCAGATTCTAAACATCTATAGACAAAAGCTTTTCCCAAGCTTGCTCTCATCTCCAAGTATAGAAATGGGAAACATTTGGATTTAGCTCTCTCCCCAGCAAACACACAGAAACACTGGATAAGTGTTTTAACAATAAATGTCAAATTCAGAAACAAAGAGAAAGTTCTAGTTGCCAAAAATGAACAGGGGCTCCATAGTGCTGAGTAGAATTATGGTTTTGTGACCCACAGGAGTAAGCAAACTCAACATCAGGTTTTCTTACCGTTTGGGGATTGGGGTGTGCAGGAAAGGGGGGCAGGAACAGAGGCCATAGGTCCTGCACAAATGAGGAAATTGAATTGGTTCCCTGAACAAAGCTGGGAGTTGGGGAAATCTTTGTCTGCAGTTTGAGGGCTGGTTTTGGACACAAGTGTCAACCTTTTATTGGGGAAAGAGTCATTCTTGAAAAATCAGAACCTTCAGGCTGCTGTGCATGCAATGGTATGACCAGACTCTTGTACTACGTAGAGAGACAGACACAGAGAAACATGCACACAGTTGAGAAGTTGGTAGACCTCTTAACGCCCTGTCAGAGGTGATCTCAAAACTGACCTGATGGGCTGTCTCTAAACTCAGAAGTGCATAGGATACTTGAAGAAGGTAATTGCCACTGAAAATGAGCTGAAAGCAAATAAGGAAATGCAGTTTGTTCAGAGATAATCAACTGGTACAAAAATAGGAGAAATTAAACCCAAAGAGCTGCAAATATTGGGTTAATCTGGAAGTGATTTTAAAATAAATGCTTAAAATGTTCATCAAGATGGGGAAAGAAATGGAGCTCATTAGGCAAGATGGGGCATTTTGAAACAAAAAAACACAGGACTGGAAAGACAAACAACTAATGAAAAAGTATTTTAATTTTTTTTAAAGATTTTACTTGTTTATTTATTTGTCAGAGAGAGAGAGTGCAAGCAGGGGCAGCGGCAGGCAGAGGGAGAAGCAGGCTCCCGGCTGAGCAGGGAAAACACATGTGGGGCTACATCCCAGAACCCTGGGATCATGACCTGAGCCCAAAGGCAAATTGCTTAACTGACTGAGCCACCCAGGTAACACTGAGAAAGGGTTTTTTAAAAAAGGATCTCTCAAGGGTGGGGAAAGCAGCAGCTAGAAGGAGTTTAAGAGCCATTAAAACAATAAACTACCAATTATTCATATAACTGGATTACTGAGGAGTGGCCTCAGCACATTGGGGTATAAACATTTGAAGTTTAAAATTTTTCCTAATTACTTCTAAATAGGCTTTCTTGACACCCTCTTTTCCCATTAGGTAGCGGGTCCATTGTTATCTGATGGCTGTCTTCTCTACCACTCTTATCACTTATGGTTACTGGAACCATCTCATTTTGATATTTAAGACGAATCTTACTTATTTTAAAACTTCATTCTGGGGGCACCTGAGTGGCTCAGTGTGTTAAGCCTCTGCCTTCGGCTCAGGTCATGATCTCAGGGTCCTGGGATCGAGCCCCGCATCAGGCTCTCTGCTCAGCAGGGAGCCTGCTTCCCCCTCTATCTCTCTGGCTGCCTCTCTGCCTACTTGTGATTTCTGTCTGTCAAATCAATCAATCAATCAATCAATCAATCTTTAAAAAAAGAAAAAATCTTCATTCTGGTCTCATCTCTTCTCCTGCCCTCACTGTGGGAGGAGAGTAAATATATGGTTCTCTTTGCACTGTACCTTCTTTTTCTTTCATTTTTTGTTTTGTTTTGTTTGTTTGCTTGCTTGTCTTTGAACTTTCTCTTTCCCCACTCTTCAACTGTGGGCCAAATTTTGCTTACTTTTGGTGGCCTCTGCTGATGGGTGTTCTACTGATGGATGTACTCCAGTTTTTCTTAGTGTGGGGTCCAGCTTCACTCCACCCCTCTGCTGTTGAACCCCTCTCTCCAAGGCCCGCTTCATCTCTGTTGGAACCCATGTGTGTACTGTGGTTCTTCTGCTGGGTTGGGCATGCCCTTGTGTAACCCACAGGCTACTTGGCAGCCACACAGCTCCTGAGCCTCTAACCCTCTCTGAGCTCCTTTATGTGCACACAGGGATCCATTTCCACATCCTTTCAAGTCCATGGATGGGGTAGGATGTCCCCTCTTTTCCTCCTAAGCATGCTGGCCATTCACTGAACTTGGAATGCAGAGTGTACAGTTCCTATGATGTCCACGTTTGATTTAGCTACATTTCTAGGACAACAGGAACAGTCCCACTCAACATCCTGAGCTTCCACACTGTGCCATGTCTGCACTAGGGCTCAAGGAGGTTAAATAACTTGCCCAACCAGTCATCTGAGGGGCCTGGATGCAAATATAAATTTTTCTGACTCCAACACCAATGCTTTCCTACATACTTTGCTATAAAAGAAGATATTCCAAGTCCAGAAAAGATTTGGAGGAAATTAAGCAACTTCCTACCCTAGGAGAGTTAGCACAAAACTGCAGCAAGAGTAAAGCATTAGTAGGAAAAGTGCGGGGCTTGCAAGCCCTGGTCTGCTGTGGAGTCCAGCCTTCATTCCTGGGAGTCCTCTGATCTCAAGAATCTGGGACAGCATGATGGTTTAAGGTAGAGGCACTGGGCCTCCCTCCGGTGGGGATCAAGAGCAACAGGAGAGAGGAAAGGACTGTCTTTTGTGCTTTGGAAGGTAGACCCCAAAGGAGAGGAAGCAGGGAATTCTGTCCTTCTGATGTCTCTAGGAGTAAAAGAGACTCTTGATTTTCTTCCAGACTATCCACATAGCTCAGAATATACCAGGATTTGGAAGAAGGGAAGGCAGCCAGGATAGTAGCCCTTCCCAGGGGTGAATATTATACCGTTAACTGGCCCTTCCTTTAAACTCTCCTCCAGCAAGTATGGGTAGAGTGGGCATTCATAGCCACAATTTTCAGATGAGGAAATCCAGGCCCAGAGACTAGGCATGACTTGCCCAAAGATACCCAGAGTCAGGGCTTAATCCAGGGTGCAAGGTCTAGTACTTCACTGGCTTTTGGGTCTGGTCACCTATTCTGCTGTGCCTTCCTTCCTGTGTCCTTTTTGGGTTCTGTTTCTTAGCAAGAGAGATATGGGGGTATAAGGAACACCAGTGTTACTCAACGAAAATATTTGTAAGAGCATTTTTAAGACTGTAAATCGGTATAGATGCAAAGAAGAATGACTATTAAGTGTGGAAATTGTTTATAACATTATTCTTCCCCATGAGACTCATAATTTTAATTTCTCATCTTCCCTGAGAATTAAACATCAGGTTAGGGCAAATATGGCTTTGGCTAGATGGGGGGATGCCTAAATCGCCACATACTAGAGAAATATTGCAGAGACCTCTGGCAAAGAAATTGGGGAAGGAGCCCATCTCTCTAGGTGACTTCTCCTGAAAGCAAAATAGACCACGAAAACCAGTTGTGGAAGCCATTGTGACCATTCAAAGAGGAGCAATCAAATTGTTTTTTCATGAAAGCAACTCTGATTTTTATTTTAAGTGATCTGGTTGGGGGTACCGCACACCTAGCCAAGGAGGATAGGAAAAATATGAAGACTTCCAGAAGAATTTATGTGCCCCAAGAATGAACGATTGGCCTCATTTGGGGTCATGTGTGAAAGAAAGAAAACACCATTAACCAAAAGGGAAAGTTCTGAGTCCTAGAATCTTGCGTTTCTCACTTTCCCCCACAAATCCTCAGCTGGCCAGAAAGGGAAACAAACAATCCCCTTGAAGGACTTTTTTTAGTGAGAAATGAGGCCAGTCATCATATAGCTGCTGAATGCCATCTACTGAAGGAAATGGGACATGTTTACCAGTCACGGACAGATATGTTTATGAGTGATTACCTAAATGCAACCCCTCATGTCCAGCTTGCGTGGCACTCACGGAGGAAAATCTACATTATTTGATGGGCTGGAAAGCATAGAACCATGAAATGGTAGAGCTGGAATGTAGCAGAGAGCTTCCAATCCAGTTTCCTATTTTACAAATGAGTGCTAAGGGTTCCACAGCGATTAAGTGACTTGCTCAGCGTCAGATAGATAGTGGCACAGCTGCGTGAACCCAAATCTTCTCATTCCCAGTCCCGTGTTGTTTCCTATGCTCTTGAGAATATTTCCCATAACATGCAGTTGGTTTTACGTAGGTAATTGTAAGACTCATCTATGGAGGATCATGAAAACTAAGTGTTTATTTCCTGTGGGCTGAATTATAAAGAGGATATTGACATCATTTGCTTGATCTGAAGCAGTGCTAATCAGTAATTGAATCTTAAATTGTTCATGTTAAGAATTGTTAAAAAGATTTAAAACTCTTTCCATGTTTTCCCCAGTATACACCCCACATTTGTGGGAAAGACTATGCCATTTCTTCTCAGCTAAGAGTTCATGGTGATTTTCAGGGGAAAGAAATTCCATGATGTAAGAGGAACAGTCAGTCAGTCAGGATAGAAATCAGATGGCCCGGGGCTCCTGAGATTCTGTATGTTAGCCGTTGTGCTGGCGGCTGTTATGGTCCATCTATTTCCTGTCTTCCTGCTCACAGCCCGCTGAGTGCAGCCAGAGGGCATCAGGCCACCATGTGTGCTGGTTCTCCCACAGACCCAGGCGATTAAACTTCGAACCTCGGCTGCCTCCTCTCTACCAGCCCGGAGTATTGGGGTCCCTCCCTCTGAAATTCCTTCCAACAGCTCTTTTACCTTCCTGTGTTCTCAAGCTCCCATTCTTCTTGGCCCCCTCAGTCTATGGAATGATTTTGCCCCAATTTTACAGAAAAACAATCAAAGCCATTCAACATGACATAACAGAACTTACCTTTTTTTCACTCAAAAGTGTCTCTTGATCTTCTGACCTTTTTCAAAAAGAAGAAAGGTTCCTTTTCTCTTCAAAGTCTAGTCCTCTGTCTGTGCTTGGGAATCCCTCCTAGGACATTGCTCCATCAATGGGCAATGTTTTTATCTTTAGTTCTATTTTCTCTCTTCTCTTTCTGACTCCTCTCTTGCCTAGAAAAACTCTCACATTTTCTCTAAATGTGGAAAGAATCTTTTGGCCACTTCCTTTCAAGCTAACCTTCATCTCTACCCTTTCTTTTATTGCCAAACTTCATCTACTCTCACCACCTCCTTAACAGCTTGTAATCTCAACTTTATTCCAATTGTCTCCTGAAATCATTTCTGTAGAAAATGAAAACAGTTGAAATTTAAACATTAGCCTCAATGGCCTAGCCTTACATTTCTGTCTTTCTTGAGCTTGATGGAGGGTTTTGTTTGCTCAGGAGAAATTTACTAAACACCTATATTGGCAAGGCCCTGAGCTCAGTCCTGTGGGGAATAAAGATGAGTGATGTCCTGCCAGGAGGACTATAAACTAGTGGAAGAAATAAATATAGAAATGCATCAAGTAAGTGCTTTTTCCTTTCCCAGCAATTTGGCTCTATAGTTCAATGATATTTTTCCACATCATTTGTGTATGTATCTAATCAGCTTAGTTCTCGTGTAAGTTCCTGGAGGAATGGGATTCTTTTCTTCTATCCCCAGTTGGGCCCTGCACAGAACCTTGGCCCCCATAAGTGTTTGTGGCAGTCAGTCTCTGAGATGGCCACAAAGATCCTCACCTTCTGCTGTTCATGTCGTTGCATGGTCTCTTTCTATATTAAATAGGCCTGACCTATACCACCAGTAGGATACTGAAGAAATTACAGCTTGTGACTTTTGAGGTTAGTTCATAAAAGACATTACAGATTTGTCTGGCTCTCTTGGATCACTCACTCAAGGAGAAGGCTGTCATGAGAAAACTCAACAGCTCTATGACTGAGGACCTTGCCAATGGCCACGTGAGCCCTATTGAAAATGGATCCTCCAGCCCGTCAAGCCTTCCAGTGACTGAAGCCCTGACTGACATCTTGGCTGCAGTATCAGGAGAGAACTGGAGCCAGAATCTCCCAACTAAGCCCTTACCAAATTCCTAAACCACAGAAGCTGTGTGTAATAATATATGTTTCTAGTGTCAAAATGTTAGATTTTTGAGTAATTTGTTATATAAGAGTAATTAATTCATATTTTGGTACCTGAAGATACAATTGTGCTACTATAAAAAAAAATCTAAAACATGGGGGTGGCTTTTGAACCAGGAAGCAGGCAAAAGTTGGGAGGACAGAAGAAACTGAGAAAGAAGTCTGAAGAGCCTTCAAGGACCTAATGGTAGAAGCTTGATAGCCTTTGAGGATGCTGCAAGGGAGGCTTAAAGGAAATATGAAAAAAGTTATTAGAAATGAGAGGAAAGTTGATTCTTCTTATGAAGTGGCAAAATGTTCAGCAACAAAGTGAAAAGTAGAAAATATTCCTGGTGAAATGGTTCATCTTCTAAGGAGATTTCCAGTCAAAGTGTTGATGCCACCTGGTTTCTTCTTGGTGCTTATAATAAAATGTAAGAGGGGTGAAGAGAGCTAAAGGAAGGGCCAATAAACAAAATGACCCCAGAAGTATTATATTTAAAGTTTCCCAGTTTGCCCTTCTAACAAACTCTTCTGAGTACTCTCAGGAAAACATGATCTAAAGATGAAGCCAAGTAATTGACTATAAAATCCTTCATTAAGGTCTCAGAAAGATCCCAGGTTGTTCTTCAAGAAATATTCATTCAGGGGCGCCTGGGTGGCTCAGTGGGTTAAAGCCTCTGCCTTCGACTCAGGTCATGATCTCAGGGTCCTGGGATCAAGCCCCGTATCAGGCTCTCCGCTCAGCAGGGAGCCTGCTTCCTCCTCTCTCTCTGCCTGCCTCTCTGCCTCCTTGTGGTCTCCCTCTGTCAAATAAATAAATAAAATCTTAAAAAAAAAAAAAAAAAAAAGAAATATTCATTCAGACAGTAGGGCTTTAAGAAGTCTAAGGATGACAGCCCCTAGCAGGCCCAGAGAAGCTCAGGAAGAGGGGGGCTTACATTAACGCAATTTGTGAATATGACTTTTAGCTAATGGAGTGAACCCCAGTAAGAGTATAGACCCATAAAGCTTTGCCAGACCCACACATTGTATTGTCCTAAATATGGCCAACTTGTATTATAAAGGGCAGAGGTAGTACAAAAGGAAAAGTAGCCTCTAGATCCCCAAACTTCTACAGGAGGAAACAAGCTGAGAAAACTATGCAGCTGCCCACGTGGGTTACCTGTGATGGAACAGGAGAAATGACTCTGAGGGTGGAGGCAGGGGCCACTGAGAATCATTCTAGGAAGGAATAACGCTATTGAGGCCTATTACTGATAGCTTTGTGAGTGAGCAGTACTGGACGTGGATCCTCCTGCCTCAGTCCAGCCTTCAGATGACTGCAGCTCCACTGACATCTTGGCCACAGTCAAGATCAACAAGCCAAATGGCTCCCAAATTATTGACTCTCAAACATGGTGTGAAATAATAAATGTTTATTTTGGTTTTAGGACATGACATTTTAGGGCACTGTGTTAGATAATAATAGATAACTAACACAGTGTTCAAATAAATATTTGTTGACAACATGAAACAGATCATATCTCAAGAAGGAATATAACCAAATCCCCAGTAGGCCCCATAATTAAGTACAAGAAATCTGAAATGTATACAACTAGATTCTTGGAAGAGAGAAAAGTTGACTCTGAATCATAGTTTTCTGTGTTGACACATAATACGAAGAGGAAGTATGTGGAAGTATTACAATTCACTTCACCAGCTGACCATTGTTGTCCTTTTACTTGACTGCTCAAGTCGTGTCCAGAATATACATGGAATGGCATGAGAAACAAATTGCGACCTAGGAGGTCGTATTCCACAGGAGCTGAGGTTCCTCATCCTGGGATTCTCCTTTTGTTTCTCTCATTTAGGCCTAAATTTATCTTTGTCATCATTGCTTCATTTTCCAGGATTATATGAAAGAACCAAACTATGGCACAGGTGAAAGCAATATAGCCAGGAACCCCTATCTTATTTTTATATTCATACAAACCCTCCTTAGAAAGGGAAGGGTTTAAATGCTAGATCTCAAAAGAGTGAACACAGATGAACCATTGAACCAAGAGGCCAGTAAGGAAGGTATGATCCTGCTATTTAAATAAGTTCCTAAGGGCACCTGGGTGGCTCAGTGGGTTAAGTCTCTGACCTAACCTTCAGCTCAGGTCATGATCTCAGGGTTGTGGGATCGAGCCCCGAATCTAGCTCTCTGCTCAGTGGAGAGTCTGCTTCCCCCCTTTCTCTTTCTCTGCCTGCCTCTCTGCCTACTTGTGATCTCTCTTTGTCAAATAAATAAAAATTTAAAATCTAAAATAAGTAAATAAATAAGTTCTTAGAAATCGATGGAATTATCTCCCAAGAAGAGGACTGTCCCCAGAAGGGGAGGTCGAAGGGCCCAATGAGAACAGCACTCATACTGGATCTATACTCACAGGTCTGATGCTGAAGAAGTTCCTGTCTCTGCTGAAAATTCCTAATGTAAATTGTTACCACAAAGGATGCAAGGGACTGTTGTTGTTTTACTTTTACTAAACCCAGCAACACTGCTGAGAAATCATCTGAACTGAAAAATCCTAAAATTAGTCATACATTTGATAACAGACAACAAAACCCCTGCTGCATATGGCTTCAACTGATGGGAACTCTTCTCCCAAGTGAGAAGGCAGCCGAGGAATAGACAACTGGAGGCTCCTTTGGCTCCCTGTCCGGCCATCCTTCAAAGTCAGCTGCTGAACCTCCAGGTGGGCATTCTGGTCACATTCCACGCAGGAAGAAGGGAGAAGGATAAGGGAACAAAAGGTAGAATGGGCATGCCAGTCACATCTGTCCCTTTTGAAATGCTTCCCCAGAACCTGTGTCCAGTGACTGCTACTCATATCTCAGCTGCCAGAATTGGGTCACTTGACCATTCCTACCTGTGAAGGAGTCTAACCCGGTGAAGTTCTTAGTCCTCTTGCCTCTTCAACAGAGGAGGAAAGCAGGGAGCGGGAGTTGTGAGCGCCATATTGAAGGATGTAAGAGAGCTTGGGTAATTCTGCTAAAACAAAATTATTCCCCACACACAATCTCTGTGTTAGAGATTCTGCCTCTAACAAGATTATTCTGCATTCTTCTGCCTCAAACAAGATTATTCCCCACACATAATTCTCTGTATTAGAGTATATAGCGAATACTGGAATAAAGAAAGAGATCTCTTGCCCCATCACCACCCCCACCCTTTGCAGCAGAACAAAACAGCAAGATTTGTCTTTTAGAAAAGAGATGCCTTGGGAGTCACTTCACTGGGGGGTCAGACCCGTCCTCTCAGCAGCATAGGTGATTATTTTTCTTAATTACCATTGCTTCACATCTTGTTATGTGAGCTGTCAGCATCTTAATTTAGCTAAAGACTTTCCACAATCATATTAGATTTATTTGGTACCTAATTTACTTAACATAGCTTTTGCTGTGAAAGTTAATCAGAGGCCCCAAAACTCTTAATAAGCTCAATATTTTACAGTGAACACTACCCTGAGGAATGCTCTATGAAAATGATGACAAGGCACAGGGTCTGTAGCTTTCAGAATCAATAAGTTACCGACTAATGAATTAGGAAGGTCTTGAACTTATACTTCACTACAGGCTTCATGTAGCAGGTGCACAAATGAGCTTTTGTAAATGCAGCTAGTTCTTAGTAGAAAATTTCTCTTAACCCACCAGCTGGGTGTCAGAGAATCTCTAGAGTCTTATAAATAATGACCCAACAACATTTACCACTCAGTAATTTAAATGATCTTGGTTTTGTCACTATTTCTCTATTTCTTGTGTGATAAAACTTCTTGTTTTCTTTTCATGTTTCTACCAGTCCTGACTTTTTATAAATATTTATATAGTTATTTGAGAAGGGAGGTTAGAGGAAGAGAGAATCCCCAAGCAGACTCTGCACTGAGCATGGAGCCTGATACGGGGCTCAATCCCAGGACCCTGAGACGAGGACCCCAGCCAAAACCAAGAGTCATCCTCCCAACCAACTGTACCACCCAGGTGCCCCCTGACTTTTGGTATCAGTGGAAGTCTTTGAGGCAGGTAAAAATACCCTATTGAGATAACTCTATATATCAAGGAGGGATGAATTCACACAATGCAAGGAACCAAACTTGTGTAATCTTTTTATTAACATATATTATTTGCTTCAGGGCTACAGGTCTGTAAATCATCAATCTTACACAATTCACAGTGCTCACCATAGCACATACCCTCTCTAATATCCATCACCCAGCTACCCCATCCCTCCACCCCCCTCCACTCCAACTACCCTCTGAGTCCTGAGTCTCTTATGGTTTGTCTCAGTCTCTGGTTTCATCTTGTTTTATTTTCCCTCCCTTCCCCTATGATCCTCTGTCTTGTTTCTCAAATTCCTCATATCAGTGAGTTCATACGATAATTATCTTTCTCTGATTGACTTATTTTGCTCAGCGTAATACCCTTAGTTCCACCTGCATCGTTACAAATGGCTGGGTTTCCATTTTTGATGACTGCATAGTATTCATATATATACGTGTGTGTGTGTGTGTGTGTGTGTGTGTGTGTGTGTGTGTGTATGTGTGTGTATATAAAATCTTTATCCATTCATCTGTTGATGGACATCTAGGTTCTTTCCATAGTTTGGCTATTCCAGCCTTGTGTGATTTGAAACCTAAGACTGAAAATGCAAATGGAGAGGAACATCATAAAGCATATACCACTTCCCAATTCACATAGCTGCTCCACCATGGCAAATACCTTACCTGTACCTGCCTCCTTCACCACTAAATATCTAAAAGGTGCCCTGTAAAAAGTAGGAACTCAAGGAATATTTGCTGAATAAATTATTTTTGTAGTGATGGAGAGCAAAATGAAGGGAGAAAGGATGAAAATAGAATATCTGGCCTAGGATAGGCAGGCAGTAGATGCTTGGCGAAAGGCTGGGATTTTTTTCCTCCCAGATGAAGTTTTATATAGAAAACTTCAGATTAAAAGGAGCAAGACAGAACACTTGTATTTAGGGCCCAGTGGGAAGATCAACCCAAGTTTCTAGGCTCTAACCTGGAAGGCCCAGAAAAACCAACCCATGGGCCTTCGGGGAAGCAGAGAGAGGCTGGGGAGTTGGGAGGGGACAAAGGAAGTGAAGCGCTCCTGGATTCTGAACCAAGAGTTCAGTTCCCTCACCCCTGAAATAAGACAACACTTGCTCTGCCTGTTTCAGAGGTATTGTGAGGACTGAATGAAATGATGTCGTGAAAGTGTTTCCAAAACTTGAAGACACTGTGTTAATACAATAGGTCCTTTTAAAATCTAATTTTGGCAGTGGAACAAGTGAGCAGGTGCTCACATTATGGTAAACTCTGCACAGAGGCAAGTCACGAAGGAATTAAGGCCCTGGATATAAATAGCCCAAGGGCTCTTTAAAGGGTTGCAGTAGGAATCCCAGATACCCTACGTTTTTATAGGCCCCCAAACTTCCTGAGATGTTTTCATTAAAAAAACATGTGTTATTGCCAGCAGGACTTTATAAGGAGCCTGCGACTCCAGAAGCGAAGGGGCTTAGCAGGCACACACAGTCGGTTAAAGGCAGGAGTAGGACTCAAGCTTCCTGCCTCCTAGTCCAAAGCCCTGGCCACTCCAGAAAAACCGTCCGGCGTGACTTAAATCCTTTAGCACCAGTTTCCTTTGTTTCAAGCCCATACAAGCTAATGAGCAAGAACAAGAAGAGATGATTTAATTTCCCTGGACTTCTGGTATTTCACCTATGAACAGTTTTCACAGCGAAAGTAATGGGTACCATGTTTCATCTAAATTGGTTTCCTTTCTCCGAAGCCACATCCATCTATTTTCAGGACAGAAAAGCTGGGCCCTTATGGCCTCTCTGTGGAGTTCTGCATGGGAAGTTGACATGATGGGAACCTCATAATACACCAGCCTGCCCAGGCTTCATAATGGAAGTGCTCGACTACTATTAGATTGCAGAGAGCGTGCATCAGTTTTCAAGGTTTTCTGCTTGGAGCTAAATTGTGTTCTTTGGAAGCTGGGCGGTACATTGATTTCGGTTGCTATGCTGAAGAGTTTGTCTTCATCACTTCAGGGTGCTATAACAAAAATACCATAGACTGGCTGGCCTAAACAACAAGCATCTATTTCTCAAGAGTCCTGGAGGATGGGAAGTCCAGGATCAAGGTGCTGGTGGATCTGTTTTCCCCTGAGGACCTGCCCCTTTGCTTGTAGATACGCTACCTTCTCCGTTACACTCACATGGCCGAGAGAGAGGCTCTCTTCTTACAAGGACACTAATCCCATAAATGTGGCTCCACCCTCATGACCTAATTACCACACCTCCAATTATCATCACATTGGGACTAGGGTTCAACACATGAATTTTGGGGGAAAACAAACATATAATCCATAGCACAGTTATGAGCGGTTTTTCTTCTTACCTTGCATGTTGGGCCTGATGTTGACTCGGTCTGATTTATATCCCTCTAAGAAGTGTAAGCAATAGCCCGTTTTTGGTTTCAATTACACAGACCATTTTCCTTCCGACTGAAATGAGAATAGGATGAAAATTGCAATAAAATACATAGTTTTGTGAAGTAAGCCCTCAAATTAATAAAGGCTTGCTTCCTAATGGAGGTGACCTCCTTCCTCCTTCACAGTTTGTGACTAGCGTTACCAAGGCAAATTTGTATGATAAACTTTTTATCAGGGAATTACACATACATAATTTATGTGTGTACACATACTGGTAGATTTTTATGAACCTTAGAAAATCTGGAAATACACTTCATATTGCTTTTGGAGTCTATACCACACGATTAAGCACTTAATTATGCAGTAATTCTTTTCATATGTTAGTTTTGAAAGCCCATAGAAGTTGAAGGTCATGTACTAAACTTCTTTTATGTCATCCTCCAGACCTAACACAAGCTTAAGCATGGAGAAGGTATTCAAGAAATACTTTTTAATCGGTTGATTTCAACAGATAAAATACTGGTTCTTAGATGGTCACCAACAGCTGGAGAGGTAGGAAGGGTCCCGTGGACGAAGACTTGTAAGTGCCGTATCAAAGAAAATATGATAACATTTGCAGCTTACGAAGATGACTCTGATGGACCCACATGGAGGGTGGGGCTAGAAGGGCAAAAAAGGTGGCCGATGTGGGTAGCAGGGAGATCTTTTGGAAGTTGTTGAATGGTCCAGGTGGGAAAGTGTCTAAATAATGGCAAGGATGGGACGTAGAAGAGATAAGACAGGTGCAAGAGATATGCATAAATACCATCAGTGGAATCTCACTGGCGTGGAAAAGGGATTCTAGAATGACTTCTAGGCTTCAGGCTTGGATAGTTGTGTCATTTTCCGAAATAGAAAATGCAGCATGATAAATAAGTTGAGAGTGGGAAGAGAGAAAGAATTCCACTTTGGACCTTTTGAGTTTGGGGCCAACAGAAAATCTAGATACATTAAATAGTAAATTAAAAATTATAGGTACATGTGGGTGGCTCAGTCAGTTAAGCATCTGCCTTTGGCTCAGGTCATGATCCCGGGGTCCTGGGATCGAGTCCCGCATTGGGCTCCCTGCTCTCTCCCCTCAGAGAGCAGGGAGCCCAATGCTTCTCCCTCTACCAGTCTGTCCCCCTGCTTGTACTCATTTGCTCTCTCTCTCTGACGAATAAATGAATAAAGTCTTTAAAAAACACAGAAACTATAAATGTGTGGGCGGATCTCATGAAGAGGGAAGTTTGAAGCACAGATTTAGGTTTAGGGGATGTCAGAGCATGGATCGTAGTCAAAGGCATGGGTGTCAATGAGAAGGAGTGAGGAGAGAAGCATGGGCAGCTTTATTGCAGGCCCGTGAAAGAACTTAGGAAGGAGCTAGTGGCAGCGTAGGAGAGAGGCAGGGGGCGTGCCCTGAGCCCTTGTAGGGGTGGGGGCACAAGAGGTGTTGGGGATCAATAAAAACAAAGGCCCAAGACTTCCAAGAGATCAAACAGTTGGAGAAAGGTGACTGGTGATTAGGATTCAGAGCAAGCAAATGTCAGATGAAGGCAGTGTCCAGGATGCAGCCAGAGGAGAAGCTCGTGCAGGCTGGGTCCTGACACCTCGTTCCTGTACCTTGAGCCTTCACCGGAGTCTCAGACTTCCCCTTTGCCCTTTGTATTCACATCTCCCTCCTCTCCCCGGGTCTCACCGTTCAACCATAGTCTCACTCCTCCATGCAGCCCATCCATCCGTTCCTAACAGAAGTTCTGCCAACGGGGCTATATTTGTTCGACAAAAATAAATACATAAATAACCAAAAGACAAAACTGGGTTTCTGTAGATGTAGAAGAAACCAACAAGCAATTAGGAGGGAAATTATGGTTCAATATAAAAAGACTTGTCTAACTGGCAAAGCTACATGACAATGAGATCATTAGCCCAGTTAGGTGCTGAGTCACCTATGCCCAGAAACATCCAGGAATAGAGGTGATAATCGTATCTCTTATTTATATACACTGGATGATTTCTTAGGTGCAACATAGGGAGACTCCCCTTCTTGGTTTTGTATTTGATGATTCTTCCCATCTACTCTAGTCAAGGACTTTAAACTGAAAGCCGATATCTTTTTTTTTTTTTTTAAGATTTTATGTATTTATTTGACACAGAGAGAAAGCTCACACAAGCAAGGGGAGTGGCAGGCAGAGGGAGAAGGAGAAGCAGACTTCCCATTGAGCAGGGAGCCCAAAAGTCAGATGCTTAAGGGACCAAGCCACCCAGGCACCCCAGAACACATTGTTATTATTGCCATGGTTGATATCCTTAGTCCTGGCTCTCGTTACAATATCTTATGTCTGTAGTTTCAGTTTGTATATTCAGCGGGATAGGTCTCGCTGCAGATGAGTAAATGAGGAGATGGCTGAAGTGATGGGGTGAGCCATTCCAGGGGTGGGAGCCCCCCAGCTCACTGTCGCTTCAGAGCACACTGGTGAGCGTGCTGTTACCAACTACAGAATGAACTCCCCTGGAAGTCAGGGCCAGAAAAAGGCTTGAACTGTCTGTGTCCTTGTATTAAATAATGCTTTCTCTTGGCTTTGGCCTGCTAAGGAGTTCAGAAGCAAATGTAGAGACTCACTTCCACCATATCAGTGTAGGCTTTTGGAATTCAAACTTACCCATCTTTTTCTATTTCTTTTGATCTTCTGTTTCTATTTGAATGGTTTGATTGTGCCTTTTGTTTTAGGCCATTCCAGTGCTTTTGTAACATAAATGGAGAATGCAATAAGAAAGACAAATCAATCAGCCATTGAAGTCTTACCCAGAGGAAAAAGGACCACCACAAAACTTTTCCTTTATTCCAGATGCTCTCTAGGGAAAGATCTATTCAGAGCAGGGTTACCAGATAAAATACAGGATGAATAGTTAAGTTTGAATTTTGTATAAATAACAAATAATTTTTAGTATAAATATGTCCCCAAGTTGCATGCTATTTTTTTAATTTTATTTATTTATTTGACAGACAGAGATCACAAGTAGGCAGAGAGGCCGGCAGAGAGAGAGGAGGATACAGGCTCCCCACTGAGTGGAGAGCCCGATGCAGGGCTAAATCCCAGGACCCGAGGATCATGACCTGAGCCAAAGGCAGAGGCTTAACCCACTGAGCCACCCAGGCACCCAAACATGCTAATTTTTTATAATAAAAATTATTTGTTGTTTATCTGAAATTCAAGTTTAAGTAGATATCATGCATTCTATTAGCTCAATCTGATAGCCCTAATACAGAGTGATAAAGAACCTAGAAATGTAACTTTGCTTTTGCACATGCATAGAATAGCTAAGGATAAAGCTGCAAAATTAAAACAAGTTCATAACCCTGCAGCTGAGTTGGGTACCTTTAAAGCCAGGTTTACAATAACTGGCCCTTGGAAACATTTAGGGTCAGTGTCCATGCCCGGAGATGGCGTGCACTCCTGACGCTGGATCTCACTTTTTAGTACTCAGTACCCTTGAAGACCAGGGGGGACCTGCCTACGATTAGCACTTGACTGGGTCAGCCTCTCCACGTCTACCAATACAAGTTTTGGCCAGTTTTCCCAACCTTTGATTTGGAATTTTTAGACTGCAAATCTCACTCCCAGTTCAGAGAAAGAACTGAATGAATTCTTCCTCTGTCCCAGTGAAAAATGTCGGCCAGTCACTTCTGGGATCACTGCAGGTGTCTTATAGGTGCTCCCAGAGTTCTCTTATGCTTCCTCTCCAGGCCCTCCACTGTGGTCTGCAGCCATCATTCATATGAGGGGTGTCTGCCACTTGCAACACGGTCAGTGAGCCAGGGAACATGGCTGCTGGCTCCCTCCATGGCTGGGCCCCCAAGCCAGAGACCCACGAGATGAGCTCATGATCCCTGCATTTTCTCTGGCCTCACCGCCCTGCTGTGCCCAGGGGGAAGTGGAGAGGATCATCTTTCAACTCTGACCCACGTCTAACACAGGCCCAAATCTGACCTGCTTCGGCCTCCACAAGCCTCACAGTGCCTCACGCCAACAGCTCCTCCTGCCTCCTCTTCACGTCCTCTCCACTGGGCTTGAAGGACCCATCTCTTGAGGTCTGGCAGGGGACAAGGCATCTCATATCAGCTTCCTGTGCCCCAGAAAGCAGAGCTCAAAGCTCTCTCCCTATAATAGTAATAAAAGCCCTCATGCAAATCCGCTTATGATATGGACTGTGAAAGACCCGCGGATCCCCTTACCCAAGAATCCAACACTGCCACTGGATGCAATCAGCAAGAGGTTCTTTATTGTTACGCAGGCGCCTGCGGGTGGTCAGCAGCTCCTGCTAGCTGAGCACACCTGGCTGGGGTGGTGCAGGATTTTTATAGACAGGTGCAAACAAGTTTTGGGTGGGGCGCAACTGGTTGGTGGACAGTTTGAACTTTTGAAAAAGGCATTCGTGGAGTTTGCTGATTGGCTTTGGGGACCCGCTCGCGCGGAAGAGAGAGGCGGGAAGGGGGAACAAGCTGATTGGTTCTGAGGGCCCGCGCGCAGGAGGAGAGAGGCAGGGAGGGGGAACAAGAAGGGGGAAGGTAGGAATGCCATCATGGCGTCTTCTATAAGCCAAGCAGTTACAGAAGGGCAAAAGAGCAATTAGTCACGCAATTAATAACCTAATCTACGCCTAAAAGCCAGCGGTTCACAGAAAAGCAAACAAGCGGTTAGTTATCCTATCTATCTTCCAGGGGAGGGGTCTTTCCAGGGCAGGGGTCTTTCAGACTGGTCTTAAGCTTTTCCAATAGTTTGCTAGATATGCTTCAACTTACTGAAATTCAGTGGGAAGCAGACCCCAAACCTCGCACGCATCCTCTTCGCACAAACCGTGCCTGACCGGGGTGGGGGTGGGGGTGGGGGAGTGATTGCCGAGGGGCTAGAAGATGACCTTAGAGAAGGGTGTACCTGTGATCCCCATCACTTATATCCAGGTTTCAAGGATAGTGGTACAAAAGGAGAACATCAGACTGCCTGCCTGTAGGACACTATATCCCCTTTCCCATGATGCTGCTCTTTGGAGCGCATGAAGTCCCAGATTTTTCAAGTTTCCCCCAACCTGCAACCAACAACCATAGGAGCGTCCGTAGGAGTGACCTTGTGTCCAGGGACAGAATGTCCCACTGAGTCAGTACGTGAGCTCGCTCGCCTGTGAGGACAAAGACAACCGGGGGCTTAAAATAAGGCCTTCCCAGCGCTCTCTACAATGATCCCTTTCTCCTCCCATGCTCTTCCCCTCTTTCCTCTAGTTCAGGCACCAGATGACGGTGCTATGGACCACTTGGAAACTCCATCCCCACGTGCCAGAGCTTCACACCTCAGCATGGGTGCTCTGGCCTGGCTTCGCCTTGCAGGTGTCCCTGGATGTCTTTGCTCCATGTTAAACTCTGACCCAAAAGCCCTGAAAGGGAGGCGCATGATGCATTTGTCCTTGCTAAGGAAGGCACCTCTCATTTTGTCAGTGTGGTTTTTTCCAGTCCATCTGCAGCCTTAGTAATGATCCATATGCCCTAACAATGAGGTCAGAAGCCCCTTGAGGACACATTCCCCCAAAAGCAGATCCCAAATTAAGGATTTGGTTGCAAGTACTTTCTTTAGAAAATGCGCCCAAGAAGCAGAGCAAGTGAGTGAGGAATTGAGACAGGGAATGGCAGAGAGACAAGAGAGGAAGCATTCACAACGTCCCTGCTGTGGGTTCAAGAACAGGGCCCGGTTCTGTTGGCGAGTCTCAGACAGTCCGAAAAGATCACAGCTCACCTTGTCCCACCAAAGAGCAAGGAAGCTGTGGCACTTACCCACTTCCTCCCCCCATGGACAGAGGCATGCCCCCGAGCATGGGCCAAGAACAATGGGCAGAGAACACCTGAGGCATAGAGAAGCTGGAAGCCGTTGGCCTGGATGGCACCTGCCAGCAGGTAACTTCCAGGACCGGGAGACTGTAATTGAGATACAGTCACCCTCTGTGCGGGTGGCTCCCTCCTCTCTACATCCTTAGCTCCTAGACAGTGCCTGGAACTTCAAAGATGCTCAGGAAATGGTAGCAACATTTGCTGAACCATTAGAATACATTTGTCAAAAACCACTGGGGACCTTTTGAAACCACCTCAAATGTCAATGACAGTGGTTAGCAGTGGGCATACATGGTATCTACTTTCGGGTTTGCTTGGGTGACTCAGTCGGTTAAGCGTCTACCTTTGGCTCAGGTCATGATTTCAGGGTCCTGGAATCGAGCCCCAAGTTGGACTCCATGCTCTGCATGGAGTCTGCTCAGCATTCTTTCCCCACTCCCTCTCCCTCTGCTCCTCCCCCTGCTGTCTCTTTCTCACTCTCTCTTTCTCTCTAACATAAAATCTTTAAATAATAATGTATTCTGCAAGAGAGTTTTATAGAACACATAAACATTCTTCAGGAGACTATTATAACACTAACCCTTGATTTTAATAGACTGGGACTCAGCGTTCAAATGTAATTCAGCAGAGGCCTTTCTTGCGAGGCAGGTCATAAAACCAAATTTATCCTGGCTGGCCAGTTGCTTCTTGAACTTCGTAAATGAGATGAAGCCCGGGGCAGTCTGTGGGTGCTGTGGCTTTGCAAAGTCCCAGTACACCAACCCAACTTTCCTTTACTCTGGCTAATAATCTCCCCAGCCTGGAACCTGAGAAGAAGTTGTTTGGACTGAAAAGCAAGTGGGAATGCCTATCCAAATCCAAGGCAGGGCTGCGGGCAGTGCTCCTCTCAAGGAACTGGCCACATTTGGCCGCAGTGCTAAGTAAGAGAAGGAAGGGTATGTGTCTCTGGATACCACTGGATTTGCAGACAGGCTATGGAATTCAAGTGCTTAGTCACCGAGGAATGGTTGCCAAGAGCCAACGGAATATCGGTATGACTAGCACTTCTGCATCAGCCGCGTCTGTAGGCTGCCTCTCTTCCAAAGGGAGAGCCAGAGGGCTCCTGTCTTGCCCACAGAATTCCTAGAGAAAACAGGCTTCATCTTAGAAATAATGCAATAATAACAACAACAGAAATTGTTAGATGCTGTGCCGTTTGTTATGCCTGCGATCACTAAATCCGTGAAAGAAGGTCCTAGTATTACTCTCATCCTACTGTGAGAAAATAGATTGGAAAGTGATCCTTTCTACCAGGTGAAGAGGGGAGAAAAAGACTTCTGAGACTCAGAGAGAACACTGTTCAACTTTCTGCATTTGCTAGACTGGCTCACTTTAACTGGGAGAGGTACAAGACCTCTCCCAGGACCAAGTATTCACAAACTTAAATCACGATTCAGTTCTCACTACGAGAATAGCATCAGATGAATCTGAAGGGGAACACACCGAGGGCTGCTGTCTGCACACGCTTACAATCTAGCTTACACATTAACTGTGGTAGAATATGCTGCTGGAACAGTAGTTCTAGAACCTCTGGTCACCCTCACATCCGTTCTGATGCGCAGCCTTGCGGAGGCTGAATTTGAGTATCAAAGGCAGTCTGCGGTGCCTGAGGACGGTGCCTGAGGAGGGGACCCTGTTTTGCACCTGACTGATTTCTCAAGACAGGGAGGGTTTAGAGGCCCAGTTTCACTCTTCGGGCCTCAGACAGTTTGATCCTGTTGGCAGACCCTGTCTCTGGCACCTGTGAATGAGGTCCCTGACTTATCTATGTATCTGCAGGCCTTTCAGACTAGGGGGTGTTCAGAGTGACTTCATCCTTTCGGAGACACTGCCCCACCTTGCTTTTTTGTCAAAAATCATTACCATCACCCCTCGGGCAGAGAATGGAGGGTAGCAGTGGGCACTGTAACTTGTTCTCAAATGGGACAACCCTGGTCAGTGAGGGAGAGAATGCCTGGCCCCAGGGGGTGGGTGGTGCTTCTCTCTTTAGGAAGGATGTTCTTGAGTCAGACATCAGAGCCAGGGGCAGTCACGAAGGGCCACAGCTCTGGAGGAACAACAAGCCAGCCCTCCACAGGACCACAGAGCCCCATTGCCAGTTTCAGGGCAGCCTGAGATTTTCTCAGTCGGTGCCTCTCCAGTTCCCCCTGTTTTCTAAGCCAGTAGCCTGCACTATGGAGAGTTCCTCCTTTGCTTTGTATACTTTGTGCATTTTTAAACAGCAGTTTCTCAGAACAGATGCTCTCTTCCCTCCTTCCTGGTGGCCTTTCTGCACAAACAGCAGATTGCCTGCTTCTGTCATCTTAATCGAGGGAAGGAGAGAAACATGTTAATCATGTTATTTTTCTCTTCCTTCTGCCCGCAAGTAGCTATGTGAGCCGAGGGTCCTTTCTCCTTCTTAGCCTGTCCCCGGGCTAAAACCCCAAGCCGGGGATTTTCCTGGGCCTGGCTCACCAAAGGTGCTCCCCCTTTGACGGGAAGCATTCTTTTAAAACAGGCACCTTGGTTTCTTTTTTAGATTCTGCTTCCTTTGACCTCCCCAGAGCCAGGTTGCCATGCAGTCCCTGGTTCTGTCTTGGTTTCTGCTCCCCCGGTATATTAAAGACCCAAGGCCAGGTTGAAGTCTATGGAGACCATCGCATAGATGCCCCATACCCCTCTGGGTGGTGTCATTCACACGGGCTATCTCTCTGTCTGGTGGTCGTGCACCAGTATGCACAGATGTTGTGTAAAACAAACACAGTACTAAGCCATAAAACAAACGTAACGAAGTGCAATGTCACTGTGGGGGGTTTTCTCATGATAACTGCTCTAATGCTTGTTTTGAAATATCACATAGAGATTCCCCTCGAACACTCTTTGTTTGGTGCCATAAACTCATGAGTATCCCACCCACCGAGTGCGTCATCGAGCAAGGAGCAAAACCACCAGAAGGTTCCTTGCACCTCCCTGCTTTTGCAGGTGTGCCCATGTACCAGAGAACTAGAACAAGCGTATTTAATCATGAGAAAGAAAAGAGTAAGATGAACATTAGGATGCGCCTTCTGGAGGAGTAGATCACCATCAAACAGTCTGTGAAAGAATCAGTCGAGGTGTCTTCCCTCAGCCTGGCAGACCTGTTGAACAGGGATTCTATGACTCTAATAGGTTCTCAATTTCCATAATTTGCTCCAGACTTCCTTTTGGGGCTGAGAAACAGTGGCCTGGCAGGTGTCTTCCCCCTTCCCAGCAAGACGAATGGTAGACTGTGATGGGGTCCTGGTCAGAGTGCAGTGGGTCAGCTGGTGCCTAACCAAGGAAACAGAAACCACAAAAGGAATTAAAACAGGGGATTTAATGCAGGAAATAGGTAATGCAGGTTTCTTGCTTGGGGTCCCCAGGAGACTCAGAGGAGGATTCAAAGGTATGCAGTTTCCCTGGGAGGTGACCCCAGCACATACGAGTAGAGAAGGATAGCTGCTCAACATGTCTGTTGTGCTGTATAGTAGAAGCACTGTGTAATGACGAGCCACAGTTCTTACCAGCTTCGAGTTCAGTGGTGTCACACTGGTAGCTTGAAATCAGTTATGGGGGCATTATTTACACCATGGAAATCCAAGAGTGCTCTTAACTCAGGGCATAATCAGTATTTTATTGTTTGTGTAGACTTACGAGAAAGAGAGAATGTGGAGAATGTAGATTAAACTTCAAAGTTGTCATTCCAAAGACATTGCTCTGGGAATGGCACATACACAGGTATCAAGGATATAGTCCTCCAGTTTTCCAGAACGGCAGTCCGATTCTGCGAGGAAATTGCAAACACCACTAACGAATAGGTGACGATCTGGCTTGTCTTGCACCAAAGCCCAAAGAGGGTTCCGTGTCATGGGTAGAAGCCTGGGTGAAGATGAGAAGCAGTTTAACACTAGATTACAGAGTAGAGTAATGAAGGTAAATGTATGCGGAAGGAGATCGAAGGCTGGGGGGCAGCTCCATTTGTTAAATCATGGCTCACCTGCTAGCATAGCTGGGCTGCAGATGCTAGAGTTCAGCAAAAATCAGTTAAACTGTTCTGTGAGACTCTATTGGCTACATGGAATTTATAGTAAAGAGTATTGTGCATCTTATTATTATTTGTAAATTTTGCACTGCACATCCTTGATATCTGTAAAATCCACACTTAACTTGTGTGCATATAGTATGCTGAGTATTTTCATTTTCCCTGGAAAGCACATTGTTCAACCTTTACCAGCAGGCCACTGGTGAAGGACATTCATTTCAAGGTGATTCTGCCGCACACGTTACACTAATGGTAAGACCCTGAACATCTCCTCTGATCCAGATGCATGTCAGTGTAGGGAAGTATTTTCTCTCATCCAAAGAATCACACTCTGGTGTTTCAATTTCATTCACCAAGTATGTAATGAACATCTATTGTGTACTAGAAGAGTTTCATTAAATCTGAAGAACTTGAGGCACCTAGGTGGCTCAGTTGTTAAGCGTCTGCCTTCAGCTCTGGTCATGATCCCAGCGTGTTGGGATCGAGCCCCGAATCAGGCTCCCTGCTCAGCGGGAAGCCTACTTCTCCCTCTCCCACTCCCCCTGCATGTGTTCCCTCTCTCTCTGTGTCAAATAATTAAATAAAATCTTTCAAAAAAGAAAATCTTAAGAACTTAAGAAATCTTGAAGACATCTGAATTTAACCTCATTTTTTAAAATTATTTTTTATTTATCATTGAAGTATAGTTAACATGCAATGTTATATTACATACAACATGGTGATTTAATCATTCTGTACATTACTCAGTTCTTACTACTCTGAGTGTAGTCACCATCTATCACCATACAACACTATTATAATAGTATGGACTCTGTTCCCTATGTTGTACTTTTTCATCTCTTTGATTTACTTATTTTATAACTGGAAATGTGCACCTCTTAATCCCCTTCACCTACTTCAGCCATCCTTCAGCCCACCTCTCCTCTGGCAACAAATTTATCCTTTGAATTTAAGAGTCTGTTTGTTTGTTGGATTCTACATATAAGTAAAATCATATGGTATTTGTCTTTCTCTGTCTGACTTATTTCACTCAGCACAATACCTTCCAGTCTAGCCACATTGTCAAAAGTGGCAAGTTTTCATTTTTCATGGCTGAGTAGTATTCCATTGTGTGTGTGTATGTGTGTGTGTGTGTGTGTGTATGTGTGTGTGTGTGTGTGTGTGTGTGTGTGTGTGTGTGTATACCATCTCTTCTTTATCCGTTCATCTGTAGATGAACGTTTGGGCTCCTTCCACATCTTGGCTTTTGTAAACAGTGCTGCAATAAACATAGGAGCAGATCTATCTCTTCCGATTAATGTTTTCACTTTCTTTGGGTAAATACCTACTAGTTGAATTACTGGGTCATGTGGTATTTCTATTTTTAATTTTTTGAGGACCTGCCATACTGTTTTCCACAGTGGTTGCACCAATTTACATTCCCACCAACAGTGCTAGAGTTCCTTTTTCTCCACATCCTCGCCAATGCTCATTATTCTTCACTTTTGTAATGGCCATTCTGACAGGTGTGAGGTGATCTCTCACTGTGGTTTTGATTTGCATTTCCCTGACAATTAGTGATGTCAAGGCATCTTTTCATATGTCTGTTGGCCATCTGTATGTCGTCTTCGGGAAAATGTCTATTCAGGTCCTTTGCCCATTTTTTAATTGGATTGTTTGGGGTTTGATTTTTGTTACATTTATTTATTTGTTTACTTGTTTATTTTTCCACAGACTTTTTAAAAAATATATAGTTGATACACAATGTTACATTAGTTTCAGGTGTATAACTTAGTGATCTCACAAGTTTATATATTGTGCTAGCTCCCAAGTGTACCATCTGTCCCTCACATCGCTGTTATATCACCGACTGTACTCCCTATGCTGCGCCTTTTATTCCTGTGTCTTATTCATCCCATAACTGGAAGCCTGTTATCTCCTTCTCTCCTTCACCCATGTTGCACATCTCCCCATTCCCTCCCCTCTGGCAACCACCAGTTTGTTCTCTGTATTTATAAGTCTGATTCTGCTTTTTGTTTGTTTATCCATTTTTTTAGACTCCACTTACTAGTGGAATTACATGGTATTTGTCTCTCTCAGTTTGATTTATTTCACTTAGCATAATACCATCTAGGTTCATCTATGTTGTCTAAATGGCCTGATCTCATCCTTTTTTATGGCTGTGTAATATTACATTGTGTGTGTGTGTGTGTGTGTGTGTGTGTGTGTGTGTGTACCATGTTTTCCTTATCTATTTATTGGACTGTGAGGGTTTTTGTTTGTTTGTTTTGAGTTGCATATTCTTTTCATATTTTGGATACTAACCCCTCATCAGATATATCATTTACAAATGTTTTCTTCCATTCACTAATCAAAACCCCTCCCTTCTCCAGCTTGATTCTGCTTTTCAAAGCTCTCCTCTACTAAAGGAAACTCTTCTGATAACATATCAGTCTTTGCATAAACACCCAGAACAAAAAGATCACTCTGTAAGCCCATTTTTACAGTACTTTTCTGATAGATAAGCCTTGAGTCCTTTTTTTAAAAACTTTTTTTTTTTTTTTTGACAGAGAGCTCACAAGTAGACAGAGCAGCAGGCAGAGAGAGAGGCAGAAGCAGGCTCCCTGCTGAGCAGAGAGCCCGATGCGGGACTCAGTCCCAGGACCCTGAGATCATGATCTAAGCCGAAGGCAGAGGCTTAACTCACTGAGCCACCCAGCACCCCAAACCTTGAGTCTTTTTCTTAATTTCTAGTTCTTATTCAGCATCAGGCCCTGGTCCTTCTTTACCCAGGCTTCTACAAAAGCAGCTCCTTAGGTCTCAGTTCTCCCTGTTTTACCCACTGCCTGATCCCCTATATTCTACCTGTCCCCTGCCAACTATCCAAACACTAAGCCCTCCTGCTATAAATAACACCAGGGCTTTGTTGTTATTGTTGTTGTTTTCCAGATTTCAAGATCTCTCAACATACCCAGCATGCTCATGCTTTCAAGAGTTTTCCAAATTATATACTTAATCTAAAAAACAATACTAAGAGCCTTCTATGTGCCTGTCTGGGGATTCTAATTAACACCTTTTCTACCTTCAAAGAATAAACTCACAGCTACCATTGTAGGTGAAACTCCCATTTAGCAAATACTAACAATAGAATCTGGTATATAAAATAATAGATTTCCAAGGCACAGAAGTAGAGCAAAGTGAGAAATTATTGACTCTCTCTAGGAGTAGTTTGTAAAGGGTTTCACAGAGGATGTTATGCCAGGTAAAGTCTTTGAAGGATGAAGAGGAGGTTGCCAAATAAACATGGAGGAAAAGCAGTCCAGGCAGAAGAAACAGCCACTAGAAAGACAGAGTGGCAAAACCAGAAAGATATGAGGCAATTCATGGCAGTTCTGAAGAGCTGGGAAGGAGGCAGGCTGGAGAACTGCAGGAGTTGACCCTAGAAAGGTGTGGTTGTATGCCAGACAAAAGGTTTGTGTGACTACTAAGGATTGTGTACTTTGCTTTAAACAGAGGAGGGATAGTTTGTGTGTAGCTCAATAATTCAGGGGTGGTTTAGGAGGTGGATTTGAGGGCCCCAAAGACTAGAGGCAAGGAGACTCTTGAGGCAGTCCAAGTAACAGACAATGAAGGGCTGGCCTAAAGCAGAGGATGTCTCTGAGGGAGCAAAGTGACCTTCTTTTCCTGGTGACCCACCACTTTGTAAGAGCTTGTCACCAGAGGAATTAACCACTACCTCTTCTGGTATCTAAGACTTTGTACAAACCTCTACCACAGCCCTCCTCTCATGCAGTGAGTTCTCCTTAACACATCAGTCCTCCACCCACCTCCACACTACAGCTCTGGAAAAGACAGTGGCGGGCTACCCTGTATCCCCAGCATTCAGTACCCTCTCTCTTCCTGCAGTGCTTCTCAAACTTCCATTAAGACACAGATTCTGGTTTAATAGGTCTTGGGTGGAAATGAATATCAGCATTTCTAGTAAACCCCACGGGTTCACGCCATAGACTACACATTGAGTGGCAAGGACGTAGCACATAGACTTATTGACTGAACAAGACCTGCTTCTGGAACCTAGCATTATAGAACACACTCCTCCTCTGCTTTCTGATCCTCCAAAAAGGATTTCAGATCATGTGGCATTGTGTCTGCAGTCAGTGGGAGAAAAGTTCTGGTAGGAATTCTTCTTGACTAAACGCTTGTCTTCAATGGAAATGCACACCACTGTTAAGTCAGAATCATGAGCAAGTCCAGATCCTTTGGATGGACACGAGTAACAGACGTAAAGAAAAAAATCAGTCCTCAATACATTAATGAATGTCCTTGGTAGGCATAGGGTCCTTGAATAATTGATAAACGGGACTGTTCAGTGTTTGCTGCTGTACTGGCCAACAGCTGCTCATTATGGGAGATGATTCATTCTGTTCTATGGAACAAATTGTTCCAAGGTCTAACTCCACTTCCCTTGCCTCTTTTTTTAAAATAAAAAGCATGCACCTGTGGAATTCATATGCATGCAGTTGTTTCCATAATAGAAATGAGATAATTAATTGATGGCCCATGGCCCATAATAGAGCAACCTCAGAGGACCCTGTCAGAGGGCTTAGCATTAGGAATAACTCCTTTCCACAGAGAGGAAGAAAGATCTAGAAAAGTCAAGTCTTTGCTCACTGCAAATATTTCAAGAGCAGGATGAATTGTGATGAGACCATCTTCCCCACGAAGGCTTATTATTTCCTAGGTTTGGCAAAGGAGTGATTGGTATTCAAGTTGTATGCTTGCAGTTTAGACTGTGAATCTGGGAGCTCATTTAGTGTGTCCAATTTCTATTAGCCATGTGTTTCTAAGTGCTTAGGGTTGCCTTGTGAATTGGGTGCAAAAGGCAGTTTAATTTTGATCTCAAATTCTGATGGTTTAACAAGCACATGTTGAAATGCTGTGGCTTGTCTGTATCCCTTCTCTGTCCCCAAGTTTGGAAATTTCTCATTTTTCTAATTTGTCATTATGATGAAAGATGCCTGTTTGTTTTGTAAAGCGAAGTGAAACCAGCCATTTTGCTGGTAGACACATTACTAGAGTGTCTACCATGCATGCAGATTCAGCCTGAAGAAACCCCCGGTGAGAGAAGAAAGTAATGGCCCTGACACAAGGGTCTCTTCATACAATCAGAGGGACTTCAAAACTTAGAGAGTTGGGTATCCCAGCAAAGCCTAATGGTGTTGAGCCCAAGCTTGAGCCCTGGAAAATATCATCCAACCCTTTCTGGTCCACTCTGCCGATGCTAATATGACTTGGCCCATATTGGCATACCCATATAATCTAGATTGGGTTGGACTCAAAAGCTGGCCCTAGCCATGGCTGTCTTCTCACTGTCTCAAACAAGGCCTTGGACTGACCCAGGCTCTGAACCCATTACCTAAGGAACTAAATTTCCCTGCCAGATTGGAACAAACCAACCCCTGAGGAATCCCAGGGACCCAGAATGACCAGCCCTGGTGGAACCAGCCCACCATGAAAGAAAGCATGAGAAAGGAAGGAAGCAAGGAAGAAAGGAAGCCTTCTTTATCCTCACTATAATTCTGACCACATTCTTAGGACCTAATGACTCAGTGATCCTTTGCATGTAGGAGATCTTTGCTTTCATATCTTTGTTCTACTACCTAGTTCCAGGGAAATTTTCAATAGTTAGCTAAACATAGGAGGTAGAAATGTGGAAAGGCAAAGATCTTTCATCTCTACTCTCTTGTCCTTGAGCTGCTTTGGCACCTACTGCCTGTGGTTGAAATTTGGCCGGGCTGGCAAATTCTCTTATCGCCCTTTGTGGAACATATTTGGAAGGAATAATATCTGTACAGCATCCTTTTGTCTTCTGGTTGATTCTAGAGCAGCTGAGGACATCAGTCCAGATTCTCACATCTATCGGCTCTTCCTTTGTTCCACCTCCAGTGTTGTTTTCAAGCCCAGGTTCCCTTTCATGCCCAGGTGTGTCAGAGTATCAGAGACGGCATGGACAAGAAAGAGATGACAGCATGTCCTGGGTAAGAGTGTCATGCCAGACAGTGCTCCCTTCACAGATCCCCCTCTGCTGGACCAGCGACGAAGACTGCTACAGAGGCCGAGGACCTCTTCTTTGGCTAAAGATAGGGAGGGTACCTCACCCAGATGACTGCCGAAGGAGTCCCCGTGTTTCCCTAGAGCGGGTCTGCTGTAGCATCCCTGCCCAAGTGGTCACTGGCAGGGCACAGCCATGGGAGGTATGCCCTCAGTGCAGATGCTCAGGCTAGTCCTGGTTGGAAGGGGAGGGCTGTGTCCTCAGTCTGTAGCATTTCAATTTAACCCAAAAGTTTAGCTCCGTCTATAATAAAACCCAGTCAATACAAGAGCTCAGAAATTCTTTCCTGAAATGCATTCCCAATTTTCACCTAACCCCAACTAACACATTTAAATAGTGTTGATCGTGCTGATCAGGATTTAGGAGGGTGGGTTTTCAATAGCAACAGATGATTTAAAATGCCCACTGGTTCAAGATTTCATTATTTTTTTCCTTGTTTTTTTTTTTTTTAAAAAAAAAGTAGCAGTTCTGAGGCAGTTGGAAATGGCTTTTTTGGAAAACCTTGCATAAATGGCTTAAAAACATGAAATGGTCAAGTCTCATATCGATTCTTAGTATTGGTATACAGCAACATGACCATCATACTCCTCGGTTTACCTGGAGAGCTCCTGCATTCAGGGCCTAGAGCCTCTGCTTGGACACTACAGACCTTCATCTCTAGCCTCTGGCTTCTAATGTCTTTCTGATGAGTCTGGAATGTTACTGTGGAAAACATTCCCAGCTGGTACACCAAATTCAGGCTGTTTTTTAGGTTTGAGTCTGGCTGGCACGTACCATCTTATGGCCAGGCTTTGCTGTAATCATATTCAGAGATTCACAACACAGACGCACACATACACACACACACACACACACACACACCCCATGAAGAGAAATCAAACAGGGAAGAGCTTGGGATGATATTCCATGATGCCCCCCCTCAATTGCTATTTTGATAAAATAGGAGATCTGACATTTAGAAATAATACAAATCAAAGAATCTACTGCTTTCTCTTACATCCTGTGTGTGGTGTGGCCAACATCACACACAGAGGAAGTAAATGAGAAAGAGGACTTCAAAGGAGGAGAACTATGGATTAAAGTGTAGATTCTAAGGGTGCCTGGGTGGTTCAGTGGGTTAAGACTCTGCCTTCGGCTCAGGTCATGATCTCAAGGTCCTGGGATGGAGCCCCGCATTGGACTCTCTGCTCAGCAGGGAGCCTGCTTCCCTGCCCCCACCCCCTGCCTGCCTCTCTGCCTGCTTACGATCTATGTCTGTCAAATAAATAAATGAAATCTTAAAAAAAAAAAAAATAAGTGTAGATTCTAGGGTGCTGGGGTGGCTCAGTCATTAAGCTCCTGTGTTCAAGCTCAGGTCACAGATGGAGTCCCCTGTCGGGCTCCTTGCTCAGCGGGGAGCCTGCTTCTCCCTCTCCGGCTGCTCCCCCTGCTTGTACTCTCTCTCTCTCTCTCTGTCAAATACATAAGTAAAATATTTTTTAAAAAAATTAAAAAATAAAGTGTAGATTCTATTCCAGTGATGGACCAAAGATCCATACAAGAACACAGATAATTCATTTAGAGGAAAACATGATGATTTTAACATAGTATCTTCTGCAACGACATGGATGAATGTGTCAAGAATACCAAGTTGTGCAGAAGAGGCCACAAACAAAAGAATATTCTCTGCTGCAATGCTATTTATTTGGAGCTCAAAACTAATTTATGGCAATAAAAGTCAGAATTGTGCTCTAAGGTCGGTTGAAGGGTAAATTAACTGGAAGAGACCATGAGGGAAACTTCTGGAGTGACCGAGTGTTCTGTGTCTGGGTGGTAGTGGTTGTATATATATATCAGCCGTGGGCTGAGCCTGGCTCTCATGCTCCCGAAAGGCAATTCCTAAATAATCAGGATAATTTTGTGAGCCAGGTCTTAAACCATCGTTAGCTTGAAATTGGCCGTAGTGGGAGTATTTAAACTGTGGAAATCAATAACAGTTACAAATCAGGCTTTGTTTTTTGTCCAGAGAACCAGCTTATCAGTCTATCCCTGGATACATTCATCAAATTCTATCACAGCATATACCTAGGATTCATGAAATTTCCTGTATATAAATTATGCCTCGGTAAAGTACTAGCAGGAAAAAAAAAAAAAAAAAGGACAGAAAGGCTAAGACAGTGTCTTTAATCAGTGACCTTGTCCAGTTGTTCATTCATGACTTTCATATCCTCGAGTGACTTTTTAAGCCCTCATGCAGTTCTGCTTTCTAAAGCTGAGGATCACAGTGACTAACAGCAAATACCGGATTTGGCACTGGGTATGCTTGAAGCTGTTGAGCTTGTTTAATTCACATATAACTACTTTTACCACAGTATTTATCCTCATTGTTACTCCCACTCTGAAATATACGCATAACATACAGGTGCACCCCATTTTTTAAAAAAGCTTAATACGTAAAAATATTAGCATGCCAGACAGCAAATATAGTATTATGGAATATTAACTTAGTTCACAAAGTATTCTTCTTAATTAGATAAATCTCTCATAGCTTTTATGTTTTATTTTCATTACCTTTTACGGGCTTTTTAAGCCATAAAAAGGGCATATTAGCTGCTGTCAAATTCAAACAATACAAAAAGGCAAAAGAAGACATCTTACCCTGGACTCTATTTCAAGTACCACTCTCTAAAGGTAGCCATGGTTAAATGTTAGGATTTTCCTGTCTAGTCTTTTTCTATGCCTGTACTGTATACAAATCAAAATATATGCACACATACTTTTCAAACAAAAATGGGATTCACATAATGTCACATAATGTGGCTTGTTGATTTCATACTCTGTGGTTGTCTTTCCTTTTCAGTGTAGATTAGTTCTACCTCATGCTTTTAAAAGCCTTATAAGAGATGTAGCACTATGTATTTAATCAATCTCTTTTGCTAAACATTCAGGCTTTTTCCAAACTGTCATCATTACAAGACGCTACAGTGAACACCCTTGTATTATGTTGAATCATTTGAAATTACTGTTTTTGTATATCAGAATGGCTGACCACAGTAATTTCATATGATTCATGCTATACATTTGCCTTTCTATAGGATACATTTCCTTAAGTAGGATTGGTGAGTCAAAGCATAAGTGCATTTTTAAATTTTGTATCTACTAATACCCCGCCCACCTGGAAGGTTATGCCAGTTTACACCATGCTCATTTCCCTTTGCCCTTGACAATAATAAAAGCTTTAAATCTTTTTTAGTTTTTTCTAGAAAAATCACACCTCAGTGTTTTGATTTGCTTTTCTTTTATGATTATTGAGAAGGCTAAGACTTTTGTATGCTTATTGCTCCCATAGCATTTAAAATATCATTTGATTCTCCTGCAACTCTCCAGACACACCTCTATTTTAAAAAAGAGAATCAAACCTGTTTTTGAAAGAATTAAATGAGTGTATGCCTATCATTAAAATAGTCTTTTAAGAAGCTAGAATGGATTATTTGCCTGCCTTCAGATTCTCATTTGTTTCTCTTATGGACACACAGACACGTACTATTTTTACCCAGAGTGAACTCCTTTGACCTCAGTCTTCTGTTTTCTGAATTTGAATCGCTTGGAAAATCTGCGAGGAGAAAGGACGCTGGGCTCCCCACAAGGCCTGTCGGCTTCGTGGCCATGTCGCCTGCCTGCCAGCAGGGGGCGCCTGCAGCTCTGCCCGCCTCGCCTCCTGGACCCAGCTCCATTTTCTCACTCCAAAACAGGCTTCATCTATCGCCCCAACACTAACTAAGGCAATCTGGCTTCTGCTTAGGCAGACTAATTTACTGAATTAAAGTCGTTTGGCTTCCACCATAGCAATTAGTATGCAAATTACCGGTATATTACCTGCCGAGTCATAAATTACGTTGACAAACTTAATATTCACAGATTCAACATTCCAGTGTGGGTAATTTTTCTATTTTTCAGTAGTTGTAGACCAGGGCAATTCATTGCCTTATTGAACCGTTACACATTAAATCAACAGTTGAAAAATTAAGCATTTTTCAAAGCATTTTGTTATGCATTTATTTCTTTTCAGCAAGCAGTAAAGTGGAACATTAAATATGCAATGTGTCTAAGTGCACTAAATGGCTGGTGAATACATTTAAGCCTAAAACAGTTTTTTTGTAACTTTAAAAAAGAGACACAACAAAGGAAAATCTATACCATTAAACAACCTATTGAATCTTCTATCATTAGAACCAAATATTTCCTTGCCCAGGTTTTCATAAATATAAAGAATCATTAATCCCCAATATATGGTTTCAAGCTGCTGCTGCTCACACCTGGAAAATGGGTGGTCAGTGTGATGTAAGTTTCATAAATTTTCACCAAAGTATTTAGCCATGACATATTTGAGCATTGGTTATTAACTCTAAATTAGTTATACCCACTTTTTTTGTTGTTTTGAGCAGGTAAGTAATTGAGCCTTAAAATTGGGAAAGGGGTGGGGTGAGTCCTAGTGGGGTTGGACTGGGAGCCTGGGGTGGGGGTGGGGGGCAAGAGCGCCTGGTTCCTGGGGTCCCAGTCAGACCTGGTTTGGGCCTTGGCTGTTGACAAAATCCAAAGGCACAGATACAAGCCAGTGTGAAACAAGAAAATAATTAATTTAGTGAGGCTACCAGTAGGAAGACAGAGGACTAATACCTGAAGGGCTGTCTCCAAAGTGCTGAAAATACTTCCCAGTTTATATAAAGCAAATGTGGGACAGAGGTCAGTGAGTACGTGCAGGTGGGCAGCGAAGGTCAGGCCAGTCATTGTCTTGAGATCAATCATGGGCAGGGTCTTGCTGTCACAGGGCTGTCCTTATTGCTTGAGGGGGTAGCTTTGATTCCCAGCTCAGGAGGCTTTGGCCTTGGGACCTTTTGCCTGAGTAAAGAGAGAAGCTGGAAGTCAATTAGAAAGTACAGAATCAATCAATTAGAAATCAATTAATCAATTAGAAAGTATAGACGGTCAAAATGGAGGAAATTGGAGTCCTCTTTGAGACAGGTCAAGTCCAAACACACTGACCCAGTCCTTTCTTCAGTCACTAGAGAAGCCAGGGGAACCTGTGATCTGTGCCAGGTCAGGGGGACGAACCCTATCCCCAGGGAGACTAACGTATTTATTAGAGTCAAAGTCCCTTAGCTCTGTCCCCGCTGCTGGAATAGCAGCAGGAGCACCAATCACTCAAAAGTCATGGGGACCCTTCGGCACTGAATTCCTCCCCCTTGCTCCTCTCTGCGCACTCCAACAAAATAAAACCACCTTTGCTCTAAGGTTCTAACCTTGCTACTGCTGGGGAGCTGGAAGGCAGGCAGACAAGGACAAGGGTAATTCCTCTTCCCCACCAAGAGGAAACCAACCTTAAAAGGATTTTACACCACCTTAGAAGGAGCACTCCACCCTTTCCTATGCGGTAGACAGGTGACAAAGATCTGATTGGATGACTGGCCCAGGGCAAGTTCATCAGATTAAAACAGACTTCCAGGACGCCCCTAAAAACCCCTAGACTTAGAAACTCTGGTGGTAACCCTCTCAGCTGTCTTTCCTGCTCGGGAGCTTGTACTGTCACTTTGCTATTGCTCAGTGAACCTCGCTTTGCTGCCCACTACTCTTGTTTAGCTCCTCATTCTTCACGAAGTGGCATGACCAAGAACCATGGGCACTGTCGTGGTAAAAATCCTGTGACACTCCTAAGGCAATCAGAAGACATATCTATTGATCAATTAAGCAAGCAGATCTGAGAACCGTTGTTAGTTAACAGGAATATACTGAGAGAGAGACTATACCAAGAGATGTGTAGACAATACCAAACTGTACCTAACCCAGGCAGCTGATAATCTTATATATAGTTCTTAATTTTGAAAAAGGATTTGGATTTGGTTTCTACTGGGAAATATTTTCTTTCAAATCAAACAAAAATGCCCACTGTGGAAATTGTTCGAGGATTCATTTTATACGAGGATTCATTTTATACGTCTTCCTGACTGCCTCATAGGATGCACAGATAACTGGTTAAACATTATTTCTGGGTGTGTCTGGTGAGGGTATTTTCAGAAGAGATTAGCATTTGAATTGGAGAGAGTGAAGCAGATGGCCCTCCCTGGTGGGGGTGAGCCTCTTGCAATGGTCTGACCAGAACAAAAGGAGGAGGAAGGAAGTCACTCTGCCTTACTGCTTTAGGTCTCACATCTTCTCTTCCCTTCTAAACTCCTGGTTCTCGAGATTTCACGCCCAGACTAGAACCTGTACTGGCTCTCTGGCTTTCAGACCTTGAAACAATACCACTGGCCCTGCTGGGTCTTTAGCCTGCAGCTGGAAATAAGTGGAAAAGACCCTGACCTGTATGAGTAGGAGAAGTGAGGATCATTATATAAGTCAAAGGAGAAAGTAGGACGTGTGCATTTATAGTTTCCTCCTCCTTTCTACAATCAGTCTATAACTACAGCATGGAGTGAGACATGTAAGGAACAGGCTTACACCAAGGGCAGGTAGTAATGACCCTGCACATCAGTTGGAAACAGGATATTTGTGCTCTTGCCATATCAAATCCCACTGTGAGCTGTGGTTTATGGCCCGACTTCACCTAAAGGTGAAAAGTGGGGAACTCCCCTCTTTCCTAAGAGGAAGGAAAAATTTTTACTACCTACAATGGCTCCTGAGATTTTATCTCAGCCTACAGTAACCTGGGTCCATTTAAGATCTTATTCCAAGGGGAAAAGCCTGTGTCCTTGTGATGTAGGCAGGCTGGGTCCAAAGACCCAGAAAGGGACTCCCGCAGGACTAGCCAAGAAGGTCCTTGGCTTCAGGATGGAAATCAAATGACATCAAACACAAAGTAAAAGTAGATACAGGCAGAGTCCAGGAGACTCAGAAAGGAAAGGAGCCTGATTCTTGTCTTTGCTTGGGGTCCGAGGTTTTTCATAGGCAATTGTGGTCTGGTCCACATGTCCTCTTGGGCATCCAAGAACTGGTCAGAGCGAGGACAGGGTGTAGGTGTCCTTCATAAGTCATTCATTCCCTGAAGTCTGGGGACTTGGCGTCAAGATATTTGGAGTTAGTGGTCTTTGAGATCGCTTATGACCACCCTGCCCAGTCACTCTTTAGAGGTCATCTGCCATGCTGGACTGCTCCAAAGATACCATTATCTCAGTGTTCCTCACAGGGAGACCATACTCTATTTGCATTACAAGGCCAGTGTGGAGTAGGGTGGGGGGTGCAGGCGGGGCAAGATTAGAAGCAATCTAGGATGGAGCACAAATCTTCCAACGTGATCACTCTCAGCTATGGGTCGAATCCCAGCCTTGCAAGGTTGTAGGTCCAGGGGCTGGAAATGAAGCCACAGAACGGTGACCCAGACTGCTGAACAGAGGCAGTGATTCAGCAGACACAAAGGGTCGATAACAGCTTATAAATAATAGTGTGGGGGGGGATCTCCCATTTCTCTATCTTTACATAGACTGGGCACAAATTTTTAAAATTTGGAAGAAATAAATGGAGTATATATGTTGTAAATAAATACATGAACGACTTTTCTTTCTGTGTTGTGGAGACAAATTAATTTTATCATCTAGGAGCTTCTATCCCTTGATCTTTGCCTTACTTACCTGCTGTGTCATTGATGAGAGGGCAGGAGAGGGAGAGGAATATTTTCACTTTCTCTCCTTGGTCCAGGAGTTGGATTACAGTCACATGGTTCTAGAACTGTGGAACCAGCGGATTTATATTTTTAGAGGCAACTGGCAAAGTATATATGGAAAAGAGGTCAAAAGTGATAGGGGCAAACCGTAGGCAACTTGTGGTCACTTCCTTTCCTGGTATCATCTTACTTTGTTAAGTGTTAACCATGTCGGCATTTTTTGTCTCTTTCAAGACGCAGGGAAACAAGGCACACAGCGATCAAGCAACGTGAGTTAACCCGGCAAGTTACTCCCAATGGTTGAGAATTCTACCTTACTAACTTGCCTTTACCCACATTACCTCCTTAATGAAATAAACCTTATCGGGGCTTACCGAGGGGAACATTAAGAATCCAAAACACATTTTCCGAGAACTGCATGGCCACTCGCTGCAGACTGTTTATCAGAGTAAAATGACTTTGTTTATCATCTAAAGAGGAGACTGGAACTTCCTGTTTCCCTAACAGTATTTAGCACTGTCTACCCCTACATAAAGGAAGGCAGTTTTTCCAGAAAGGTGGAGGGATGCAGCCCCCATGCTCCATTCATTCAGAGTCAGGTACTTCATCAGAGGGGCACATAGAGTTACAGCAAGGAAGCTTCGTGGATTCACCCAAGGGAGAAGACCTTTAACCAAGTTCTAATATATACTAATGTGCATGTGTACAGTGCATCATGTGTATCTACACATGATGCTATATGTAATGAATGTATATATGTTTTATATATAAAATGTGTATATATATTATGTTATATATAAAATGTATCATAAGAATAAGCAGCGGGGGGGGGGAGCAGGAAGATACCCTTGAAAGTCAGGCCATTCCTTCATCGCTGTGAGAACAAAATGTTCAAAATTTTGTCTGCCCCTCAACCTGTCAACAGCTGAACATTGTGGATTCAGCTCAGAAAGAAAGAATTACTACAGCCTAGAGGAGATATACCCACCGATTTAGCTTAGTTGGAGCTAGAGAGAAGTAGGTCATACTTTTGAGGAAACCAAAGGAATGTCAGCTCTGTTCCTGCCTTAGAGAAATTGGAATGGCAGCAAAGGAGAAGTAAGAAAAGTCAGAGCGTTAAATAGACCTGTTCTTGACTTCTCTCTGAGCCTTAGCCTACAGGAATGGGGGTGTTAATTACATTGAGGAGAACCAAAGTTATATTCCCTTAATTACCACATTGGATTCAAAATGCATGGTCACACAGAGAGTGGGTCTGTTTGGCACTTACAATCTAATCCCAGTTCCTGTAGCGGATGAATAATGTAGTAAGAACCAGCCATAACACCCATGGTGGTGGGACACACTGAACTATGAGCAAAGGCTGGGATGAACCACCAGCCCAGGGTACTTGATGAAGTCATAGAGATCCTATGGTCTGCCTCTTGTGACAAAGAAAGCTGAGTCATCTAGAGAGAAATGGAGCACAAATATGTCAAAAGAATGCGTCAAAAGTTCACTGGTCTTATATAGCAATTTTGAAGGGTGCCAGAGCATTCAAAAAGCCTAAAAACAACCACCTGTGAGGCCATGAAGAATGAGCTAGTGCAAACGGAGAACCCACATAAGGCCAGTCATCCCATCTTTGCGTAAACCTATCTCTAACATACAAATTCCTCTCCCACCTGGATGCCATCTTTGGAATAGAAGCAGAAAGTGAACGCAACCTTCAGAGACAGACTGTTTAAAATCAAATGACATTATTTCCTAGACAAATAGTTTAAATTATTGTGTCAGGCACAAGTTAGTATAAAGGTGTAGTGGAAAAATCAAATTAGCTGTTATCGAGTACTTAATTACAAAAAATTTAAAGAAGTTCTATTCTCTCCATTCAGCTGAGTTGCTCTGCATACTCAAGTTTGCAAATATCCAGTATGGTATGAAGCCTGTCTCTCTTCTCGGCTCTGTTATTTTCTTAAGATACTGGCTAATATGGTCTATGTTATTATCTTCATCTCTCATCAGAAGAATGTCTACATACCTTGGAACACCAATTTTAAAAGCAGACCCTAAACTGAAAGCTAATGATGGGGTATGCTTTCCTGATAGGAATGCATCTCCATTGCCTAACAGGAATGAAATGTAGGTCTTGAACTGGAAGGATTTACAAAATGACTTCATAGCATTTGATTTCTGTTTTCTTTATGAAATAAAATTATATTTAGCCTGAAAAAATTTCAACAAATATGGCCATGTGTCCTAAATGTGGTCAGATCTCCTTGTCAAGAAAAAAATGCCTTCCCAGATATGAAAAGAGCTTGCATTTGAGAGTACCCAACAGCTGTCACTGATGTTTCTTTTGAGAAATAGGAAAGACAAACATAGTCACATGTTAAACAGATGTTCAAAGAGAAGAAGGTCAGTGCTACAAACTAGAAAGTGGTATTAGTCCTAGGCCAGAGTCTCTAGAATGGAGATTTAGGTGTGGCCCATGCTCCTTTAGCATAGGAAATTTTGCTCAGAAAATTTTAAAAACAACATGAGTTCACCGTGAAGAGATCTTGCCAGACCACTCCTTCTTGTTTTCTGTGGCAGTAATGCTAGACTCAACAGAAGCATGCCTTCGAAATTCTGCACTTGAATTTTAGCAAAGAGTTTGGCAAGGTCTTCATGATGGACAAGAGGAAAAACATGTAAGCTGAATCACAGTACCGTGGATTTGTAACTTGATCGGAGCGGTGATCATGCCAATATGCTAGAGGCTTTGGTGGGGACTGGGGGCTCTGTCTTTGGTCTGGTTCTATTTTTTGAAGCAATGAATTGAGAATGGGAATGGTGATGGCAGCTGATGAATCCCTGAGTGGCAGGAAGCTTCAAGGGAATGGTTAATATATTTGGGGAAAAACCAGGATCCAAAATATCTCAGCAGGCTAAAAACATGGGCAGGTCTAACCTGATTTATATTTAATGGTTCTGCTCTTTGATGTTGTCCTCTGCATCCCCCTTCTAAGAAAAGTTAGAAACAAAAACACCACACCAGTACAGAAGGCAGAATAGCCAAGTTCAAGAGTACCTCCTTTTGAGCCAGACTTCTTCAGGCAAGTCTCTACTCGCGTGAACCTCAACCCATCACAGTATGAGCGAAGGATACTTACTACGTCTTTGGGTTGATGTGGGGATTAAAGGAGATGAAAAAGATGCAAAGCATTTAGCACATTGCCTTGCCCATAATAAGCACTCAACAGATAATAACTATATATAGCTATATACACACACAGTGGCTTAGCAGGAGCATGTGTGAAAAAGACTTGTGGTTTTAATTGACTCGAAGTTCAACGTGAGCCAGTGATCTGATGTGGCCCCCAAAAATAACTGATTCGACTTAGGCTGTCTTTAAAGAGCCACAGTAGGCTAAACACGTGAAGCAGTGAGTCTTGCCAGATTCCACATGGACAGACCACAGTGTGAGCCCCATATTCTGCTCCCAATAACCCACCGTTAGAAAAGACTTTGTAGATAGGAGAGCCTAAGATAACAAGAGCACTTAAAACCATGGCCTACAAAGAACCAGACTTGTTTAGCCTGGAGAGAAGAATACTTCAGGGCATCACGACAGCTGTTTCAAATATTTTTAGGACAGTCACAAGGGGGAAGGAATTAGTGTTGCTCAGCGTGGAGCCAAACCGGTATAAGAAATCCTTCTACAAAGGAAATACCAGGGGTTTGGAAGAGAGGCACTAATTGACTGAAATATAAACGATAATAATGAAATAAGAGGTTCCACTCTACTTTGAAGAAAGTCTAGTTCAGCTTTGAGCCATTTTTGTTGTTGTTGTTGTTGTTGTTGTTTGTTTTACCATTAAGCATAGAGGACCACCTCGCCAAAAAATCCCTTTCCAGAGATTTTGATCGGCCTTGTGATTAGATACACAACCTCACCATTGCATTTTCAGGGGGTGGAAATTAAAGAAAGGAAAGGCACTTCAGTAATTTTCCCAGTTCCTCAGGGAAATTAGAATTCACCACTCCGTTTTTCTTGCTCTACACACCTCTACTTGCTGAAATCGATGGGCTTTGATGTCTCGTCTCCCGGTTAGCCATCTCCTTGGAGTTAGGAACATGGCAGTGGTTCAGGATAACATTCCTTTCCATCTCCTCACCTTTGTTTAAGCTGTATTTATTTTTATACACTTAATTTTTAAATTTAACACCCGAGAAGAGTGTTAGGAAAGCATTTCGGTGGAGAGGTATTCAGCCAGCTACCATGAAACCCAGACAGTTCACAGTGACTTCAGCATAAATGTGCATGGTTTCTCAAATTCTCATTTGTGCATTGCCCTAATACTTTCTCTGTTGTAAAATAAGCTGTGTTTCTTAAAGAGCTGGAATCAAGTGATTTGTATTCTGGTCACAGCATAGGTCTTTGATGGAACAGTCTCAGATCTCTCTCACCTGATCATTGCCTCCAAATGAGAAAAAATGGAATCCCATTCACAATGCAAATATTACTGAAAACCAGAAATCATTCTGCCTTATAATCAAAACCAGAAAGCTGTTATTGTAGCTCTATACCATTTCTAAAGACTATTAATTCACTGCAGAAATCCTGTTCTAAAATGAAAGTCTGGGCAGGATGACATTGTTCCTGCTAAAGAACCGCTTTGTCTTAGTGGCATCACTTCCAAAGTCATGGATAAAACTGACAATAGCTGATTAATTTGTGTGCTTTGTTCTGCTCACACATTTGTTTGGAAATAAGAAGTTAACTTCAGTCAGAGCCAGACAGAAATTAAGTAATTAGGACAATGACTGCCCTGACGACATTTATTAGAGAAGGGAAATTAGCGTGCTTTCTTGAGTTAATATCATATTTTATAATCCCTGTGAATCTCCTAAGGTAAATCTAACAACATGACTGTTGATTATGAATATTTAAAGTATTGTTTGAAGTTCCCCTCAGGACTATTTTTTTTTTTTACATTTTTTTACAAAACGTTATTTGGCAGCAGACTTCAAAGGATCCAACAGTGATTTTCAATTATATTTATTATTAGCTCCATAATCAGCCAACTTATTAAAAAGAGTAAAGGCAGTAACTGGGACCACTTGGGAACTGGCATCAAGTTTCAAAGTTACATTCGACTCTTATAGAAGGCAACAGATTTGGTGAAGATTGTATCCCAGTTCTATTTTTGGTTTGTTTTGTTTCATTTCAATTCTTCACCAGTAGTTTTCCAAGTTCCAGGCAGCACTGGAACTGCCTTCACTGAAAGGTAACAATCAGATAAAAGTATTTTAGTATTTGTCTATTAAAAATATTTCATGGGTCCTTATACTACCAATCTATTTCTGTTATTTCCCTTGGACTTTTCTTTGGGAGGAGGGGTTTAGGATTCATTTTGACACATTATTAGATCCTTTCTAAAACTTTATGAAATTACATTGTCATGAATTTCAATGACACTAATTGGTAATGACATAGGAAAACACACAAAAAAATGTTTTCATAACCATAGGTAAATGAGATTACCCTAAAGGGAGAGTCCTAAGGAAATAGGACCAGTGAGGGAGTCAGTGAGTAACACTCCTTTTTTTCAGGGTTTCAAATAATGATTTCTAACTGTCATCTCCAACTTGAACTAGAGACACCACTTTTCATCTCCCGTCCTCATACTTCAGTGCCATAGCCCTGCTCTGAGTCCGTTTCCCAAAGGGAGTCTGGGATTCATTACACGGAGGAGAAGAAGCTCCTTATACCAACAGCCGCATCAATCAAATGCTCTGGAATTCCACATAACCATAATGACCTTATTCATGACAGAATGTTATGTACTTTTAAGACCAAGGCAGTGTTGTTGGGGGGGAGGAAAAATAGACAGACATCATGAAACGAAGGGAGAGAGGATTGGGTTTGAGACTGGGATGGAGAGGAAGGGTCCGGGGCTGGCACCCAGTCCTGAGTAGGACTGGTTCAGCCGGTGGTGTCTTTTTCTTTGTGGTTTCCAAGAAGAAAGGGGCTTCATGTAGCCAGCCTCTGATAGAGGATTTCCCCACCTCCCAGTGATTTATAACCAGTTATCACTGGACCGGGTCCAGTCACAACTCTCAAACTTAAAAATGTGGCAGCAGCCAAATTTCACAGGCTAGTTACAGAATTCATGCTGCACACTGACCATCCATGGGCTTAGAGTGAGTCAAATGTATTGAAAAATACAGAGAGTGCTTCAGTTTTCATTTGCCCCATGGCCAATGCTCAGGGATAGCTCCCAGGTCAAGAGCGCCTTCCTCCAAGGTAGTTGTCACTAACTCGGGTTTTATAGGCAACCTGTACGGATTCGTTGGGAGCATGTAGTGCAGATGGCCTGTCACATCCCATTTCTCCCCTGGCCTCTTCGTACCAGTGGAACAAGGCCTTAGTTCTTCATCTGATTTAATTCTTGGAATGTGATACTCAATATACACTAACGTTGAAATGAGAACATTTTAATATTCTCAATTGTAAAAGGAGCAAGGCCTTGGTCAGCGAAGTGCAGGCTAACACTGTTTCTCCTACTAAAAGTGTAAGATACTGGTAAGTGTGCTGATAGTTCACACCACTTTCTAAGATACACAGGTTACATTTTCAAAGTGTACTTCGCCCGATTTATTTTCATTACAGACAACTTTATTTACTACCAACACAGGCAGGTTGAGTGAAAAAGGCAATATTCAGTTAAAAAAGAAGATGCAAACACTCAGGTCAGCCAGAAGCCAGTGCTTTTTCAGTCTCTATTCAAGGCCCATCAGAACTACCTGGAGAACCAACCACTTCTCAGCACTTCCCTGTCTTCTCTCATTCCTGTTGATGGTGAATGTCAAGAGCTTTGCTTACTGTGAAAGGGAGAGCTCAAAAGAAGGGCACTTCGACTGGCTCATGTAATTCATTACCATATGGAAGTATACTTTTGAAAAGACCCTCAAAAGTTTAGATCAACCAAAGTAGAGGTTGTTGCCAACAGACCTCTAATCTTTGTTCCAAAACAACAGTAGTAACAAAAACCCTGCAGTTTGGCCTGCAGAAAAAAGGATTCTGAATCTGAGTTCATCTCAATTCATAAACAGGTCCAGTGGCAACAAATGCCCCCTTTATCATCACCACCATGGAGATTCATCAGCCAATAGAAAACTACATAAAGTCTACAAATAAAATAAATTGAAAAGATAAAAGGACTCATAAAATCAGTGAGTGCTTAATATTTGTGGTTCATTGAGTTTTCTAGATAGAAGATATAATATAAAAGTGTAAATTTATACTTTTACCCATCATTGTCACAAAATTTAGGTGCTTAGGTTGCTCTCTCTCTCTTAAAGACAGTGTTCTTGGGAAACATTTCTTTTTTTTTTTTTTAATTGAAGTATAATGAACATACAGTGTCGTAGGAGTTTCAGGTGTACCACACATTGATTTGACAATGCTCTGCATTACTCAGCGCTCATCACAGTGAGTAGTAGGCACCATCTGTCATCATGCGTCATTATTATAATATTTTTGACTATATACCCTATGTTGTATTTCTCATCTCTGTGACTTATTTATTTTATAACTGGAGGTTTGTATCTCTTAATATTCTTTATCTGTTTCATCCATCGTTCACACCCCTTCCTTCTGGCAACCACCAGTTTGTTCTCTGAATTCAAGTCTGGGTTTGGTGGGGTTTTTAAATTTTTTTCATTTTATTTATTTATTTATTTATTTATTTATTTATTTATTAGATTCCACATATAAGTGAAGCCATATGGTATTTGTCTTTCTCTAACTTACTTCACTTAGCATAATACCGTCTAGGTCCATCCTGTTGTCACAAATGGCAAGATCTCATTCTTTTTAATAGCTGAGCAATTTTCCATTGTGTGTGTGCATGCGTGTGTGTGTGTGTGTGTGTGTGTGTATGCACATTCACGTCCAGGCTATGCAAGGTCTTTTATGCATATCTTCTTTATCCATTCACCTATTTGTGGACACTTGGCTGCTTCCATATCTTGGCTATTGTAAATAATGCTGCAACAAACATAGTGGTGCATTTATCATTTTGAATTCATGTTCTCATCTTCTTTGATAAGTACCTAGTAGTGAAATTACTGAATCATACCATATATCTGTTTATAATTTTTTGAGGAACTTCCATACTGTTTTCCATGGTAACTGCACAAATTTACATTCCTGCCAGCAGTGCACAAAGGTTCCATTTTGTCCACATTCTCTTCAACACTTGTTATTTCTGGTCTCTTTGAGTCTAGCCATTCTGACTGGTATGAGGTAGTATTTCATTGTGGTTTTGATTTGCATTTCCTTGGCGAATAGTGATATTGAGCATCTGTTCATATGCTTGTTGACCATCTGGTATGTCTTCTTTGTAAGTCTGTCCATTCAGATCCTCTTCCCATTTCTAATTCGATTGCTTTTTTTTTTATGTTGAGTTGTATACATTCTTTACATATTTTGGATATTAACTGCTTGTCAGATATATCATTTACAAATATCTCCTTCCACTCACGAGGCTGCCTTTTTTCTTTTCTTGATTGTTTCCTTTGCTGTGCAAAAGCTTTTTAGTTTGATATAGCCCCAATTATTTATTTTTGCCTTGGTTTCCCTTGCCTGGAGGACATAGCTATACATATGTTATTAAAAGCGATGTTCAAAAGATTACTCCCTATGTTTTCTTTTAGGAGTCTTATGGTTTCAGGTCTCACATTTAAGTCTTTAATCTACTTTGAGTTTGTTTGTTTGTTTTAAAGATTTTATTTATTTATTTGACAGAGAGAGATCACAAGTAGGCAGAGAGGCAGGCAGAGAAAGGAGGAAGCAGGCTCCCTGCTGAGTCCCGATCGATGCAGGACTTGATCCCAGGACCCTGGGATCATGACCCGAGCTGAAGGCAGAGGCTTTAACCCACTGAGCCACCCAGGTGCCCTACTTTGAGTTTGTTTTGTGTGTGCCATAAGAAAGTGGTCCGGTTTCATTCTTTTGCATGCAGCTGTCCAGTTTTCCCAGCGCCATTCATAGAAAAGTCTGTCTTTTCCCCATTATATTTTCTTGTCTCTGGTTAGAGAGCCAGAGGTTAACCATATAGATATGGGTTTATTTCTGGCTCTCTGTCCTCTTTTATTGATCTTTGTGTCTGTTTTTGTGTCAGTATCATACTGTTTTGGTGATGATAGCTTTATACTATGTCCTGAAGTCTGAGACTGTGCTATCTCCAGCCTTGTTCATTTTCAAGATTGCTTTGGCTATTCAAGATCATTTGTGATTCCATACAAATTTTAGGATTATTTGTTCTTGTTCTGTGACTATGCTATCAATATTTTTTTTTGGTAAAGATTTTATTTATTTGACAGAGAGAGAGAGAGTACAAGCAGGGGGAGTGGCAGGCAGAGGGAGAGGGAGAAGCAGGCTCCCTGCTGAGGGACCCTGGGATTACAACCTGAGCTGAAAGCAGATGCTTAACCAACTGAGCCACCTAGGCACCCCACTATTGGTATTTTAATAGGGATTGCACTAAATCTATAGACTGATTTGGTGGTATAGACATTTTGACAATATTGATTCTTCCAATCCATGAGCAAGGTATACCTTTCCATTTGTTTGTGTTGTCTTCAATTTCTTTCATCAGTATATTACAGTTTTTCACCTCCTCAGTTAAATTTATTTCTAGGCATTTTATTCTTTTTGAAGCAATAATGTATCTTTCTACTGCTTTGTTTTTAGTGTATAGAAGAACAACAGATTTCTATACATTAATTTTGTATCCTACAACTTTACTGAATTATTATTATTATTATTATTATTATTATTATATTATTTCTAATAGCTTTTTGGTGGAGTCTTTAGGGTTTTCTATGTATAGTATCACATCATCTCCAAGAGTGACAGTTTTACTTCTTCTTTATGTATTTGGATGCCTTTAATTTCTATTTCTTGTCTGATTGCTACAGCTAGGATTTCCAGTAATATGGTGGGAGTGGACATCCTTGCCTTGTTCCTGACTTTAGAGGAAAATTTTGCTGTTTTCCCCGATGAGTATCATGTTAGTTATGGGTTTATTTTTAATATGGCTTTATTATTTTAAGGTATGTTCTCTCTAAACCCACTTTGTTGAGAGTTTCTATCATGAATGGATATTATATTTTGTCAAATTCTTTTTCTTCATTTTTTTTAGATGATCATGTGGTTTTTATCCTTCCTCTTGTTAATGTGATGTATTACATTGACCCATTTATGAATAATTAGCTATCTTTGTATCCCTAGAATAAATCTCACTTGGTCATGGCAAATGATTTTTTTAAATGTATTGTTGAACTCAGTTTGCTGATATTTTTTGGAGGATGTTTGCAACTATTTATCAGAGATATTGGTGGGTAGTTTTCTTTCTTTGTAGTGTCTTTCTCTGGTTTTGGTATCAGGGCAATGCTGGCCTCATAGGATGAACTTGGAAGTTCTCCTTCCTCAACTGTTTTTCAGAATAGCTTGAGAAGAATGGGTATTAACTCTTCTTTAAATGTTTGGTAGAATCAAATTCTGTATAAGCTATTGGCTAAAACATGAATGCACATTAGTTGTCCTACTGCTAATGAGTCTTCTGCTGAATCACAGAGTTTCAAGAAGGTCCATGTTCCTTTCTAGCCACCAATCTTGGATTAGTAAAAGGAAGAAATTACTTTTTCTGATTCCTTAGTTCTTTGCTATTTAGAGTACTGTACCATTGTTATGGATTAGAGCATGGTGCCTTAGATTTCAAAACTATTTTTATACACTAGCCTTTTTATGTAGGAGGCAGAGACAATTGTCCTAACGTATGAGTTTTAGTATTTTTCTGCAAAAATGTCACATGTTGGAACACTCTGTTGTACCTCTATTTATATAGTGCTCTATGAAATAAGCCTTGCAGATAATAAGTAAGTAAGTAAGTAAATAAATAAATAAATCATAGTCTTGACCTTGAAGCCATCTGGCCCTGGGCTTTTGTTTTGGGGGATTATTTTGATTACTGATTCAATTTCATCACTAGTAATTGGTCTGTTCAAATTTTCTATTTCTTCCCAGTTCTGTTCTAGATTATATGTTTTTAGGAATTTGTCCATTTGTTATAGGTTGTCCAATTTGCCAGCATATAACTTTTCAAAATCTTTTCTTCTAATCCTCTGTATTTCTGTGTTGTTCATAATTATTTCTCCTTCTTCATTTCTGATCTTACTTATTTGAGTTTTCTCTCTTTTTGCTTGATCAGTCCAGCTAAAAGTTTATCAATTTTGTTTGCCTTTTCGAAGATCCAGCTCTTGGTTTCTGTAATCTTTTCTAGTGTATTTTTTTTTAATCTCTATTTCACTTATTCTATTCTTTATTACTTCCTTCTACCAGCTTTGGGCTTTGTTCTTCTTTTCCTAGCTCTTTTAGGTGTAAGATTTGGTTGTTTATTTGAGATGATCCTTGTTTCTTGAAGTAGGCCTGTGTAACTATAAATTTCTCTTATAGAACAGCTTTGGCTGCATCCCAGAGATTTTAGACTGTTGTCCATGTATTTTTTTGATGTCCTCTTTGAGGTTTTTGTTTGTTTGTTTTAATTTTAATTGCAACATAGTTAACACACAGTGTTATATTAGTTTCAGGTGTACAATATAGTGATTCGCCAATTCTGTGCATCACTCAGTGTTTATCATGGTAAGTGTCCTCTTAATACCCTTCACCTATTTCATCCATTCCCCTACCTGTCTCCCCTCTGGTAACCATCAATTTGTTCTCTGTATTTAAGAGTCTGTTTTATAGTTTATCTCATTTTTCTTTGTTCATTTGTTTTGTTTCTTAAATTCCACACATGAACACATGAGTGAAATCATATGGTATTTGTTTTTCTCTAACTTACTGACTTCACTTAGCATTATCCTCTCTAGATCCATCCATGTTGTTGCAACTGGAAGATTCCATTCTTTTTTATGGCTGAGTAATTTTCCATTTTATATGTATACCACCTGTTTTTTAATCCATTCACCTATCAATGATGAGGTCCTCTGTGATTTCTTGATTGACCCATTCATTTAGTAGCATGTTGTTTAGCCTCCATGTGTTTGTACTTTTTCCAGAGTTTGTTATTGTTTTGTAACTGATTTCTAGTTTCATTCTGTGTGGTTGTGAAAGATGCTTGATATGATTTTAGTCTTTTTGAATTTATTGAGACTTGCTTTGTGGCCTAACCCATGATCTATCCTGGAGAATGTTCACCATGCACTTGAAAAGAATGTGTATTCTAATAATACAAATAAATACAAATAAAGTTATTTGTGGTATAATGTTTTATATATATATATATATATATATATATATATATATATATATATATGTATATATTCCATCTGATCCAATGTGTCATTCAAAGCCACTGTTTCCTTGTTGATTTTCTGTCTGGATGATCTATCCATTGATGTAATGGGATGTTAAAGTCCCTTATTCTTATTGTATTGCTGTCAATCTCTCTCTTTATGTCTGTTAATATTTGCTTTATGTATTTTGGTGTTCCTATTCTAGGTACATAGGTATTTACAACTATTACAGCCTCTTGTTGGATTGATCCTTTTATCATTATGTAGTGTCCTTCTTTGTCCCTTGTTACAACCTTTGTTTTAAAGTCTGTTTTGTCTGATGTAAGTATTGTTAGTCCAGGGTTTTGTTGTTGGTTTTTTGGTTGTTTTTGTTTTTTGGGGTTTTTTGGGGTCCTGCTTCCATTTTCATGATATATGTTTTTCCATCTGGGAAATATTTCTAAGGCCTTACTAGTTTTGAACTATATAAGAAAACCTGAGGGCCCTTTTTTTAATAGAAACCCAATAGGTTGTCTTTACACTTAGCCTATTATTTAATTTCAACTGGTTTAGCTTCTAAGGTTAGCAGCAATTTTAGGACAATGCCAGTGGGAGGGTTATTCAATGTTTTAATTGAATGTTGCCCCTGAAAGCCATATGAGTGAACGTGGCCTAAAATTGTCGTGTGGGAATTTGATAGTTGCCCTGCAGTGGAAGAGAAAACAATTTTTTTTTTAATTACATGCAAAGGCTGTGACTAGTTCCATAATTACCATGGCAGAGCAGTTATCTTTCCCTATATAAAGATCATCCTTTTCCTTGAAGAGGACTTTATGTAAAACTACCTATTTTAAAAAATAAAATGAAAAAAAGTAATGATTTCTTACTCTGTAAGAATCTCATCCAAATACAAATCAAAACAAAACATTAAAATAGTTCTTAGGTTAATTTTTTTTTTTTCAAGATCAGATTAGGGTTTGTCAGGCTAGGGAGATGTGAAAGAAACTATTTAGACTATCATTGAACTTTCTAAAAATAGAAAAGTAATGTAAAAAACGTAAAAAAAAAAAGTAATATAGTCCCCACTGTGTGCCTTTAACACTCTTCTCTCGCAATAGGCCTTTGACTCTTGGGGCTTTGACACAGACCCATGTAGCCTCTCCTAAGGCTAACGTAACACCCTCTCCAAGATAAAATCTAACTGAGGCATAATTTCTGTAGTTGTCAACTTCCAGTACACAGGAGAGCGCACGCAGACTGGCTAATGTATCTCTCTCTGCCATAAACATCACAAGCGATGACCCTTCCCTGGCATACTTACATCTAATTTTCCCCAGTAGCAAAGAAAATAGAAAATGAAAATACAAATCTCAAACCCATGCATAATCAAAGTGCTTGCCTGGTATTCATTTATACATACTAACATGCACATACATGAGCAAGATGTCTCCAATCCTGAAATGTTTTTGCTTTATTGTTTGCCCATTCTAATCATCAGGAGATTGATGGGGTGCTGGTGGGAGAGGCAGCTACAGTTATCTCCATTGTTTTTAGGTGAACCTAAAGCCAGACAAGTAATGGTGATTTTTTTTCCAGGCTAAAAATTAGCTTAAAAATGATAGGAGTCAGGACTTTCTTGGCTCATCAGGCCCTTACCTTACTATAATTGTCTTAAACCTACAATTAATTTTTCCTGTTTCTAGTTTTTACTTTTGCTACAGTCTTTAATCCTTCTGGAGTTTTCTCCCTATTGTGAACTAATTAAATAGATTTGAAGGAACCCAGGCTCTCAGAATCTGAGAGATCCCACACCACAAGGTTATGTCGATCAGAAAAGATTTGCATTCCCCTCCCTGGGTCTAACTGCGTGCCAAAGTGATGGAATTCCCTCTTCTCTCCAAGTTTAGGTTAGCTGTGCATCTTGTGGGTCACAGACTCTATGCTTTTCCTCCAACATGAAAACTGAAGCAATTCTGCTGGATGTTGAAGAGCTTAAGGAAAGAATCTTTTAGCCACCACAGGTCAAAAGAAACCCCAGGCCAACTCTGGTGTGTTGATGTATTCAGGAGCCAGAAGTTCTTGGATCCACATGCTGAATTTTCCATGTATAGAGCAGTATACCTCTTCCCTGCAAGAGGAATTTTAAGGTTGGAGAAAATATTGAGAAATGTATAAGAACAGAACCATTTTTTAAAAGATTTTATTTATTTATTTACTTGACACAGAGAGAAAGATCACAAGTAGGCAGAGAGGCAGGCGGAGACAGAGAGGGGGGAAGCAGGCTCCCCGCTGAGCAGGAGAGGGCCATGATGGGGCTCGATCCCAGGACCCTGAGATTATGACCTGAGCCTAAGGCAGAGGCTTTAACCCACTGAGCCACTCAGGCACCCTAGAACAGAACCATTTCTGAAAGAGAAGTCCATTCTGAGGGTAGAGAGCACCATGCTGGTCACACAATTGTGTATCTGAGAACAGTGACTCTTGTGTGAATTTCTGAGTATTAGACTCAGCCATGAGCTAGTATCTAACTCCTTCTTCAGTTTTAAATGCCACACAGAGAAAACTGCTAATAAGGATGTGGGTGCCGTGCCCCCCCTTCCTTCTTCACCACCTGCTTCTTGAGGCAACAGCTTATTTGTGGGAGCCACCCCTGCCAGCAGGACTGTCTGTGTAGACCCCCTCTGTGGCAGAAGGTAGAGAATGGCCACCCCTTGGGCATTTTTCACACTGTGTTTTCCAAGCTGGCACTCCTAGGAGAAAATGAAACATTGATTAGCTTTCCTAGGTATAGCCGGAGATGAATGATACCAAAGGGCCTGGATTGTGGCATCTTCTGCTAAGTGACACCTTGCTGTGAGGAGTCTCCTGGCCTAGTTAGCATGCCAGCCCCAGATCCCCATCTCCAGTGGCAGTGCATCCCAAGGCCAGGAGCTTGAAAGCTTCCATGGGGCTTGCTTATCAGATTTATCCCTTAGATGACTTCCTTCTTAAGAAGCAGAAGCAGGCCAGGCATATTGTGCCCTGTGTGCCCTCAAAGGTGAAGGAAGCCACAGAGATCTCCTATGAACTGTAGACAAACCATACTGAAATCAGTTATAGCATTCCTGGTTAATGTATAAAATAAATCAACATTTGTATACAGCCCATGTCCCAGCCCCTTTCACAAGCACCATGCTGTAACTAGAGCGAATCTCACGGCCCTCATGTGAAGGCTGCGGCGGGGGGACATGGAGGTTCTCCAATGCCGCGTCAGTGCTGCTTGTGCGCATGTGGCCAGTGTGATTGTTTCTTAACATTCTGCTTACATTTTCATTATTCTGCTAAAGGAATTTTTCTCATCTCTGCTCTCTCTCACCAGCTGCATTGTCCCAGACTCCCACACATGAAGCATACAGCCAAACAGAAGGGCACACTCCTAGAGATGGGAGGTGGGTGGGAACCAGATGCTGCTGCATTTTCTGCTGGCTACCTTGGGGTAACCCTGCAGGGCCTCCTCTCCCCTGTCAAGTTGGCAGGTCCTCACCATTACCAAATGAATAGGGCTGGCCTTTTCTGAGCTATCTCCTCCGGCCCCCAGAGCATGCTGGAGGTTTTAAATGGATTGCATGGGAGGGAATGACTCACATGTGGGATGGTAACAAAATTTTGGAAATGAATACCTAAGAAACGCAGAAAAACTGCAGGCCTGCAGCACATACCCTGGTGCAAAAGAATTATGAGAACTCTCAGTTTAGACTTATTAAATAAGAGGTCTAGGAAATCATGTAAAATCTATGGCACAGTAATTTGCTTCTTAAAGAGGCTCTCTTTCTCCCCTTCTTTCCCTGTCTCCATCTCTGACTAGTTACACACACACACACACACACACACACACACAGCTATGCACGCTCGGTAATTCTATTACCAATACAAGATGAGCTCCTCTCTTCCTTACTGTAGCCCAAGGGGGATTTTAGCATAATGACTAAGGTAACAATTTTTGAATAATAGTCCTTCAGATCTGAAGAGTGTCTTGCTTCCAGATTATAGACTCAAAGCTTTGGCAAACAGTATGCCATTCTGAAATCTTCTCAAGGGTTCTATAGGAACAGACAACACATGTGGTGTTCCCGTGCTGTGGCAAGAGAGGCTGGAGAAAGTGCCAGGCTGGGAGTCAGGAGGGCTGGGGTCTGGCTCCAGCTCCAACCACACCCCCACCCCCCTACCCTCACCAGCTGTGCAGTCTTCATTGAGTCCCTGGACCTCCCTAGGACTGAGGGGCTCCTCTGGGCAAGGTGATCACCCAGCTCTCTTCCAGTACTAACAAGTGTGAGAGACATTTTGAACTGTGTGTTTCAGTTTACAAAGCCTGTAACGTCTGTTAACCCAGTCTCCACCCCAGCTGATCTTATAAACTGAGGAAACGGGCGCAGAGATGACAAAGGGGATTGCAGAGCCAATAGCTAGGAAAGCCAGGTGTGAGATCCAGGATTCTGACTCAAGAGCCACATTTGTGTCATAACCCTGAGCTGCCTCAGACAGAAAGGCCCTCTGTGATTTCTACAGTAGAAAAGTGAGAGTTTCCAACAGTAATGAAAAAAAACAAAACAAAACAAAAAAAATGAGTTTTCAAGTTTACCAATCCAAATATTATTGTCAGTCAAGGGCAGTAACTTTCTTTTTCTTTTTTAATATTTCATTTATTAACAGAGAGAGACCACAGGTAGGCAAAGCAGCAGGCAGAGGGAGAGGGGAAAGCAGGCTCTCTGCCGAGCAGAGAGCCCCATGCGGGGCTCAGTCCCAGGACCCAGGGATCATGACCCGACGCGAAGGCAGACAGATGCTTAACCAACTGAGCCACCCAGGTGCCCCAAGGGCAGTAATTTTCTGAGAGCCAGACAACAAACACTTTCAGAGGAAGATAAGCCTTGACCTCACTGGAAATGAAAAGCCCTGGAGAAGACCAGTGAAATGTGTGCGATCCACATCCATAGTCTCCTACATTCGGCTTTAGGTAATGGGGTAACCCTGGGAATGTTCTGTTTATGAAAATCTATTGGTACATCCAGTCATATATTTTGAACACACAAAGCTCACCCATACTTTAAAGTGGTCAACTTGGGAAATGCTTGCAGAGTTTAAAAAGAAAGAGAATATTTCCTAATTCGATAGTGCTTTACCTGGTCACATTCCTAGCTAAGAAACAGAGCAAGTAGGCAAAATGGGGAGACTTCGAGCACGGGGGACACAGGACCAGCTCCCAGCAGTCACTGCCGCTCAGCACGCCTTCCGGACAGAAGCACTCACTCCCACAGCTGCTGCTGATTGTTGGGTGTTGCTAGCTCACAGCTGAGCCCCCATGCCAGCAACTGCCCAAAACAGAAAACAGCTGCCCAGCACAAGGGCAATTTCCCCAATTTCCCTGGTGCCACCTGGTTAACTATTGATACACAACAGCATAAGATCCTGGACCCTTTGCCCCAACTGGGGATGACTCTGCAAGGCCAGGCCAGCTCTAGAGCCCCACCATGGGGCAGGCTGAAGCCTCGTCTTGGCTGCATCACAGACCAGATTCTCTTGTCTGATACTCCTTCCCTCACTCCCCATAAATATACTGCCCCCCCCATCTCCACCTCAGAGTCTACCTCACAGAAACTGACCTGCCACACATACCTTCTGTCTCTCAATTGAGTCAGAAGGCTTTCTAAAATCTCCATTTCTCTTTGTTAAAAGGAGCCATCTGGCAAGGACTCCGGATGTGGAACCCAGGATAGAGGACAGGACATGGCTGTTTAAGAATACTGATACATGGGGACATATGATTTTGGAAATAGAGGATAGCCTTTCAAGACAAAGCCATATGGAGTGCTTGGGTGGCTCAGTGGGTTAAAGCCTCTGCCTTTGGCTTAGGTCATGATCCTGGGGTCCTGGGATCGAGCCCCATATCAGGCTCTCTGCTCAGCAGGGAGCGTGCTTCCTCCTCTCTCTCTCTCTGCCTGCCTCTCTGCCTACTTGTGATCTCTGTCTGTCAAATAAATATATAAAATCTTAAAAAAAAAAAAAAAAGACAAAGCCATTTGGAGAGAGGTGATTCAGCCTAAAAAGTAGCACATAGATTGATGGTGCCCTTTAAATCAAGAGGGAACCCCACTGCATGTCCAGGAACTTCCTCAGACACAAACAAAGGCCTGTCTGACTCCTTCCCGAGGGCCCACCTTCTCAGGCCAGGCCGTGTCGGCTATAACATGATGGCAGACATACCTTTCATCTTTTGTGAGCACAACAACGGTGATGACTTCACTGATGATATATTCTCTGCCTGAATTCTCTAAATATCAAGACATTTGTATTAGTCATTCGATCAGCTTACTGTGCTGTGAATTTTCCCCCCTAATCGTGAAAGTAGATTATTTGGTTTCAGAATCTGAATAAGTCTACATCAAGCTAGCTATCTCCTAATTTATAGTCCAGCTGTGATAAGCAGCTCCCATAATCAATAGCATTTCTCAGGATCCTATGTTCACAGACAACTAAATCATCCATGTGATTGGGCAACAAAACTAAATTCAAAGACAGTTGCTGTGCATGGGAAATTACAGGAAAGTATATTTGAAAAAAAAAAAAAAACAGAAGGAAATAAAGTGTGCCAGACTCTACCTATGAGGTCAGGTCTAATTTAATTGTGAGAATGTTAGGTACAAATTGTGACGTGATTTGGAGAGAGCTCTGAGGTAGAAGTCTGATTTTGCCTGTTGGGTAAGCAGGTTTAATTGTTAGAGTTGAATGACTGGATTCTCTCTGAGAGTACTGACCACGGCACAACAGGTTTGCACATCAGTGAAAAACGAAGGACGAGAGAGCACAAGAAGGACCGGTTGGGAGGAGCACTTACAGGGAGCATCCCTCTGGAGCCCAGTGGGAACCAGAAATGAATCCATCTGAGGATGCTCCAAGAATGGGCTATTTTCTGGAGGTGTGTGCAGGGCATAGGGAAACCAGAAAGAATTAATCCAGAATCCCAGGGCAAGGGGCAGTGGAGCTGCTGCCACTCTGGAGCAGAGTGAGAAGAGAGGGGAAGGAGTGTTTATTGGAACCCACAATGACAAGTGGTGATGAGAAGCATAATGTAAGAGAAGACAGAACCTTTAGTCCAGAGAAACAACCAGGCTGAGGGGACCCATTGGGAGGGAACAGGAATAGGTATGTCGAGTCCCACCTCCTTCCTCTCGCTAATCTCCTCCTCCCTCTCTCTCATTAGCCAAGACAAAATGGAGCCCCTTTATGTGGTCTAAGAAGATTAGCCTATGGGACAGAAAGAAGGAAATTCTGGAGGGACAAAGGAGGATACACCCTACTCCAAAAAAAATGGAAGCCACTCAGGATGCAACAGTGCATCAAGATATGATCATGAGGGGCGCCTGGGTGGCTCAGTGAGTTAAGTCGCTGCCTTCGGCTCAGGTCATAATCTCAGGGTCCTGGGATCGAGTCCCGCATCGGGCTCTCTGCTCAGCAGGGAGCCTGCTTCCTTCTCTCTCTCTCTCTCTCTCTGCCTGTCTCTCAGTGTACTTGTGATTTCTCTCTGTCAAATAAATAAATAAATAAAATCTTTAAAAAAAAAAAAGATATGATCATGAGCATCTTCTTTCCCCTTTTCATTCCAACATCTGTTTGTTTAAAAAAAAAAATCAATTAAGAAAATCTTCCTGGAAAGCAGTTATATTTTAAGAAAGAAGAGGACAGAGGTGCCTGGGTGGTTCAGTCAGTCAAGCGTCTGCCTTTGGGTCCGGTCATGATCCGGGGGCCCTGGAATGGAGTCCCACATCATGCTGGGCTCCCTGCTCCATGGGGAGTCTGCTCAGAGAATGCTTGTGTACATTCTCTGTCTCTCAAACAAATAAAATCTTTTTTTAAAAAAAGGAAGAAAGAAGGTACCATGGCTAGGGCTCTTCGAGAAGACTGCAGGAAGAGATTATTGATGTTGCTATCACCTTCATCTGGTATTTCAAACACAGTAAAAATACATCATCTGGTATATCAAATACAACAAAACTACGTGCTGTCATCTTCCACATAGATTTTGCTCTATCTGAAGGCAGGTGTCCCAGGGACAGGCCAAAAAAGAAAAGATGAAGTAGAGCTGCCTTTCAAGGAGCTGCTTTACCTGTGCTTCTAATGCCGTATGAAGGCAGAACTGTAGCTCTGTGAAGTCAGTCTGACCACCTTCTGGAAATCGAAGGGCAGGCAAGTCCTATTCACTGCCTGTGGGACTAAACATCTTCTTCAAGTCCTGGCTCTAGAATTCCATAGGCCTCGCTTGGTCTGCATCCTGGCTCAGCCACCGAATAGCTCTGTGATCTTGAGTCAAATTCTGTAAGCTCACTAAGTCTTCACTTGCTTATTTCACTCCTGAGGACACAGCAGCCCCTCCTAGTATTGTAGTGAAGATTAAAGAAAATAGTGGACCTGTAGTAGTCGAAGTTATTTTGTTGCAAATAATAGTATCTGGTTCTGGCTAGTTTAAGCCAAAAAAAAAAAAAAAAGAGGGAGGGGGGCAAGAAAAAGGGAAGAAATGGAGGGAGGGAAGGAGGGAAGAAGACTCAAAGAGAAGCTGAGTATTTGTTAACACTCGGGTATCTCAGTGCTCAAGCAAGAAGTGAAGAGTAGACTAAAATGTTCATGTCACATACAGAGCTCACCATAGTTCTTAATGATTTCAAGTTTGGCAATTCTTCCAGAGGGTAGGACCCAGGATCACTCAGGGATCCCAGCAGCAGCTGCTGTGTCCCTTCTTTCTGGAACAGATGGATATGTGTCTCAGCTTCAGTGGCTACAGTCTATGGCGTCTTCATTCCCAACGCAAACTTAGGATGGGGAGAGTCCCCAGGGTTCAAAGGGGGCACAGCACTGCAAGTTCCCCTATGTGTGTCTAGAGGGCAGTCCTGGGGAAGGAGGAAGCTAATGAGCCACACAGCCCCCACACCCACTGAAAAGCCATAGCATACAGGCCTCAACACACAGAAGTCGTCATGAGGTGTTAGCTATCATTATTGCAGTAGTTATGACAGAAACGGCATTTAGAAATTTTAAATTTGTTTCTTGTCCCTGAAGATCTTTTACAAACCAACTGTTACATTTAAAATTTTGGATTTATCCTCTATCTCTCATTAGATTATAAATCCATGAGGAAAAGAACCATTATTTTTCCCCACTATCTCTCTCCATCCTCATATTTAATGAACGGTGCGTGCCCAATAGATGTGGCCTACTCCCTAAAATTCATCAATCTCTACTGATATCAGAGCTTCTAGAAGCAAACTGTGCTCACATTTGCCCTTCCTTAAAACCTAAGATATTAATCAGCATCTGTTCAATGAACTAGACGTTTATTTGGTTTATATTACTTAAAAAAAAAACCTCCTCCATATTTCAATTTGAAGAAAAAAATGTATCATTTCAACCCCAGTCAACATTTTAAAAATTATTGGAAATGGCTTACAACAAATGCATGTCTGCTGCCAATTGTGATCAAATGGTAAGAGTGGCCTGGTGCTACACTGAAAGGGTTTCTGAGAAAGAGACTGAGACAGAAAGAATACTGTCATCAATTATTAATGTCTGGCATGGACACAGGATTGGGAAGTGGTAGCATACATGTTAAATATTTAGCATTCCTGGGCCATAATCAGTAATTAGAATAAATATGAAAATGTAAATTGGAATTTACATAGCCAGAACTAAGACCAGTTTGAAGCAGGGATGACAGACATTATTGTAACTGTGTCCTCAGTGTAGAGACAATTTGAAGATTGATTTAAGGTAGATTATGTCAAGGCAAAATTTATGCAAATCTTTATTTATACAGATCTTGCCTTACTACTGGGCATTATCATAACCACTGTGATTATTTAAATGATAATTAAGCAAACGATGATTATCAATATTATAGCTACGTGATTTTTTTACTTACCACTTATTAAAGTCATGAGTTTCCAAATCTGGCATTTAAGTTAGGTCAAATGAGGGGGACACCAGGGTGGCTCAGTCAGTGGGTGTCTAAATCTCAGCTCAGGTCTTGATCTCAAGTTCTTGATCTCAGGTCTTGAGTTCCAGCCCTGCATTGGTCTCCACACTGGGAGTAGAGCCTACTTAAAAAACAATGAAATATTGGAATACTGTATTTTTCTCCCTCATAAAAGTCCCAAGGCAGGCAATCCAAGGCTGGTTTGGAGACTTCATAGTCATCCGTTAATCTGGTTGTCTTCTATCTCTGTTCACCTGCTGTAGCAAAATGCTTCCATCTTTAGAGCTGCCTCATTGCCCAAGATAGCTGCCCATCTTCTGTGCATTTTAGCCAGGGAATGAAGGGAAATGAAGGAGAAATGAAGGGAAATGAAGGAGAAAATGGCAAATGGATGAGTTCCACTAAGTCACTGTGTTTTAGATAGTTTTCCCAGAAGCCCCACTCAGTGACTCAGTTGCATCTCACTGACCACCTCAGGCCGTAAGGAAATTTGGGAACTGTGCTCTCTCGATAGAACACAATGCTATCTAGGAGATGAGGTGAATGGATATTTGATAGGCAATGAATGGTCTCTGGTACAATCTGCCTATTAGAAACATACTACCACTGAGTGCTTAGTGATTCCACTAGACCATACACTCTGTGGGGGCAGGGATCTCATCTGTTTTGTTCACTATAGAACCCCAAGCCACCTCCCCCAGCACCCAAACATTGCATGAAACATAAATAACTGACCCAAGGTTACTCAGCAGGTAAGAAACTGAGTCTCAATTAGAACCTTGGGCTACCCCCACATTCCTTTGATATTCCTCCATGTTTTGAGGATGTACAAAAAGAGCTGGCGGGGACAAGCTGGAGGGGTGACTGGAGGCCAAGTAGTGACAGTAGTGACAGTGACAGTCCTGAATGTCTTTCTAGCCGAGCTTTCAAACACAGATCCCACAGGGAAAGCATAAAGAGAGAGGATGAATTTGAGAGACAGCTTTCAGGAGCTCCAGGATGAGAGCTGTTGGCTACAGGGAGAGGGAGACAGCAGAGATCACAGGCCTCCAGTTTAAGAGGCAGTATAGATTAAGATGACATCCATGGTAACTCATAGGGGATGCAGCAGGTTTTCAAGGGAAGAAGCAAAGAGTATTTTTCCACAGAAGAACCACCAAAGGATAACCAAGGAGCCCAGCAAAATAGCCTAATTCAGGCAACAGACTGGAAGAATGCACTTGTGTCTAACCTCTTCTGGTTATCACATGTGTATTCCTCAGTCCTTTTGTGAAGTTGTTTCTACTACAGGCTGAACAACTAGAAAAGAAGAAAAAACATTCTAGGAACAAGCTCTAAGGGTCAAGTTCCAACAGAGGGGGAGAGGAAGCTGCATCTGCAGCAGCTCTATGACAACTGTTCCCAGCTGTGAGTCACCCTAGAATATGAGCTCTTTGACCACAAAAGCCAACAAAATGTGTGTAAATGTGGCCTTGTAAAACCTTCTGAGAACCTAAAAGTTTCTACTCTTTCCTTCCGGCGATAATTACCAGGGTTGTTTTTTTTTTTTTCTTTCCTTGAGTGCCATGAAGCTGCAGAGAACCACCGTATTGAGCGTAGTAGAACATGCCGGTGGCCCATCTAATCCAGAAGTCATGCAAAGTTAAAGATGGGCAATGCATTTGGAAATATCAGAGGCCCAGATTGTTCCCGTTATATCAGACATCCTTGTGGCCAACCACTGACTCCCAGTTCTCTGGGATCATCTAAACAACTCCATATTCACCAAATTTTATTTGGTAACAATTATGTGGACTGTATTTTCTTTCTAATTATTGCTTTATAGGCATTTTGCAATGTTCTTGAAATAGGAACATACTCGATTTATGTAGTAGAATCTCAAATCAACAGTTAATTTAATCATGGGACAAAAATGCATATGGAAATGTTTAAAAGACGTTTCCATTGTCAATTAGCTCTTGAAAACAAAAAAAGTTCAAAATTTTGAATATAAAGAGATGCATAGTAAACTATGAAAGGGTATTTTAGGACCAACAATATGTAATTTATTTCCTTTGTTTATTACTGCTCCCTCCCCTGACAAGAAAACAAAGAGAAAATCTTGCCGCTAAAATGTTTCAAAAATATTTTATTGTCTATTTATTTCCCAAATTGAATTACAACCTGATGGATTAGTTTCATTAAAATGTTACAAAGAACTGAGAAAAAAATCCAATAATAATAGAGATATAAATAGTAAATAGTAAAGTATACCAATGCAAAAAAATGTTAAAGACAAGTAGAAAAGGAAGCAAAATACTCAAGTTACCATAATCTATATGACTCTTGATATCCCTAATTTGAGTGATTCATAACCCATTTCTAATACTGCGTGGATGTCCAATGAATTCATTACCAATTCAACTTTGTTTTCTGTTAGTTCCCTTAGAATTGATGGGTCAAATATTCAAAAATAGCAATTCCTGGCTTCTGTCTTTGCAACTTACGATAGCCATTACTCGGCCTTGTTTTCTCTAAAGACTCCCTTCAGACTTGAGGATATAATCGTTCCCACTTTATAATTTCCTAAAAAGTAAGGTATTATTCTAAATATATTGAGATTTCTGGGCTTTTTTCTTTGTTTGCTTAAGCATTTCCAGTTAGGTCTTGCATGCCTCTCTCTACCCATTCCCAGTCCAGCTCTCAGGACCTGAGAATTCAGGCAGGAGTGGTCTTTGATGCCATCATTAATATTCGTCAGGTCATGTGACCCATGCACTTTAGAACTTGAAGGAAACCAATAGGTTTGAAGATCTATCTGGTATTGTAAGATCTATGATCTGACTCTCTTTGATGTTTCCCTGGGTGTCATTGAATCCTTAATCCTGTTCATTGGCTGGGCCAGATCATCTCATAAACTTTCCAAACGGATAATCCCTGATCTACCCAATGCGCCATTTCACTTCCCCTTTTCAAAGGTGGATTTCTGAAGGAAAGTGACACCGTTTTTGAAAAATTTGTCCAAATTTCCCAGCATGTTTTTAAGCACTTCAAGGTTATCCTCCAAATGTGACCAAATACCCTTTTTCCATGAAACTCTAGAAGCATCCAAACTTCAGTTGTTATCCTGATGAACTACCTCCTGCCTTCACCCAGGGAACCTAATCTACATCATCACAGCTCCTAGGCTGATGGAAAATGACATGGAAGTCAATATCACTAAAGAACTTCTGCTTGCTTACTGCTTATAGACTTATTTCCAAAACACAGTAGTAAGCTATAACCCACTCTGAGCTCCCACTGAAGGCATAGATATAATTTCAGCCAATACATCACTTAGCCTGAAAGCCAACTTTGTCACAATAGTGCTATTCTAATTCAAACCACAAATCCTTCTCTAAAATAAAATCCTCTCTCTTGTAGCTGCGGGGAAAGAAAGTGCATTCTGGGCACGTTAAAAACCCATTGGTTTCTGAGCATTTGCCAGCTCTGTTTTCTTTCAAACACCCACCAAAAAACCCCAGCCCCTCCACAAACTCTACCATATATTGGCAGCACTGAAACCCACTGCTGTGGCCACCAATCCAGACAGGCTAGCACCATACAGCCCATAATAAACCATTTAAAGAAAAAACTATCATCGTGCATGCTTAGTCATTTATCTTAACTTATTTTTGTCCTGTGAGAATTTGTCCTGATTCTCGAACACATCACATCTAAAGATGCTGTATTTCTTTTAGTTTCTTCCCTCTGGGTTCCATAGTCCCGGTCAGCAACACCACTTCTAACTCTTCCAAAACCCAAAGTGCCACTTGATGGGATTTCATAAAGACTGTGAAGGTATTTCATAAAGACTGAATTTGAATCTTCTTGTTTCTTAACTAGGGAAGATCAAAGCAAATTGATACATGCACACAAATTACTATTGCTTTGCAGCTTCCGGCTCCCTGGCCCTCTGTAAATCTCTACTTCAACCAATGTAACTGACAAGAAAGATCAAGGCTTTTATTGAATGGGGGTGGACGCCTGCTCTTCGATTATTTCAGTAATCTGAGTGATCAAGGAACACAAGAATGGTATTATCTGCCTACTCCACAGAAAGGATCTATTCATGCATGTATTTGGGGGTAGGAATCTCGATGACAGTGTCCAGTTCCTGGGACAGAGCACCAGAGTCTAACTGCATGATCTCAGATCTCAGCCCCACCATTTCCATGAGGGATATTTGGCTCCACTGACCTCAGCGTTCTGGTGGTGAAATGGGCACCATCCTCATAATAACACACTTTACAGGCTGTGATTAGGATGAAATGAGAGGCAGCGGTGATTTGGGCAGGGGAGATTGAGTGAATTGGGCAGACAGAGACCTCTGTCTCTGGCCCCTGAGTATCTCTCACCCATGTTGTTGTTTTCCTGCTGCTCTTTTAAACCAGGGACTATTTGTAGGTGTCAGGGTGAAGGATTGCTCTGTCATCTGAGCATTTACTCCATGTGCAGTTGGCAGGTCATGTGGTGAACTCATGGGATTTGGCAAGTCCCATTTATTGCATCCACAGCTTGAAACATCCTTGTAAAATAAAGGATTCCATGCACTCTGGGGTTCTTACTGAACCTCCAAGGCTCTATGTTGGAGTCTTCCCTATTTTTACATGTCTCCCTCAAGGCCGTTGACAGTCAAACTCACTCTCATGACTTCACAGACAACCTACATTAAGGCTACCATTATTAAAGGCCCACTACACACCAGACCCTGTATTTATCATTTACCTCACATGCAACTACAAGATAGGCATTCTCTTTTTCTTCCTTTTAACTTATGGGAGAAATAAAATGCAGAAACATTAGTAACTTGTCCAAGACCATGCAGCTAGGAGATGGGCCAAGCTGCTACTCAAAGTTAGGTGCGAGTCCACTGTACAAGAGAAAGCAAATACATTTTACCTCATGTGCTGCATTGGATGCGTTGGTGGTAGGGGAGTTCTGTGTTAAGGAGCCTTTTGAGGCTGGGCCTGAGGTCAGGAGAGAGAGTCTTCTAACAATGAACAATGTCTGCCATGAGCTCTGGTGGGGAGAAAGGTGGGGATTGGTAGATGTCAAGTTGCCTCCCGACTATCATGCGACCTGGAAACACCATGTTTCTACTCACCAGAAAGAAGGGATTCATTTGCCTCCTTGGAATACACTTTATACCTTCTAGTACTTTCTTGCACCTTCTTCAAAAGAAAACATCCCTTTTTTGAAGCTTTTAACCCCCATGAAATCATCTTTCCTGCAATTCCTTTTGTTTCATGCAGATTCTTTATTCTCTAGGTTGCACGGAGATCAGAAGCAGCTTGATTTCACACCTCTCTTCCATCGGGTGTCTTCCCTTCTCCTGACCACTTTGCTGTCTAGTTCTGACATGGGTGCCTACCTCAGCATGAAGCAACTAGATTTATGTCCTGGACAAATTGCTTAATCCCTCTGCACTGTAGTTTCCTTACCTATCTTTTTTTAAACTGTGTGTGAGTGTGTGTGTGTGTGTGTGTGTGTGTGTGTGTGTGTGTGTCAGAGAGACTGGGGATGGATATAGCAGGTACACAGGGATTCTCAGCCCTGCCTACACACCTGAATCAGTTGAAAACCTTTATAAACCTGCCCATGCCTGGGCCCCAGTCCACATCGATTAGGTCAATGTCTAGAGCTGGGACCCAGGGATGAGTTTACTAGAAGCTCCCAAATGATTCTACTATGCATCCATCCAAAGTAGGGAGCCACTGGCTCCCACTAGATACTAATACACAAGGAATTGATTAACATCCCTTCTTAAATAAACCACCTGGCTTAGGGTTCACTCCCGTGCCTCTTCTAAGGGCTTACTAGCCCTTTTAAACACATACCTGAAAATTTTTAAAAACACAGATCTTAGACAACTTTTAAATATACCGGCTTTTCCATAATTACAGAATTTGACTGCGGGATATGTTAGTCTTCCTCATTTTGCACTGTGTAATGTTCTGACTCGGTGTGTTTGTTCTGACTTTACTGTTTTTGTTAAATCAAGAGTTTCTCGAAGTGCAGTCCGTGGACCATCTATCTCAGAACCACCTAGAAAAAAATGAAGATTCCCAGATGGACATGGGACCTCCTGGATCAGAGCCGTGGGAGGTGGTGTCTGGGAATTGGTGTTTTCAGCCAGCACCTATAGCGCTTTGTAAACATCCTGGAGTGTAAGAGAAGAACCTTGTTCTGTTTAGACTGATTTGAGTGGCAGGCACCATAGTCCCATAGCACGGGACATATCTGGGAGAATGACAAACACCACTTGATCGGTGTCACTGACTATGACATTTGTGTGTAGTCCTTATATTGCTATTAAAAAAAAATCTTCCACTTTTTCTTTTTAATCATTTCAGTTGAATCCGTATAGATTTTGAGGTCAAGAACAATGGCTCTGGGATGCCTGGGTGGCTCTGTTAGTTAAGCCACTGCCTTAGACTTGGGTCATGATCCCAGGGTCCTTGGATGGAGTCCCGCATAGGGCTCCTTGCCTGAGAGGGAACCTGCTTCTCCCTCCACCTCTGCCTGCCTCTCTGCTTACTTGTGCATGCTCGCTCGCTCACTCTCTCTCTGACAAATAAATAAATAAAATCTTTAAAAAAAAAGAAAGAACAAACGAACAATGGCTCTTCTCTGACGAGCTTTGTAAACACGCTTAACCTTGAGGACTTCTTCCCCTCTCTTGAAAATAACCATCTAGGTATTGGGTGGGGGAAACAACATGGTCCCAGAGTCTAGGTTTGAATACAGAAACCCCACTCTGATGTATATAACTAGCTTTCTACTAATGAGCTCAGAGAACATGTGCAGATCCCTGGATTTCCTGGTACTGGGGTTTGCTTGGAAAACCTGTCTGGTGTCTAGTTCATAAAGCTGAGTCATCATTAGTAAGCCAGTGGATACAAAATCTTTTTAATATCTGATGTAAAGTCCATTTCATGCACAGAGCAACCCTCGTATTGCATTAGTACTTAAGTGACTTGTTCTGGCATATCTAGAATTCAATTGTGATGTTTTCTAACAGGTAGATTTTACTACAGAGGTTTTCAGGAAATGGGAACTTACGAGTGAGAGACTGAAGTAATGACAAAATTTAGTTTCCATAAAGCATGTTTCCTCCTTGAGCTTTATGAACACTTTAAACTAGGGAGGGTTTGCAATAATGTCAAAAGCTGGCTTTCTGTTGAAGATGACTAGCCACCCCTAGCTGGCTCCATGAGGTCATATTTTCCTGTTCCTAGCGATTCTGGGATGACTTTGAGTCACTTTTGTAGTCTTGAACAAAATATAATTTTTGGAAAGGATTCTCACTTTTACTTTGTATTATATAAAGCAAAGAAACGAAGTCATTAACCTTACCATCCATATGTGCACCCAAACACACTGCCATCAGCCACCAGATCCAGCCACCTGATGCCCCTTGTTTTCAGCTCATGTGCATTTGAGACAAATAGCATCTGGTTTAGGATAAAATGAGCTCATTCTCCTGGACAGAGGGAAAAGCAAGCTTGCCAATCCTGGTCCCGATCTCACTCTTACATCGTTATGGTTCTTCAGCACAACCATGAAAGCCTGGTCTACTTTAGAATTCAAATGTCAACTCTGGAATGCTATAAAGATCATGATAATAATCTTGATGATAATAATTTCATAGTTGTCCTTTCTAGAAAAAGCTGGAGAGATTGTCCATCCCATGTTCTGCACACAATAGCAGACTTCGGGAGGTGCCGTGTATCAGGCATTTTGCAAGTCCTTCATCTCCATTATTTCAGCTAGTCCCTCGCTAGAAGCCCCAGAGTCAGTACTATTTATGATCCCATTTTATAGAAGGGACAGAAGCACACAGGTATGCCACAGACAGCCATGGTCAGAAGAGCAGTTTAAACAGGTCTTCCTGACCCTAGAGCCCAGGCTCTTCCTACAGGATAGGTTAGGTTGCTTTCCTAATAAAATAAAAATATTGTGACAACGAATATTAATGGAGCACTCGCTATGTGCCAGAGCCCGTAGATGTGCTTTATGTGTAATAATTCACCTTAGTAAGAAACTGTCATAACCACCATTTTGCAGATGAGGAATTGAGGCTGTCAGGGATTAAGTAATCGGCCCAAAGTCTCCCAACTAGGAAGTGGCAGGACCGAGTTCACTGGACCGGCCTTCCCCCGCCCACCAGTGTCCATCTCCCAGTCGTCTGTGCTCTTACGGCTGTGGAATGACTGTCAAGAATAACAGAGTCTTGGGGCACCTAAGTGGCTCAGTGGGTTAAAGCCTCTGCCTTCGGCTTGGGTCATGGTCTCAGGATCCTGGGATCAAGCCCCACATCGGGCTCTCTGCTTGGCAGGGAGCTTGCTTCTCCCCCCCCCACCCCGTGCCTGCCTCTCTGCCTACTTGTGATCTCTCTCTCTCTCTCTCAAATAAATAAATAAAACCTTAAAAAAAAAAAAAAAGAATAACGAAGTCTCAGAGATCCTGTGGTTATGGCCCAGTGAAAATTCAAATGGTCAGTGATGTGCAGCTTTCTCTCCTGGGCACACAAGAGGAACAGGGCTCTCACCTGCGGCTCTCACAGCTGAGACGGACATGAAAGAGAAGCAAGACTAATTTCCCCAAAGCTGCAGGGCAGGGACCTGAGGCACAGGCTAAGGGTCAAACACAACAAAGAAATATGGAGACAATGGGTAGACACAGCGTGGCTGGGCAGAGAGGAACAACCCAGATCTAAAGCAGAAGGACTTCATTCGGGTAGCAAGACAGAGGAGGCAGTTTGGGGACAAGAGCCTCCGGCAAGACCCCAAGGCCTGGGAGGACAGAAGCAGAACCCCCTCGCTCTTTAGAAGAAAACCCGTGGAGCGACGGGAAGGACGAAGCCCCACTGCCGAGCTCTCCAGACTCCAGATCAACGAAGTTAATCCATCCCTGACTAAATAAAAATCATAATCATCTGGAGTTTACTTGTAATCTCTTCTCTATAGAAATAGATAAAGAAATCTCATTCTCCCTTGCAGAGCTCGCTAACACTCCCATTTGCCATTTACCCGATTTGCTTTGACTGGAACAGCCACCCCCTGAATTCATTAAAGGTTTCTGTTGTGAGACTGTCTTGACTCTGGTTAGCGTCTTCAATAAAACATGTCTCACTTTGTTCTCTCTCAGTCAATCTCCCTGGACACCCCACATAATCATCCTTTTGTAAACAGAGCCGGCTTTGAAGCCGCTAGGAGTCCTGCAAGGCGGGGAGAGCGCGAAAGAGCTACGGGCTCCCGGGTGGAAACCGGAGACTGAAAATCTTTCATAACCTTCATTGTTTTTCCTGATCGTGAAAGTAGCGAGTGCTCTTTATAGAAAACACACCAATGCTTCAAGAAAAAACTATTATCCTACAGAGACCAGCAAACATAACACCTGGTTTCGAGCATTTGGGAGGGTGTGTGTATATATTTTTTTAATTTTTAGCAGTAGATTTGGGGCAGTTTTATTTCCTGGTTTGTTTGTTTGTTTCCTTGACATAGATGCAAAGTGTTTCCCATGTCACATCAATTTCACTCTAAGCATTTTCAGTGACTCCGCATTCCATGTTTTATATGTATGTATCTCTCACCTATTCTTTTGAATGTCTGGTACTTTACATTTAAGGGCTTCTTTGCCTTTTTAGATGAGGTTGCTGTGTTTGCTCCATGGTTATATGTTCAAACACTGCCTTATCCATTTCCTCTCTGGCTTTCTGAAATTTAAGACACTAGCTCTGAGACCCAGAAGGCCTTGCTAAATAAGCACAGGAAAATAGAAATTCTAGGTTTTTGTCTTGGGTTCTGCTCACGATTCCCTCAGCAGCTGTGGCCAAATCCCTCTTCTCCGTGTGTCATATTCCACATCTGTTATGTTGCGCTGTCTAATTTAAACCAAACAGCACTGTGGTAAATGAGAAAATTCCACCTGGCCAGCCACGGCCCTGAAGGGCAGGAGAGCCAGGATTTCCTGCAGACAAACAAGACGGCACGAGCTGGGCATTTCTCCTAAGCACAACGCACCCATTACCTCATTTGGGGCTCTCAACATTCCATGAAGTGGAAACAATTATTATTCACATGTGGTAGAAGAGGATATTGAGGCTCTCGGAGGCAGAGGCCTAGCAAGTGACAAGAGGGGTCTCAAACCTAGCCCAGGCTCATAGGCCCCAGGGATGGCTAAAGCTCCTACCAGGGTAAAGAACTCTTCCCAAAAGACTTCGAGCTCTGTGACTACATCCTGTGAGAGAGTGTTTGACCACCTGCTTTTCAAAAACATCTGTCTGTGCAGTTTAGAAGCCAGTGGAAGGTTATCCACGAGGCACCTTTTCTTCAATGTTCAAATCAGGTAGGAAGCGCTGAAAAACAGACTTGTGACATGGGGAAGAACAACGGCCGTTCAGACACAAGTCTGGAGAAATGAGACAACTCTAGGACCCTTTTTTTTTTTTTAAAGATGTTATTTATGTATTTGCCAGAGAGGGAGAGAGAGAGAGAGAGAGAGCAGGGGGAGTGGCAGACGGGGGGAGAAGCAGGCTCTCAGCTGAGCAGGGATTCCAATGCAGGACTCCATCCCAGGACCCCGGGATCATGACCTGAGCTGAAGGCAGATGCTTAACCCACTGAGCCACTCAGGCATCCCTAGAATCCAGTTTTTAAAAGAGGCCCAGATCCTGACCTTTCCAAGGACCCTCATCTCCATGATCTGTCCCGAGTATTTTGACTGTAAAAGCACGTACCTCTTTAACATCTGCTTTGTCCTGCTCTTCCCCTGCACAAGGAAATGGTATTTTGAGTTTTTGTGACCAGCCCACAGACACAGGTCTATTTCTGTGATTCCAGACTCACCCCTCCATTTTCCCTCAGCACCCCTCCTCCCGTGTGTCAGCACCTCCCTCCCGCCCCCACACATGAAGGCCCTCAGGGCAGCTTCAGAAGAGAGCAGCTCCCCCAGCTGGCAAGCGCCAGCCTCCCTGCCCCCACCGTGACTCACTCCCAGAGCCACCAGCACAAAAGAGAAAGTCCTAGAAGCAGCCGGTTGCCATCCTTCTGTCTGAGCTTCCGCAGTCACTACCACCCCTACAACTGACCCCTGCGGGGCCTGCTACTATCTCTGCTCAGCCTCCAAGCGACACCCACATCTTTCAGGAAGAGGAAGAAGATGGGGAGCAATGGTGGACAGCTTTGGCCGGCTGCTGACTAGGGCCAAACAGTCAGCAGTAGGGGAGCACTTGAAATGTGGCTGGTCCCAAAGGAGGTATGCCACACCTGTACAGTACACACTATATTACAAAGATTGAACATGAAGAAAAGAATGTAAGATACCTCAGGAATCATTTTTAAATTCTGTATGTGTTGAAAGGATAATGTATTGGGTATGTTAGGTTCAATAAAATATGGTATTAAAACCAGGGTCCCCTGTTTATTTTCACTTCTATAATCTGGCCACTGAGAAATGTAAACAGTGTGTGTATGGCTGATATCACACGTCTGTTATATGTGTCTTGGGCCACACTGGAGTTGTTAGCACTTCTGATGCCTTGAGTGGATAAGATTAGACTTGAGTTTGCTGCCTCTGCCTTGGCCGCCATGGGGCCCATCAGATCTCACCTCAACCCAGCTCCTGTCTCAGGGGGTCAGTCTTTAGAGACATCTGGATGTGTTTGAAAGGAACCTGTCTCAGCACCTAGCAATTCTGGGGCATTAGTCTTTTTCGGGTCTCTACAAGCTCACCCCCTCCCTGCCCTCTGCTAAGGCAAGGGACGAGGAGGTGAAGGACACTATCTTTATTTTCAGAAATTCCCTTCTTCATGGTGGACAGATAACTTCCATATGGCCTGCACCCCAGCCCTGAATCCTTCCAGTGCATTTTCTTTCCCTTTCGTCTTCCTAAGATAGAAGGCCACCTCTTAGGGAGAGATCTATAAGGAAAAGAGACCTCCTTTGGCCAAGCCCATCATCTCCTGATCTACAGTAAGAGCACAGGAGACAGTAATACCCAGCAAAAGATGGCAGCCAGTCAGTTCTCTGGCCATATCCCACAGAGTCCCCAAAGAGGCCTGTCTCTGGGGCACTACTCTAGAAGCTTCAGCAGCAGCTTGAGAAACTTCCTGGTCCCTGAGCACCGTTGTGCCAGGTGCTGGCACCAGCAACATCAACCCTCTTGGAAATGCAGATTCATGGGCTCTACTTCCAATTTCCTGAATTCGAATCTTTACTGTAAACCCCAGGATTCTGTGTCAAACAGGGTCCCCAGGTGACTTGTGTGCATTTTAAACGATGAGGGATACTGCTAGAAGTGACCTCTGTTGCTTTGGCCTAGTCTACTCCCACTTAGTAACTCCCACTGATGTGCTTTAGGGAAGTTCCTGTCTCCCAGTCTCAGGATGTTGAGCTCTGACTGCCCTGTTCCTTTCTTTCCAAAAAGTGTGTGTGACCTGGACCTGGCCCGTCAAGGCCTCGGGAGCACCCATAATCTGTGCCAGATGATCCCTGGGGTGGGCTGAGAGGACGTACACAGGGTATGAGTAGAACCTGCACAGTCTCCCCCTCAGATTTTGTGTGGATAAAGTTTCTCCTGCTGATGACGCATTGAAACATCACTGGTCCAGATGACCTCCAGCGTCTCTTGGTGCAGCCTCTGAGGGACAAGCAGATCTAGGAGACACTGCTGTGTCCTCAGAGAGAGAGTTAAGTGTCATCCTCTCAGGAAGGCAGTGTCCTCTCTAGACTCCTGTCTGCCCACTGGGGGAAGGTTTCTGACACAACTCTAACCTCTTTAGATGCCACAGGCTGAACACAGCTGGGATAATGCTTTCCATGACTGTTCATCCTAAAGTCCAGGCCTTAGAAAACAGCCTCAGATAATGCCAAACGGCTTACCGAAGCCAGCTTTCTAGGCCTCCCTTTATAAACAGTATAAATCCTGGGGTCTTGTATGTTACTAAGTTGGCCCCCCCCCAAGCATCTCTCACCAGGCAATGTGTGGTAAAGGAAAGATCCTGTGCAATCAGGCCTGAATGCGAATACCCTCTCCCCGTCCCTCTCTACCACCCTTACCCCTCTCTCTCCAGCTCCCTCTCCTGCTCCCTCACCTTCTCAGCACCTCAAGCATACCAGAGCCTCCCAGCCTCCGGTTCTGCAGAGTGTCACAGCAGCTGTCACTTCGGGCTGTTGTGAAGATTAGGATAGAATATGGAACGCTTCTGGTGTGTGGAAGATACTCAGAGATGGGCAGTAGCTGCAATCTGGAGCATCTGGGGTCGGTGTGGAAGGCTCCAGATTACTGGGAGAGGTCCTGCCCTGGCTTCTGCAGACAGGCCAAATACCTCCAGGTCTGGGGAAGCCAATCAAGGAGAAAATGGAGGACAAAGCAACAAAGAGAATGGATCATTAGAGTTTATCAATTTGAAGTCTCAGAAAAGAGAAAATTTTTTTTTTTCTCCACTCAAGAGAATAACTAAATGGAGCCAGAGAATATAGGTTCTCTCTGTGAAGAGGGACTCTTTCAAGAACTTGATTAGGACCAGAGAGATTTCAGGAAGAGCCATCTCTTAAAGTGACTGAAGCCAAATTTTTCTATTTCCTACATGCACCTGTTATTACTTGCCTGCGTGGTACATATCCTCGTGATGGCCTCTTTCCTGACTGAAGCTCTGTTTCTCATGCTTGAGACAGCTATCCTGAGACTCTGTGTCTAACTTCAGAGGAAGCCCCATAAGGCAGAGGAAAGAAACTTCCTGGTTACGCCTCTGGATCTGCTTTTTTAACATTGCGGCCTGGGGCAAGTCATTTCACATGTCCCGACTAAATTAAAAACGTCTAGCTTTTACCAGCTTAAAACCAGATGATTTCTAGCGCCCCTTCCAGCTCTGTCAGGATTCCGAGTGCAGACCCTGAAAAGGGGCCAGTGTGCAAAACCAACGGGGCAGCAGCCGCCAGCAGCCCTTGTCCTCCAGAGCCAGAGAACACAGCCTCTGAGAAGCAAGCCTCGGGACCAGAGCCACACCCTGCTCACTTCCAGGCCTGTTTGACTGAGCGCAATGGAGAATGCCAGCCAGAAGCTCCCTTAGTGCAGAGTGGGGCTAGAAGGCACCAACGCCTCTCTTCTTGGGCTTCCAGCACAAAAGTTCTGAGCCCTGACCTGAGCAGGCTTCTACAGCCTTCTGCCATGCCCACCCATTCCCCTGGAGCTAGCGACAGCCTGAACTTAGAACTGAGAGCCTGAGAAAGGACTGCTCCTGGCAGAAGGATGAGGCATCCTCAGCTTGTGCTGAGGACCATCCTGCTTCCCCCAGAGCCAGGCCTTTTTGGAGGATATGGGGACCTCCTACAAGCCCTCCCCTCTCTCCCAGAAGAGGGAGCAATACACAGGGTCTCTGTAAAGGGCATCCACCATGCATCTGGCCCTATACAGAGAGGCTGGAGCAAACCACACGTCCAACCACCTACCCCTGAAAGCCCAGATGGTGTGCAGTTGGGCTCAGGTGAGAGGCCACGCCTTTCTTTCCACAGCTAAGGACAAGGGACAGCTGAAGGCTAAACACTGTCCTTCAAGACTCTTGCCTCCTGTCTAGAACCTCAAGAGCAGAGCCGGGAGTGGCTGGTTGTTATGGCTTGAGTGTCTGGCTATTTAGACTTGACTCTTCATGAGAATAAATTCCAAATAATGCCCAGCAGAATGCACGACCCAAAGCATGGATTGAACTGTGGTATCACTGAGGAACCACAAGGAGATTGGATATAGCAGCTCCAAATTCTTTTCTAGCCTCACAAGGCCAGAGGCTGCCCAACATTTGGGGTTTAGAAATTGCTTCTGGAATGGCCCAGTATGGCTGTGGGTTTCTCTCCTCCCTTGGCTGGGCTGTTACACTGTCTTTATGGGTTTTTATATAGCCATATGCAAGCTTTTGGTGAAGTTCTGATTTTTTTTTTTTTTTTTTTTTAGTTCCTTCTTCTTTTTTCTCTACTGTGGCCACTGAACACAAGAAACAATGGTCCAAATCCCCAGGAGGATTGAGAACAGCATCTCAAACAGATTATTTGTATAGCCATTTTCATAACAGCATTATTCACAATAGCCAACCAGAGTAGAAGCAACCAGAGTGTCCATGAAACCGATGAATGGATAAGCAAAATGTGTGTTCATCAATGGAATACTCTTCAGCCTTAAAAAGGAAGGACATTGTGACAAATGCTACAACATGGATGAACCCTGAGGGCATTACGCTGAGGGAAATAAGCCAGTCACAAAAAGACAAACACTGAATGACGACACTTACAAGAGATATCCAAAATATTCAAAGTCATAGAGACGGAAAGTAGCATGGTGGTTGCCAGGGGTTGGGGGCGTGGGAATGAGGAATTGTTTAATGGGTGTAGAATTTCAGCTTTGCAAAATGAGAAGAGTTCCGGAGATTGGTTGCACAACAATGTGAATATACTTAACCCTACTGACCCATGCACTTAAATGGTTTAAATGTCAATTTCACGTTGTATGTAATTTACCACAATTAACAGTTTTAAAAAGAAAGAAAGAATAATGGTGGTAGATGAGGTATAGGATAAAGCGAGCCCCATTGGGGGGTGGGGGGCCATTTTTATGCTTCCCAGCTGTTCTATTGGCAAGGCCGCGTACAAGAATACTTGACATTCAAGTGTGTCTCAGCCTGAGCCTTTGCAAAGAGGGGAGCTGTTCTGCTCCACAGCCCATGGCTGCACCCAGCGTCAGTCAGAATGTACCGTTTCCTACTTAGGTTCCACCCGGGTCACTGAAGCCTCTGCGTGAGACCCCTGAGCCCACGCCTAAGTGACCCACTGTCAGCACTGAGGTATGAATACTTCGTGGTGGTTATCCACTGTAGGAAAGATCACAGACAGCCCCTATTTCCACTCTGACTGGTTCAGACCTATAAGGAAACTTGCCACCAAGGAAGCAGT